>NC_056741.1:1013871738-1014015245 GCF_019279795.1 Protopterus annectens | reverse complement strand
ATTATTTGTGTATATTTTTAAATATTTTTATTTTGTTATTATGACAATACTTCATTTTTGTAGAAAATTACAGTTGTTATTTTTTCAGTTTGATGGTCATGATGTCATTTCCTGTTTAGTAAGTTATTTAAGGAACTGGAAATCATTTGAAAATGTTTCTGAGGAAGTTCACGTATTAAACAGTGGATGAAAGCGCTAAATTTTTGGCTTTTGGTTTACTTGTTTTTTTTGCCAGCAGGTCTGTAGTTCATTTTTTCGTTAATACTGCTGCATGTCTGTCAGATGTATCATAAGATAGCAGGTGTTTGATTCACAGTACTGCCATGTGTGTTTGCTTGTGTGACCATATATGCCACGTATGGTGGGGAGTACATCCCAATTGTTACACACCCCAGTACACTGTTGTAGAGATCTGTACATACTGCATTGTAGAAAGCAAGACATAGGCAGGGGTGGTGTGTGTATCACACACATGTTAGCTATCTGTATGTGCATGACATTTGTGGACTCCACAGTGTGTGTGTGTGTGTGTGTATGTATAAATGGCTGTCTGGTGCATGGAGTGAGGATGTATGCTACCATAGAGAACAGATAGGACCCCTAACCCCTCAAGGTGATGCAATCTACTACCCTGTTGATGCCGTCGGTCTTAGGCATTACTGACTACCTGTACATGTTCATTCTCTGTGTCGCGTCATGTGGGTGCACAGTACTGTAATGGTGATTACCACATAGGCAGGGATCCTCACCTCAACACTATCAAGTGTGTGTTATAGTGTTGTTGACTCCATGAGTGTTGGCGTGTTACTGTGTGTGTCTGTGTATGTCTGTGTGTGTTCTCATCCTATAATGTGAAAGTGTATTACTGCTACACAGTGAGGCCTCATGCTATCAACTGGCCTCTACCCTTGACATCAGCTAGACCGCTGTGTAAACCCACCGCACTATGTAACTGTACCTGTGATGTCACCCGGTATGGATTTCATGTCTCTAGCCACTGTAGCCTAGTACACAGCTCACATGCTCCTGGATCAGTAGATGTGTAGACATTTTTGGAATGTCAGCCTTTCTAACAGTGAGGTTGAGGCTACGTATAGCATGCTGGTATTGCCATACATGCCTGTGAGTACTCCACATTTACACATGGGAAACTGCAAACACTGTTACGTAATGGCACATGCAATCAGACCTTAAGGAGGGAAGCAGGGCATCATTACCAACATGCTGTTACTGTTGTTACCAAGACACATACTGTGAACATAAAACAATGCATTCTAAACCTGTACTACATGGTATGTCTGCTGCGTGTCAGCAGTACACAACAATTGTAATATACACTTATCTCACTATTCTGTTCACCCTGTGCATCAGACCATATGAGCATGTCCCTGCACCGATGATGTGGATGACAGGGATGTGGCACAGGCATCATCATATACACAGGGTGATAATATTTGACAGGGGCCTAGGCTGCACCAGTGGATGACATCATGTGTGTGTGGGTTAGGGCCTGTGATCTAATTGGGCATGTGTGGTTGTTATGCATGTGGGTGTTGCGGTGCCCTACAGATGTTTCTGGTGTGTGCGTGTATGTGTGCACACAGTTCATCCATGTGTCCAGCCTACATAGGGGTATTACTGACAGCTTCAGATTGTACAGACCAGGATTTACATCTCACTGTGTCCGGCCATGGCCACGTGACCTGTGTCTGCCAGGGGTTGCACGGGCACTACCAGGCAGAGGTACAGATTGGGTACTGTCCGATGACACATGTCCACTGGAACTGTGTCCCTGCTGGGACTGTCCAGGGCCACGTCCATGTGGCCTGCTGTGTCCTGGTGTGGACAGCGCAGCACCAGCTGCACTGCTGTTGCTACCGGCACTATGGTAGCAGGCATGTGAGGTAGCTCATTCACGCAGACCTGCACCAGGTGGTGTAGCTGGCCTATGTCCACGTGGCCTATGTCTCACTTCTACCAGCTGTTCCAGCACAGACAGCTCACGCTCGCAGATTGCCATGCCATGGTCAAGGATTCCAACCATGTCAACCAATCGCCTGTTCAAAACGTCAGCAATGTGCTGTTGAGCATTTGCCAATGCCTGGATGTTGTCATTTAAAGAACGGATAGCAGCCCTCTGACGCCTCTGTCCTTCTCTTTTCTGCTGTTCAGCACGTGCCTATGCCACCATTACAGTCTGAAACATGTGTCTGGTGACACCAGCTGCTGTGCTCTGTCCTGCAGGTGCATGTTGGCCAGAGTTCCTCCTATGAGCGGCACTGGCCACATGCCTGTGTGGCACATCTGCAGTCATTTTACTGACACCATGGTGTGAAGACACACCTTCTGTAGCCACCACACGTTCCTGTTCCAAGCTAACACACGCTAACTGCCCTTCCTCTATGGCCACTGGTGATGGGGTACGTGTTGGCATGAGAACTGTGTGCGGGGAAAAGGGGGATATAGGTGGGATGGCAACCAATGGCACTGATTCAGCCCCTGACAACCATGCCTGTACCTCAAGCATATGTTCATCACTGCTAGAGTCTGTGGGGACACTAATGTCAGATGGACCGCAGGAGGGTAACGCACCTACATCACTTGTGAAGGCAAACAAAGACTCTACATTACAATAGAGACACACACAGACACACAGACACACACAGATACACACAGACACACACAGACCATGCATGTGATTTGACAGAAGGCATGCAGCATGCATGTGATACAGCAGACGGCATGCAGCTCAGACATTAATAGTGGTAGTTAGCATACATCCATGGGTTGCACACAACAGCAAGCATGTGTCATAGCAGAAGCCATGCATTTCACACAATCATGGTAGTAAGCATGCATCCCTGTGATACACCTTGTGGACCAGCACAGGTTAACAGTACACATGGCTGATGTGAGGCATATGTCCTTGACATTAACATGTAGTATGACATGTAATCTGCTGACGTGTGCATTGACATGCATACATGTTTGACACAATGGTGTCCTGACACATGTACAGCGGTGTAATGGTGTCACATTGCAGTGTTGTCTGTATGCCCTACAGATAAAATGCACTTTTAGCAGATGTGCATGACTACTGAAGGGTAGTATGAGGCGTCTATATTGCTATACAGTGTGAAGTACAGACACAGTGCCATTGCATGGAATCATGAGGCGTCCCTATTGCTATACAGTGTGGAATACACACGCAGTGCATAGCCATGACTGCGTGATACACAATACATAAATACTGTGGATTGTGACCCATGTCGCTGAGGTATATACATACTAAACCATGCTGTGTCATGTGTGACAGGTCACCAAAAGACATACGGATGACACCCCTACACAACTGCTAACATTTCTTAGCTGCCTGGCAACCGTGTCCACACATGGCAGACTTGTCAATACACCCTGTCCCACATGACATTTATGTACCACACACACGAGGTGCACGGCTGACAGTGATGTCCAAAAGCAGTAAGGGAAATGTACAGTATCTGTGGCCTGATGTGGTGTCTGTGTATGTATGTATGTGGAAGCTGTACAGGTGACTACTGTCATGCTGTGACACAGTCATGATGTTCAACACATCTTATATGGTCGAATTAAGTGACACCTCCACAAGCTGTACACAGGCTTTTAGGATGTCCAGTGTTCCACATCTACTATATAACCATTCAACAAAGGCTATAGTTGGACCATGTGTAGACAATGTGCAACAGGGTGTACACACATACACATCACATCTACTGTGTGTTGCTACATGTCTCTGGCCATCCTCCATGGCCATGTGTGAACATGTGTTTGCCAAATGTTTGTGATGGCCGTCTATCTCACATGTCTGTGTTGTCCCATATGACATACACCCATAGATGTCAGATACTCCACTGTCCACAGGGTTATGCAGACAAAGGGTTGTATGTTTGGTATGTGGGGTATGTTTTATCTGATAGTAAGACAATGTTGCAGCCGGACCACTACATGTCTGGGACATGTCAGATAGCACATCACAATGTGTGCACTCATTGCAGGGGCATATTCCACAATGGTGAATCCTGTGGGCTGCCCATATCCCAGTTCACTGTGTAGTACTGTTTGCGTACCCCACATGTGTTGTTCTGATGTATAGTACATATTCCTACATTGAACAACACCTCCACCGTTGTATGCACAGCTGTCCACACATCTAGTAATGACAGTTACTGTGGTTTCATGTCGATGTTTCATTTAGTTTGTATATATTGCACATGGGTAGCCAGTGTGATTGATGAAAGATGCGACCTGTATATCATGACTGGACCATACATTATGTGTACATGTGTTAACTGGCCACATGGCGAATAGATCTGTGCATTAACATGCCTGATACTGATAACTGTCTCACCTGCAATGGCCTGCTGTCTCTGCAGCACACCAGAGGTACCTGTATAGGGGTGACACAGCAGTTTGATCATTATCCATGACTGTATGACAGCTACAGGGTGCACTGTGCATGTTAACACATTTGCCAGTACAATAGCATATACTATGGAGTATGCACATGTGTGCATACACAGGGTAGCATACTATAGTATGCGGCATGTGTGTAAACATACCTTGCATATGATGTTACATTACATATTGTACAGTGAAACATGCAACTAAATGGGATATGATAGTTATATGTGCAGTAGTGACTTACCAGGCAACTCCAGGCTCGGTGGTTGGGAGCCACCCACCTCCACGATGGCAGCTAGAGTTTGTGGATGCTGTTCTGATGGAGACCCCAGGCTGGCCAGTAGCTCCTTGGTAGGTGTGAGTGGGGGCTGGGTTGGTGGCCCACCACCTGTTCTACCTTGTTCCCTGGCGATTGCATTGGCACGCTGTTTCGCATGTCAGATCAGGTCCGTGCAGTGTCTGCGCACCTGCTGGTAGGTGCGGTTATGACCACCCACATCATTAACCCTCCTGCGAAGTTTCTGCCACAGGTCATCACGCTGCTGGGCATGCTGTGGCACATGGCTGAAGAATACCTCATAGTTATCCTGGAGGTAAGGTATGAGGGCATCATCCTCCAAGCGGCTATATGCTGGCATTCTTGATCGAGGCACTATCTGGAAGACATAATGATGGAGACAGGTCACAGTATCTCAGAAATGCACAGAGATACAGCTGCACATACATGTGTATTACATTTAGTACATATGAACAGTTGTCTTTGCAAATCGTCATGACACTGACATGACTGACATGTTTGTGTCACACACATGTAACACCCGATGGGGATTGGATATTATCACCATATATGTGTGTCACCTCATTACATTGCTCATACTCCATGTGAATGCTGTCTTGATGTGGGCATGTCTGTTTGCCTGTACTGGTGTTCTTACCTATCAGCACATGCCTGGATGTGTCCACATTAATGCTGTTGACCTTGATGCTGTGTATATGTCACAAATCAACACATACACTGCCTTAACGGACATGAGCAGTGGCAATGCAGACATATGCATGGAAACCTTTACATGCATGTGTTTTGCCATATACATCTACATGGCACTGTACAGCAGTTCAACATCCCGCCATGTATCGCCTGTGTTGCACATGTGATACACATGGGACAATGGCTAGCCGGATGGTATTCGCAGGGATGGTTATCAACTATAGCATGTATGGCCAAGGTCATGTAGTAGTGTGTATGCCCTGGGCCATGTATGGGCATAGGATGTAAGGTTTTCTAGCTGTATCTGACATCCATGTTCCCGCCGCCAGGTGAATCAGTGCCACATTACTGATCCAGACAGTTAATGATACATCTACCATGCGGTCATCGCACCATGTATGACAGAGATGACATGTGCAGCTTTGCTGGACAGGGTTGCATGGTATGGCAGGAGTATGTAACATGTATGGCACAGAGATCTGTCCAGCATGTGGCGATCTTTGTACTAGGAAGGTGGCTGTCCATGACATATGTCTTTCAGATCAGGATATGTATGTGTTGCATGTCCACCATCACAGTGTTGCACATGCCTTTATGCAGGGTAGGCAGCATGCTGCACAGTGGAGATGAGGATTGTGAAGGCTGGTGTCACCCATCCAAGCATGGCCAATACCCCTTAAAGGTGATACGTGATCCGATATTGGTCACTTGAGTGCTGAGTATGGCTGCCCAATGATCTCCATGCTCATGGATGGCACCCTGTCATGACTTGGGTTGCCTCTTATGACTACCTAATAGGCCTGGTAATGTCACTAGCTCAGGAAGGTAAACTGCACAGCACCATCCCTTACACACAGTGTCCATAATGTTGACCACTGCCTAGGTGGTAGTTAATGGGTACAGGGTTATTAACCTAGCGGTGACAATGCAATAAGCAGCTGTCAGATTGTGCACATATGTCACGCACCTCATCCACAAAGCCCATTCTGTATGTTGTCCACAACACTGAGTCAGCTATTGCTCCTAGGTCATGGCCATTCACATACTTACATACGCAGATGCCTCCCATTTGTCTGTGTGGTATGGGCTACAATGAGGGGGAGTACAAAACATTAACCCTGTTTTACTATAGCTGCCACTGGTGTGATATGCACATGTCACTCAGACACCTTTTGTAGTGTTGCTTCTGTCAACAGGCCACTGGTAGAACACTCCTGTGACATACAAAGGTACATCTAGTATACTGAGTGTAGGTGGAACACAGTATGGGTGATGATGTCCTATGACCTGTCACAGGTATGCTATGCAGTGTGAAATCATCTGTACTGTCATCTACATCTGTACTGCTAACAACATCTACGTTGATTAAGGTTCATGGACTTTCAGACCATACTCAGCAGGGTAATAGTGCAGTGCCTCCCATTATGAGTGACGTCTTCACTTTGTGGGTTGTGATAACTGCTGGTGTGCTCCATTCAGTGTTTTCACAGACTGACATGAACCTATGTTTTACATGGAAGTGTATGTGTAGAGCAAACTGTTTTGCCATATGTGTATTATACGACCAAGGATGTGGACAGGTCACATGCAGCCTGAGTGCACTTTGTACCATCATAGTTATGGTTACAGGGGCTCTGTAGTGTTCATGGATATGTGATTGTGTACTTGTTGGGGGGGAAGTGAGTTTATGTTATCCAACACCCTATCTGTATTGCTTATTCATGCTCAGCTCTTGTTCAGAACATGTAAGCACTTCATGAATTACTAATTACTATAGCACTCAATCCTACTAATTTCCTACAGGTAAACACTGTTTGTCCTTACATTTCCAGCTTTCTTACAGTACAACAGCTGTTGTACACAATTACCTCACATATCTTGTGAGAAATGGTTGAATATACAGGCATGTCCAAGGTCAATTACCAGTGTTATTGCCTGTCTATATGATGAATATGGGCAACATGAGGCAATATAGCAATTGTCTCATGTACACAGTCAATGCTCACCTCCTAACATACGACACTACAACCTGTGGGAGATGCACATATGTAGCCATGCTGGAGGTAATGCTCTCTCCAACCCAGACTGAACCTGACAATCATGTGGGGATGTTAAACGTTTGCACCACACCCCACTCATCACATAGTCTCACTAGATCTCCACCACCACAGGCCATACATAGTAAGACTACAACATTTGCGGAGCCTCTCCATACTACTCTGTGTATGCAACAGAGGAGGGTGGCCTAATGGTTAAGGTGTTTGCCTTGCATGCACAAGGTGCAGGGTTTGAGTCTCACAAGGGCTAATTGGCTAGGCTTAAAATGGCTCGCAAGGGCAGTTAGCTTAGTACAATCTATGAACCTATGAACCTATGCACCAAACACAACACCGATTACTTATAGCCCACAGACTCATGTGTGCCCATCAACTACAGCCAATAGGGTGTTATAACATATCCAAATACACTAGTTATAGGTAACTCTGTAGGCGGTCACACTGATGTCCCACTCAGCAGGCTACACAAGACGATAGTCACTTTCATCTGGCTGTCGGGTAACAGGATCCGCAACATAACCTATGCACTCAGGTCACTCCTCAACAGGTACAATATGACTGTCATTCTCCATGTTAGTGTGAATGCCCTGAGATGTAACTTCCTGGACTACATGTACAGGAACATGCAATAGCTCTCCAATCTTGTAGCCCAGGCAGGTATAGCCCAAGCCGTGAGAAGCATTCTGCATTCGTCCAGACTGATACCACAGTACAACGACTGAATTATTCACTTCAACAGTTGCCTATGCGTCTGGTGTCATTCCAAGGGTATCCAGTATCTGTCTGCTTTGAATGACATGGTCGACAAAACACGATGCTTTGGCACAGATGACCTGTACCTGTTGGCCCTGGGATTACGGATAACATCTAAGGCTCTTGCTGCTCCTATAATGCCTGTTTTAGACACATTTCAAACAACATATTCACCACCAGAACAGGAACAGGCAAGCAAAACCTGAGGGTAATGTTACTCAATGCTTGACATCTTCATCTCAAATGCACTCAGCCGAGGCACTCCTTATAATGGACCACTTTGACATCTCTGCAGTGACTGGGACCTGCTTCTAGGCTCTGGAGAGCACCCCTGCACTAACAGGCTATTACGCAGACCACACCTTTCAGTCATGTAACCAGGACCGGAACACCCACGGCAGAGGTGTGTCCATATTTCACAAGGATGTACACACCTCCAGGCTGGTTGCTTAGCACAATGCATCAGAGGTAATCCAAGTGCAACTAACTGTGGCCATAACTGCTATACAAATTGTAGCTTACTGCGGATTCCACACCATACCCCATGGTTAACGGCTCTCATTTCTTGGTGTACTGGAAACTAGGGTTCAAACAGGAACTACTGTTGTGAGACTGACACTACCCCACACTTAAATGGGATACCTACTCATGTACCGACACATTAGGCCAATGCTTTCTGGGATTCATAACCTCCAATCGGCTGGATCAACCTATACACACCACCACCAAGGCCAACAATATCCTAGACATGGACATTACCAACATGTGTGACTGGTGTTCCACACCTGGGGTTATCCCCTCGTTGGTCAGTTCCGAACGTATGCTAATCACCATTGTTATCCACATACCAGTACCACACCCTTCACGGAAAACACAGTACAATATTTCTACAAAGCCAACTTCAGGCTTCTTAAGACAGCAGTAGTAAACGTCATGACACCCGTGCAGATGGACAATATAGTTACAAACGCTGAAACATACACAACTGCACTTCATTAGCACTTACACGACTGCATGGATCATGCTATCCCAAACAGAGCCATGACGGTACCCACCATGACGGGTCCACTGCCATAGACATAATGTACAACAGAAGGAGGAGACTGTTGCAAAGTAGAGTACAATCCCATGGGTGGGGTAGCTCCCTGGTCAGCCTCAGTAGGAATCTGAGATCCCTTATCACATCCTCCAAAGCTAGCTATGTAAACATTACTGAGACACATACCAAGGACTACCACAAAGCGTTATGGAGGTATGTCACTACTCTCGATGGCAATACCCACATCTGCTCTGACATACAACGGTTAGGCAGGAACATTACAGAACTGACTGATATTGGCAACATCCTGGCAGATAGGTTCAATTCTAACTTTACACCCCTCTCACACCCTAAAGGGCCCAAATCTATACAGGAACAATGCAGAGTCCCTGCAATCATAACTACGCAGTTCAAACCTGCACTCTCTAAAGCCTGGAACACAGACTCGATGTGACCATCCAACATCCCAGGCTGTGATTTACACAAATCTCAGAACGACATGGTTCCCCACTTGGGCACCAAATTCACTAATAGCCTTGTATCAGACATTGTGGCCCCTGAATGGCACACAGCAACAGTTATCACACTCCAAAAAGGTGGCGCCACAATGGACCAGAGGAACTATTGCCCTATACACCTGACTAGACTGTTCTGCCACCTGATACCACCCAGGTTGGATTTGTTAGGGCCAGACCATGGCTCCTACACCTAGTGGAGTCCTTTGAGACAGTTAACAAGGTAGTAGATGATGGTAAGGAGGTCCACACAGCCTACATTGTCCTCTCATTGGCTTTCAACACCGTTCCCCATTCTGGTATTGTCAACATACACATCCACCTGCACATCGACCCCTACGCCTCGAGATGTTATGCAAAGTGGCTCACGGACAGGACCCACACAGTGAGGGTAGCATACCATAGTTCCTACTGTAAATCAGTTACAATTGGCGTACCCCAGTCCTCGGTCATAGGGTCCCTCATGTTCGGTATATGCTTCCCTGAGGTACAGGCTATCACAGAAGGACTTTCCCTGAATAGGTTTCCAGACGACTGCAAACTAGGAGCCATGATTGATTCACCAGCTGATACAGACACCCTCCATAAGGGTGTCACTGTGATGGATATCTGGTGTCGATAACATGCCTCAAGCTGCATGCCACAAGGTGCATAGACATCCCCTTTGGATTACACCAATCACCCACTGACTATCACAAAGGTGGTAGTCCCCTACATACATAAGACATTATAAGGCATCTTAGTACACGCGTAGATAGCACCCACTCCTTTGATAACCATATTGCCAAGGTGGCATGGATATCCTTCTACATGGCCACCCTAATCTGTAATGGGTTTGTAGCCGGAACAAAGGCAGCCATTGTACCTCTATACTCCTGACTTATGAAACACATTCAAGGGTACAACACCCCATTTGGGGTGTACCTTACGGAACAGCAATGGCTTTAAATACCACAACATTAACACACCAAGAGGATTACTGACCTCCAAAGGATGACGTATGCAGCACAACTACAGAAACCCCAACTGTACTCATTTGCATACTGCATAATCAGAGGTGACCTCTGCTGAACATACAAGGCCCATGTCCACAACAATATTGATGGATAGGCTCCACATAAGCAACATAAGCAAAAGCCACTGAGAGCAACATGCTCTGGGATATGTACCCAAACACAAAGATGAGTAGGACGTGCTGGAGGGATACATTCCTGAACCGGACACTCACCATGCTTTGGAACATGATTCCTATGTACATCAGGCAGGGACCCTCACTAGCACTCTTCATGAGATACCTTGATGGATGGATGGGAGACAGACATGTACACCAGGGATCACTGCAGTGGCTGTACTGTACACAGGTGCAGGAAACAAATGGCTCTGCTGTTCACAGGCACAGGACACTAACCTAGGGAAAACACTGTAGGTGGGCTTACAAATGGACTTGGCCAGACAGCATAGTACCTAACTATGAACCTATGAAGCTATTGCATGTCCTTTGTCCATGGATAATTGAGTAGCTCTTCCATTTCAATTAGCTATCATGCTGTTACACTGTCTGGTGACTACAAGCCATATGTATCCTGTTATTGTGTATTGTACATGCCAATAGACATACCTTATGTTTGCATAATATAACAGTAATGCTATGTAAAATATTTGACATATCTACCTACAATACTGTACATTTCACATTTTTGAAACAATATCCCATAATGCAAAGCATAATTGCACAGCAGGACCACCTTAGGCATGTTATTCTCATTATACGCCCATACATATGCCTACTGTTACAGTATATCAACATATACTATCCCCTGTTATGGCATGTACTTGTTGGGCAAACCCTACCATTGACAGCAGCTGGAGTGGAATTGTTATGTTTAAAGCCCTTATGTAGCATCCCTTGTGGTGTATGAGGTGTTTACCTTGTGGCGCACAGCAGTACACACAATTTCTACAAGCGTTACTATGCTCAACAAGACATCACTACATAATACCTTTTCCCACTACATGCATTGCATACACTTTCATTAATACAGAACAGGCACTACATACACTAACATACTGAGTGTTCTACATACCTTCTTAGTGGTCTGAGTTTACGAAAATATCTGTCTTACTCCTTTCCTGTTTAAACGGTTCTATGGTATAAGCATACGGTTTGTATGTATGGCAAGCCATCCTTTTATACGTAGATACCTGTAACATGTGGTATCCTGCCACCAATTGGTGTTCCGGAGTAAATTATTACATGCACATCAGCTTTGCAGCTACTTCATTAGCCAATTACATGGCAACAGTGGGGTATAATTGAATACTCCACTTGGGCATTGTCCTTTTGCCCTACCTTCGAGGAAGACGGACTGGATGTGTTTTTTTATGATGAATTGCAACTGCTATATGGAGAGACACAAATATTTTGAATTCATGTCCCCCGTGGATTGTGTGTGACGGCTAGAGTATGTAGTTCTACATGTGAGTGTAGCTGTTATCTCAACCGTCTGATACGAGACTATTGCAAACAAAACCTGTAACATCGGCGTCTGTTCCATTGTACAACAGCAACGATTTCACATGGCACCATTACAAGTGTGTCTCTCACAAGGTATGTTAATGCTTCTGCAGATATCATTGAGTGAGTGGATGTTTGTGATGTTATTACAATCTGTATTGCAATTATTTCGGGTGTGGGGGAGATGTAGGTGGGTGTACATAGCAGATAAAGGTTTGTGGGGACTGTATTTATATATATTCCATATGTGTGTGGGTGCTCCTTCCCTAATTGAAGACCTATCATTTAGTAGACTAATACTATGGTTATTGCAGGCTTGTTCATTAAGCCATTGTTAATTGGTTCCTATATAGCATGCAGGTGATGTTGATCCTTCAATCCCTCCGGAAATACATTGATATATAATGAAATGTTGCTACATGAAAGCTGTCTCGTGTATTTCTGTCACAGATATTTGCACTCATTGCAGTTGTGTTGGTGACTGAACCTCTTTGGCTTGGGTTGCCACCTTTTCAAATGGCCATAGTGGGACATTTGCAGGACACACATCGGGGTTTAGAGGCCGACACATACCCATGGTCAGTACAAAGGATAGAACTTACTTTTGTCCTAAATAAAACCTTATTCTTGTAGCACTTTAGTTGCTTATTATGTTTCTTGTAACATTTACGTATTTTAGATACAGGAATAACTATTTAATGCAACTATTACATAATATATGGGACATAATTATGTCCTACATTCTCAGGACATTTGCCCTTTTTAATATTTTTTGTCAGGACACAACTGCCCAAAGAGGGAGTGTCCCTCTCAAAGTGGGACAGGTGGTAATTGTATGCCTAAGGCCGGCTATGACCACACCTACTGTAATAATCTACCTCCGAGTTAGCACGAACAGACACACGATGCAAACACACACACATTACAGTCCCACGGAAACACACACCACACTCTCAACACACACTTACACACACTACAGCAATCAGAAACACACTTAAACACAGTACCTACCTGGACCGCAGCACCAGCAGCAATAACTAAATGTCCCTTAACATTGTGATAATATTATTCACGGTTCTAGTGTTCTGGTACTGTGGTCTTTCTGTCTTTAAGCCTCGTGATTATGCATGTCGGTATGTAAAGCATTCGGTAGTTGGCTCTATCCTATTTATTTGTACCTCCATGGTTGTGTACATGTCGTTAACCTATCTATATATTTGCAGATATATGTATATCCGTATATATCGACATATATCTCTCTATCACCCTTTCTATCTCTATTTTATATATATATATATATATATATATATATATATATATATATATGTATATATATATATATATATATATATATATATATATATATATATATAGAGAGAGAGAGAGAGTGAACACACCTTTCGTTGGGTACATGGTGGTGTATACTGTTTCCTGAACTCCACCCTTTTGTGTTTTAACCTGTCACAATTTACACCTGCCGTTGGTACATTTCGGGTAGCTTAGTGGTAGGTGATTGTGTACATGGTTGCGTGTTCTACTCCTGGCAGTGGTCGTTTTACCTCTCAGCAGGCACTATTAGTACAAGGGTGAATAATGCTGGTTTCACCTGTTCTGGACATCTTTGACTGTGATCTGCACGATATTCAGCAAAGCTTAGACCTGTTTTGCGCATATCCGTGTAGTCATGTTTAAATGACGCTTACCATCACTTGCCGCCTCATAAACCCGTTAACATGTGCTTAAACGTGCTCTAATGACCTGCATCCAACATCCATTATTTGTGCCATCAGGATTACGTAACGGCCCTTGCAGGACGTGGAACTGGGAACATGCACGACACAGTCAGTGGCTTTACCACTTGGGCATCTGGGATTTCTACAAGTGTTATGGTGTTTTGTATGTGGACTGTACTACAACTGTTCCTCCATACTGCAATCAAATGTGTAACTCAGTTAGTTTACATATGGATGATACCTATTAATGGTATGTCCAAGTGATGTTTAATGGATGTGCTCCAGCATTGGGAATCTATGTCACAGTGAGCCACACACTGTAATGTGCTACACCTTGACACAACCATAACTGGAGAATGCTGGGGTGACAGATACCTGTCATGTGTACTCCCCATGCTTTGGCACTACATCCCTGATTACATTATATGGAGCCCCTCATTAATACACCAGGGAATCCATGCAGAGTGGGTGGGGAACAGTGGTTATATATATGGATCCCACAATTGGCTCTGCTCCACAGAGGGACAGTTAGTTAATCGATGGGATGGCGACAGCAGAAACATTTTGCCTAGGCTGATGAATGGCCTCTGACAATCGGGCATGTACCTACCGATGTACCTAGGAACCTATACATACAGTATCAACATATGCTGTTAGCTTCGTTTACTGTTCAGGTGTTGACTTTCCTTGTTCCAATAGCTGTTGTGTGTGCAATAGTTGAGGGCTGCCTATGTAGGATTCACACAGTAGGCCACCTATACATTACAATTTACAGGTGGTCGTGTGTGTGTGCCATCCATTTTACTGTGTGTGCAGGTGGAGAAGTGTGTCAGTCCGTAGGGGCCTACACTGTCAGTGTATGTGCTATACGTTCCCTCTTTGCCAAGGCGTGGGCATATTGGGCATGCCTCCGTCTGCCTACTGGGGCTGGCACAGGGTGTTCGTGGTCTGAATCCCTCTGTGCCTGTGATGGCCTTGGCAATTACGGTGGGCTGTGAGGGCCTTCACCATTATGTCCCTGCTGCAGCTGTTTCTGCAGGATCATATTATGTAGCATGGCACATACTATAATGTGGGCACACGTGCCTGGAGAGTACTGCAAGGCTCCACCAGATATGTCCAAGCAACGGAACCATGATTTCAGCATCCCAAACACATGCTCTATGATGATTCTGGTTTGTGCGTGTTTCTCATTATGGTGTTCTTCCATGGGTGTGTGTGCATTTCTATGGGAGTCATCATCCACGGCTCCATTGCATAGCCAGCATCCCCCACAAGGTGGCCATATGGGATATCCCCCCTGACAAATACCTGATACAGCTGTGAGGCATGCCAGATGTGGGAGTCATGGTAGCTTCCAGGGCTGCCAGCACACACATCCGTGATAATGTCCTGGGCATTGCACACGACCTGGAAGTTGATGGAGTGGCATGCCTTGCGGTTTATGTAGCGCCTACCATGCTCACTGGGTGGTGACTTGATATGTATGTGCATGCAGTCTATTGCACCCAGTACCTCCGGGTAGTGTGCCACATGGTGGAAGAGACACATATTGCTGGCCAACTCCTCCTGAGATTGGGGGAAGTATATATTCTCATTGGCATGTGGTAACATGGCATCCAGGAACTGGTGGAGTACCCTGGATGCTGATGCCTGTGAGATCCCCATGATATCTCCAGTTGGCCTTTGAAAGGTACCTGTGGCAAGTATTCTCAAGCTTACACATACCTTTGTGTCCACTGGGATGGGCTCCCCTCTGTTGTTTCTGGATCTGAGGCGTAGCCTGCACAGCTCAACTATTTGCTGTATGATGTCCCTGTCCACCCTGTAATGCTCTACTATCTCCAGATCATGCAGTCCCTGGTAGGTTACCCTTGGTCTGAACACTCTTCTCCTCCTCTGGGGCTTGAGGTGGTTGTCAGCATCATCCTCCACAACACCTTCAGTCTCCAACAAATGGTGATGAATCACAGCTATGGCAGCTCCCAACAAGTACATTGTAAAAGTTCCCCATCTGTTTACACCAATGGTGCAGTGTTTAGGAATACACAAGTGTGTGTGAGGTGCCCTCACAATTTATACTATTGTGCTTTGAACACCGATGATGTCATAGGATGTGTATGTACAATCGGAGCTGCAGGGTATCTTATGTGTTTTACCACAGGTACTGCTATTGTGGTGCCTTTGGTGTTGAATTACATTTAGCTGCCATGGATTACCTCTTGCCCTTGCCTTAACTTTTCTTAACAATTCCCCTCCCATTGTCTGGCATGCATCCAGCAGCCTGCTTTCTTGTTTTGTACTTTCCCAAACCAGGATTGTCTTGCGAAATGTGTTCTATAGCCGATCTACTGCAGGTTTGCTTTGCTCTGCGGTGACAGTTCTCATTTCTTTGCAATCCGACACCTCCCCTATTCTGTTCTGCAGGTTACTGCTAGCAGCCTTGTTAGCTGCTGTCAATGGCCCACTGTGAGTTAATGGGTGTTAATTGGTCGGTTGTACTCCAATTTCCCTACTGTGGCATTTCCTTATTGTCTTCCCCTAAACTTCCTGTTTGAGCTGTGGTGCGCAGAGCTTGCGTTACCAGGTTTCGGGCACGTTTTCATCCACGTACACATGCGCTTTCGGGCACCATGTGTGCTTTCAGCTAAGCAAAGCTATACCTACATCCACACCCCTATCCTGCGGCTTTGCTTAGCAATGGGCAGCCTGGATTTGCATTGCTCCAATGTGCTTACAGCTATGGTGGCACACCCCACTGCTGATGTCATGTATACCTCCAGACCACTCCTCTGTGTTGTAGCGCTGCGCCGTATGGTGCATCCTTAGGCCGGCAGGACGTCTGCGATTCACTATTACTTGCCTCATTTGTATGGCATTGAGTGCCGAACACTGTCACAGACCCTTAGCACCCCTTGCAGCTTGGTTGTGGTGTAGCATGCATACCATTGACTATTATGGTGAAATCATGATTTGTGTTACATTGCAATTTTATGACATTTGTATATTTTCCTTGTGTTCCCGTTTGCACACACATGCCCTGCGGTTGTACTTTGCGTTAATGTGGTCATGACATTAAATGTTATTTTTTATGTGTTGTGCATCTTTTCTTATGCCATTGGCTGTATATTTAGCCATTGGCATATGTTAACTTTGTAATACCTGAGTCTGGTCTGCTTTCATGGCTCCGATGTTCTGTCTGGCAAAATGTAAACCGTTTTTTTTTGGTTTACATTTCTGTAGGCTTACACTACGCCTGCACCACTTCATGATTTGCTATGTACCTTCATTTGCATGCTGCAGTACTGCGCATGGGGTGATTAGCATACCTGAGCTGAGAGCTGCACAGATCTGGCATACGCTGGTAGTGCACGTGGAATTGGATCATACCTGAATCGCTCGGCGGCCATATTTGGCGTTATACTGCCTATGCTATGCCTGCACCTGGCGCAAGCTTCATGAATCCCAGGGCAGGTCTTTCACTCAACACTCACTTACTCCTTCCACTATGTCTATACCATGTTATCAAGCCCTGGAAGGGAAGGCAGTCTCCGACTCACAGTTCACACTTCTGTTTGGCCTCATCTCACTCTATGATTTTTGCTATCTAGTTATTTGCTCCTAATACCTTGGCTCCTTTGTTAATTTCCTCAGTAAATGCCAGCCCCCTCTTGCTTGTTTTCATCACCACTTCCTACTCTCACACATATTATTAAAACCTCCTTTCTGCATTCCTGTTTTGGCTTAGTTCTTAAAATACTTTCTGTTACTTCATGAATATATTATGCTGTATGTTTAATACCTTTCTACTTAAGAACCTGTATCCCAAATCATACTCTCACCTCATTTCTTTAAATGACTCCTTTCATTGTCTTCATTCCTTTCCCCGTTCCTCGTTGATGTATAAATCCTCTGCTTGCGTTATGCATATACATCTTAATTGCATAGCTCTAAAATATCCCTTCAAATTTGATAATCCTAAACCACCTTGTTCTAGAGAATCATCTTACCCACTTAACTCTTGCTCTCTCCTCCTCTCAAAAAAATTCCTTCCTCTTGATTCATTCTCATTCACATTGAGCATGAATTTCACCACAGTTAGTAAAACTCTGAGTCGATCTTGTGTGATACCTTAATTCCAAATTGGAATGTTGCAGTCAAGCATTCTGCCCTCTCACCCTCCTATAAGTCAGGATACTGTGTTGTCTATAATCGGCCTAATTATTATTACAAACTCCAGTATTGCTTTATTGTCAGAGAAAAGAAAACAACATTCAGTTAGTCGCTTAGACTGAGCTCTTTGAGAATCTCACATTTATGTATTTTTATTTTTTATTTTTTTGCATTTAGAGATTACTGTACTCTGGTACAACACATTGGTTTCTTTAAGCACTGGACTTCTTTTTTAATATTATCATGTGAACAAGGATATCATTAGGCTCACTTCTGAGGAAGAAGGTATATAATTGTGAGCACACTCAAAATGTATGAAGTAAAATATTGGATGTTATGAGGTTACTATAGTAACCTTAAGGTTTTTACAGGAAGGCAAGCAAGATTTCTCCTCCACACTGTTTTTGTGAAAAAGTAACATACTAAAAGAAACAGAATGTGCAGCTTTCAGGAAAATACTCTTTGTCTTGGTTTTATACCCCAGCAGCTACTATGAGTTTAAATGCTGCCATTTGAGCATAACTGATATGATTTGCTTTAGGTATCAAGCAATAGTCAAATGAGTATTCACAAATGAAGCCTTTCAATACGCTAGTGCTCAGACTTTTTTTTTGAAAATCTTGATAAAAAGCATCAAAAATGATAAACAAAATTACTTAGCCAAAAAAAGGTAGTCTGGAATCCTGATGTCCTCATATCCCACAGGTCTTGTACATGCCATAGATACAGGCAATGCTCACTCATATTAATAGGCAGGGATGTTAATTTTAATGGTTGCCTGCAGCTTTATGCATTTTGTATACTTAATTTCAGTAGTCCCTGTGAATGGATCGAACTTTAGAAGTACTAAAATGGCCACTCTTCAGGGAGATCAGTTTATGAAACATACGCAGCCAAATGTGTTAAGCAGATGTTGTCCATACATAAAAACCATTGCATCATAACTTTATTATTCATAACTTAATATTCTTTCCATATCAACAAACATCACTTGACCATCCATCAGGGCAGTGTATTACCACTCACCCTTCCCAAGTAAGCAGCATCCTCCACCCGCTCACTTAGTCTTACACGTCAGGCAGTGTCTAACCACTTACTTTCATTCCAAATCCTCACTTCTTCCAAACCACCAGGTACAAGCAGCATCCAACCACTCACTTTCACCACTCCAGGCTTCCTAACTCCCAAATGCACACCAGAGGGGGAACAGAAAAAAACAACCCTGCCCCTCTTCTCCACCCATGCACCCCTGCCAAGAAAGACCATCAAAGTAACTCAATAAACATGGGAGGGCCAGGTGGGTAACAAGATCACATCAAAATGTGCTCCCTAACCGGTTCCCAAAACTCAAAATTACCCTAAGTTCCACCCCTCGCTTACTTCACTTCCCCCCTCCATCTATCCAGAAATTAACCCTTCCTTGCCCTGCCTACATCTATACAGCTTGCCTTGCCTGTCCAACCCTTCCAAACCCATCCTTTCCCTTACCTACTCATCTACACCTCCCCACTAAAGATGTCCCTTGACAAATTTGTCTGTGCCAAACATCGTTTGTCACATTCCACTTTAATAAACAAAACACCAAAAGACCTTTGACAACCTTTATTGAGTCAAACATATAAAACCATTGCATCATAACTTTATTATTCATAACTTCATATTCTTTGTATATCAACAAAACATCACTTGACCATCGATCAGGGCAGAATATCACTGCTGTCCAGAATAAGTGGCATCCAACCACTCACTTTCATCCCAAATCCTCACTTCATCCAAATCACCAGGTGCAAGCAGTGGGCAACCACTCACTTTCACCACTCCAGGCTTCCTTACTCCAAAATGCACACCGGGGGGGGGGGCAGAAGAAGAACAAGCCTGCCCCTCTTCTCCACCCATGCACCCCTGCCAAGAAAGACCATCATAGTAACTCAATAAGCATGGGAGGGCCAGGTGGGTAACAAGATCACATCAAAATGTTCTCCCTAACCGGTTCCCGATACTCAAAATTACCCTAAGTTCCACCCCCTCGCTTACTTCACTTCCCCCTCCATCTCTCCAGAAATTAAACCACCAGGTGCAAGCAGCATCCAACCACTCACTTTCACCACTCCAGGCTTCCTAACTTCCAAATGAACACTAGAGGGGGGACAGAAGAGTGGCCATCCTGCTCCTCTTGTCCACCCACCATCCTGACCCAGGTTTTTCCCCCTCCTAACATCAACCTTTAACCAACTCCTCCAAAAACAATCCCAAATTCAAATTAAACAAATCTAAACCAAAATCACTGAGGTGCACTCCATCATCCCTGAACCACATAGGATCTCTGTCAGCAAACTCTTTATGCTGTAAGGTCTGCAGTCTCCTGACCTTCAACTACCTTGCCAACCTAAAATTCACAAACACCATTCCACTGCTGAGAACTTCCTAGCATTTCTCAAAGACAAACAGGGTATAATCTCTGACTACACTAAGCAAACACTTGGGTACAACTTCCTTAATGCAAGCAGATCCTCCATTATCTGGTAAACCAACTGGCGCTTTGGCAGTAAACCCAAATCGTTACCTGCCAAGTGCATCAACAAAACCTAAGGAAGGCCCACATGAGCATGTATCGCTGTAAATACCTGCAACATCCAGCTCCACCTGAGTCCTCTAATGCTGTGCCATGTAAATGTCAACCCTCCTCACTGCCCAGTAAACATACAAGTGACCTATGATCCAAATCCTGTTGCCTAAAGAAAACATCGGCCCACCCTCTTAATGACCTCAATCGAGCTACGCTTGCTTGCTAAACTGGAAGCCCTACGCATCTAAAAAGAATGAATAGAAAGCCTGTCTCCATCCAAACCCATACAACAGAAAGCCCTTCTCATCACCTTACCCCCTTTTGACTGGAAAACCAAATTCTGCAGGCTCCCCTTATGGGACGCTAACAATTTCCATGCCCAAACCACCAGACACATCTGCTCTGACCTGTCCTTCTCTAAAATGATTTGCATGCCCTTGCCAAACTGATCTGTCTAAGATGTCCTTAACCAAATGTGTAAAGCTCCGGGCAATAATATAACATCCTCCCAAACCAACGACCCCAACAACTCCAACACCCTAAAAGCCCCAAAGTACATCCATACACTCAACATCACCCATACCACATAATCCACCAACTTCATGCTTAACATAGCTAAATCACACAACAAGACCTTAAAAATCAGCCTTATCACTGGCCAACCCTTATCCTGGTGCAGACCTTCCTCCCTACCTCATCCCTTCAAAACCTGCCCCACTGTCCAAGATCACGCTAAAATGTGCTGTCTAACTGGTTCCCAATACTCAAAATTACCCTAAGTCCCACCCCTTGCTTACTTAACTTCCTCCCTCCATCCCTTCAGAAATTAACCTTTCCTTGCTCTACTTAACATCTATACAGTTTGTCTTGCCTGTCCAACCCTTCCAACTCCATCCTTCCCTTACCTAGTCATTTACATCCCTCCACTAAAGATGTCCCATGACAAAATTGTCTGTTCCAAACATCATTTTTAAATATTCATATTTTGTTCTAATTTCAAAAGGTTCACATTTTTCATTTTAGAAAAGGTTAGTAAATAGTTGCTAGGACATTCTGGAATATAAGGAAAATGATATGGAATATTTAATGCAGGACTGGTTTTTGGTCTGAATAAAAATAAGAATATTTCCATTTCTAGTGCACTTAAACCACAGGCTCTTGTGCTTTTCAGAATGATATATGGAGTGTAATGCTTTGATCAGTTTATTTAAAAACATTTTAATATTTTACAAAGTGTTTTATCGTTGCCACATATTTTATGAAGCAATGTTCACATTTCTCATCAACTTTAAATGTGAAGGTGGTGTCTTTTAGTTGTTTTTTTAATTCTGAAGAACTCCTTTCTTTTGCATGGAGAAAGGTGCTAAATAAAGTCAGCACTGATTGGTCTTATTTGTTGATTACTGTTGGTTTCTTATCAGTAGTTTATTTTATTACCAACAGTCTGTTACACTGCTTCTTTTTGCTCTTATGCTTGAAAGCAAAAAAAGAATAATGAAAGAAAGTTGTTCTCTTTGCAGAAGAATATTGAGAAGATGTAACATATGAACGAATATGGACTTGCCAGACAGATATTTTTTTCTTTCCTTCTTTCCTTGCACAACCCCACCCATCAACTCCCTGTCCTGCTCCCAGTTTGATTATTTGTTTCTCTGTATGGGGTGAGAACCACACCTATCTTCCACAGGCACTATGAATGCTCCATAGCCCATTTGTTGCATGCCCAGTGTGAGAGCTACATCAGCACATTTGTTCCCCAGTGATAAAGGCAAAGAGCTAGGGAGTAGGCCATTCTGCCAAGTCATGCACCTCAGATGAGCCTAACTCCTCCTAATAGTAGCCTTGATGTCCACTATATGCTGCTACTTGGGAGAGGTATTGCATACTTCCATACATTACTTCCAAGCCCAGTGTACTGCTAGGTCACCTAGTAATGTCTGTCCTGACAGATGCATCCCCACAGTCCTGTGTGGGTGTCTGTAAGGAGGTTCAAATCTCCAGGTATATGGTTAATCACTGAATGAAATGAACATTGAATGGCTAACCATCAAAATCATTCCATAGAACATTCACTTCAGAGAATGTTCACTTCAGCAAAATTGTGAGATGAGGAAAGTAACTAGTTGCCCAACACTTCCCCGTTTCACACACTGCAGTATTTCAAACCCGCCCAGTTAGAGGGCTTCACTCCCCACACCCTCAATGGTGGGTGGCTTCCCCCCACACCCACTAACTATATATACCAACTCTGAGATCACACTACAATGGAGAAAAGGGTTCAAAATACTGTAGTATGTGAGATGGGGAAGTATTAGGCAACTATTTACTTTCCTCATCTCACAATTTTGCTGAAGTGAATGTTTGATGGATTGATTTTTATGGTTAGTCGTTCCATGTTTTTTACATTTAGTGATTAACTATAGACCCCAAGTCCTCTCTCTCCACTCAGGATGGGTTGGTCAACAAATGTCAATCTCTACAATTCCCTGGTTCTTCTATACATGTAATCTGAAGCATGACAGTAGCAACTATATTTTGTTTTCCTTTAAATATCCCAATGATGACAAAATGGATCTTGAGTCATGTTTAAGAAAAAAAATAAAAATAGATTTTAATGTGCATATGGGAACAATAAATGCTGTAAATGTTCAGCACATCTGTATGTGTAAAAATGAACAAGTGGAAGACATTTTATTGAGCTTGTTTATATTACACTAATTGCATGTATTTCCATTACTGGTTTGTGGCTAACAATGGTGATTATTTGTTAACAATGTTGTTACTGACACCAGTTGCTAATTGGTTGCCATCTATATTAACTGACTTTGATTTGTTTATATAAAATTAAACAATGGACAAATTGTTATACATTCTTAGAAGTGCTATATTAGCTCATTTCACAGGGTTGTGATGGCAACCCTGTCTTACTAGAATATATGAGTGTGTTGGCATCATTATGTATATTTGCTGATTAGCTGATTGAGTTCTAATTGCCCAGTCTCATCTAGTCAGTGGCCACTGCAGAGTCAACCACCATTAGATGAAGCATAGACTGAGCCTACCCTAAAGGCAAGGACTCATGTTTTAACTGTTTTTTTCTTTTTAGGTACATTGGATGAAAAACCAGCAGGACCAGATAAGTATCCATGCTATAGCGAAGATAAAGCCTGATTGCTGATAAGTTATGCTGGAGGGAGTCAGTCATCAGGTAAGTTGTCACTCAGTGCACACAGGCAGTGCACAAGCCTTCAAAATGTCCCTATCCCCAGCACAACCAAGTATACAGGCAATACACAAGAGTTCACTGTACAAAACAGAAATACTTTTCCTGAAGTGAAATGCTAACTAAAAACTCTATCAGGTAAGTTGTTACAAAGAGTACATAAGCACTTACACAACACAATGATTCTGCCCATAAACTAAACTTTTCAATTGACAAAATTCACAAATTTCAAGTAAAAATTTGTACCTAAGCCCTATAGTCTTAAGCAGATAAGTTGAACCTAGAAAGCAAATCCTAGAACCAAGAAATTGATACTTCAAGGAATGGCTTCCAATGTTACAGAAGAAATTATATTATTTAAAGTGATGTACTGTAGTTTTTTCAAAAAGAGGTAAAAAGTAAATATTCCTCACAAAAAAAAAAAAAAAACATATATATATATATATATATATATATATATATATATATATATATATATATATATATATATATATACAGGTCTACTTTGAAACATCTAAAACCCATAACATCTAATTTCATAACACTGAGACCAGAACATCTAAAACCCAAAACATCTAAAACCCATAACATCTAACAGTACAAATCACATGAAAATAACATCCCCTCCACATATAACGACATATAATGGCACCAAACTACCAAACACACTTTTTACTACATTTCTGCAGGGGGGCTTGATACAGTGGGTTTAGGAAATTAACTTTTTCCCACTGTAGTGCGATCTTGGAGTTGGTATATGCACACCCCTATGTGGGGGCTTTACCCCCACACACCCGTCGTAAATTAAATATACCAACTCCAAGATCACACTACAGTGGGAAAAAGTTAATTTCCTAAACCCACTGTATCAAGCCCCCCTACAGAAATGTAGTAAAAAGTGTGTTTGGTAGTTTGGTGTCATTATATGTCGTTATATGTGGAGGAGATGTTATTTTCATGTGATTTGTACTGTTAGATGTTATGAAATTCAATGTTATGGGTTTTAGATGTCCTGGTCTCAATGTTATAAAATTAGATGTTATGGGTTTTAGATGTTTTGAAGGGGACCCATATATATATATATATATATATATATATATATATATATATATATATAAACACTTTATAATCTCAAAATACTGAAATGTCGAATTTCAGTATCTCAAGATTATAAAGTCGAAGTTTGGAAATAGCGAAAGTGCATAATCGCGAATTTGAATATCTCAAATTTGTGGTTATGGCTTTACGCTATGTAATGTTCAGCATTGTATGTGGATGATGTGCGGTGCCGTGTGTGGATTTAGATGTTATGTCAGGCAAGCGAGTGTTTTGTAAGGGTTTTGGGTGGGAGTCTGAGTATATGTGAATGTGCTGATATGTGTGATGTGTGTGTGAGGGACTGTAGAATGTGTGTGTGTGTTTGCTTTTATTTACTGTTTGTGCGATCTCGGAGTTAGTATATATAAGTAGGGGGTGTGGGGGCACAGCTCCCTACATGGGGGGGTGCAGTGGGCTTGCCCCCCTGCTTATTTGTGTTGTAGGTTTGTGGATATCTGTTGTTTTGTTTGTTTATGTTGTGATGTGGGTGTTGTGGTATATGTGTAGTCTGGTGTGTGCTGTGTTTTAGGTGTTTTGAATTTCACGGTTATGGGCTTCACAGTTTTGGTGTTTTGGTGTTGTGTGGAGTCGATTTCATGGTCTCAAAAAACTTTAATTCGAGATTTCAGTATTTCGAGATTATGAAGTGAATCCATATATGGAAACACTTTATAATCTCGAAATACTGAAATGTCGAATTTCAGTATCTCGAGACTATGAAGTCAAAGTTTGAAAATAGCGAAAGTGCAAAATCGCAAATTCGAATATCTCGAATTTGCGGTTATGGCTTTACACTATGTAATGTCCAGGAATGTATGTGGATGGTGTGCGGTGCCGTGTGTGGATTTAGATGTTATGTGGCTTGCCCCCCTGCTTATTTGTGTTGTAGGTTTGTGGATATCTGTTGTTTTGCTTGTTTATGTTGTGATGTGGGTCTTGTGGTATATGTGTGGTCTGATGTGTGCTGTGTTTTAGGTGTTTTGAATTTCATGGTTTTGGGCTTCACAGTATTGGTGTTTCGGTGTTGTGTGGATTCGATTTCATGGTCTCGAAAAACTGAAATTGGAGATTTCAGTATTTTGAGATTATGAAGTGAATCCATATGTAGATCTAATTTCAGATCTCAAAATACTGAAATACTGAATTTCAGTATCTCGAGACAAGAATCATGAAAATCCACTACAACGAAAAATCAGAAAACCAAACGTCCCTATACTGAAAGTTCATAATATCAGAATTTCAGTATGCAATGTTGTGTTTTCTGTTGTACCCTCCCCCATACAAATAGAAATACAAACACAACCTTCCTCCCTACACCATCACAAACCACAACAACAAACATACCAACAAAACCCTAGTAACCTATGTTTAAGCAGGGGAGGCAAGCCACTCTGCACTCCCACCCCCCTGCTAATTCTATATATCAACTCTGAAGTTGTACTACCACAAAAAAAAAACAAACCTACCATTAATCGCTCTACACTTCCACTGCATACTTTCACAGCCATACCCATGAGAAACACACACACACTACATTTACAAAAATCAGCACTTTCAAAACTTACACCCACACACACACACACACATACACACACACACACACACACACACACACACACACACACACACACACACACACACACACACACACACACACACACAGACACTGTTACCTACCTACCACAACCTGCTCCTAAAACATCTCAACAAATTAAAATACAACACATTTCCATCTAAAACACTTACACACTAAACACCTACCTGAAGCTTCCGCACATAACCACACATTGGCCGCTATATCTACATCCTACCACTACACCATAAAGGGACAGCATACAATTCACAAAGGACCGCACCAAAGCTGCTACAGATTCGGCATTCTCAGATTCATTATTTTGAAGTTTCGAATAACTACAGTTTCGTGATTCTCATCTTAAGGTACTGAAATTCGATATTTCAGCATTTCGAGATTTGAAAGTAGATCATGATAGTAGTAGATATAAAAAGGAACAGGTGGAGGAGACCCTGGAGAGGTGGAGATATGCTCTAGAGAGAAGAGGAATGAAGGTCAGCAGGACTAAGACAGAATATATGTGTGTGAATGAGAGGAAGGCTAGAGGAATGGTGAGGATGCAGGGAGTAGAGGTGGCAAAGGTGGATGAGTTTAAATACTTGGGATCAACAGTTCAGAGTAATAGTAAGTGTGAAAGAGAGGTGAAGAAGAGAGTACAGGCAGGATGGAGTAGGTAGAGAAGAGTGTCAAGAGTGATTTGTGACAGACGAGTACCAGTAAGACTGAAAGGGAAGGTCTACAAGAGGTAGTGAGACCAGCTATGTTATATGGGTTGGAGACAGTGGCACTGACAAAAAGGCAGGAGTCAGAGCTGGACGTGGCAGAGTTAAAGATGTTAAGATTTGCTCTGGGTGTGACGAGGGTGGACAGAATTAGGAATAAGTATATTAGAAGGTCAGCCCAGGTTGGAAGGTTTGGAGACAAAGCCAGTGAGGCAAGATTACATTGGTTTGGACATGTGCTGAGGAGGGATGTTGGGTATATTGGGAAAAAGCTGCTAAGGATGAAGCTGCCAGGTAACAGGTAAAGAGAAGGCCTAAGATAAGGTTTATAGATGTGGTGAGAGAGGACATGCAGGTGGTTGGCATGACAGAGCAAGATGCAGAGGACAGGAAGAAATGGAAACAGATGATCCGCTGTGGCGACCCCTAACGGCAGCAGCTAAAAGAAGAAGAAGAAGAAGAAGAAGACACAATCCTGTTAAAATGCGTTTTTGTGATATAAAAAAAATGAGACCACAATAAATCATTTCAAAACTTTTCCCACCTTTAATGTGACCTATAACCTGTATAATTAATTTGAAAAACAAGCAAATCTCTTAGGGGAAAAATATAAAAAATAAAAAACATACTTTTTTATTTAAATCAAAATGTGCTTCAACAAAGTATTAGTTTAAGGGTGTGCACACTTATGCAACCAGCTTATTGTACGTTTTTTATTTTTTTCCCTTTTTGGGGCTGAGAAGTGGCTGTGAGTGTTGGTTATTGTGGTGGCTGTCAACCCATGCCTCTCCACTGTACAGAATTTTGTGGAGGGTCTGGATTTTGCAACAGGTTTTGCTCCTTTTTTTTTTTCATGGGGTTGGGCCTTGTGGTAGGTTGGTGGCAGTCATTGGAGACTGAAGTTAGAAATCACTGACAGACATGCAAGCTTCAGGCTTAGTACCCTTCACAGGTTTTATGCTACTGCAAAAGCTGTTATTCTATTAATTCTCTGGGTTTGTGAGAGCAATGTGAAATTAAGCCTTCACCTCACTGTTTCTTTATGGATTTGCCAAATTTATTGTTTGAGATGTGTGATGTGACTGGTTGATGTCTGGGGCCCACGAGTAACGGCTGCTTTCTATGCATGCATTTCTGGCTTTAACCATCATGGGTGGAGGGTTCCTTTGTTGACCTGCATTTAATTTTGGTTTCATATGCTTCAGAAAATGAGTGCTAACACAAAGTATGTTATTCTAGTCACGTTTTAAGTTTATAAGAGCAGTATTTAAAATGTGTTGATAATTTCTGTGGCTGTGTCCCCCATTTTATGTCGACCTTTGTTCAGAATTTTTGTGCTAAGAGGTTCAGAGGTGGGTCTAGTTGGTTAAAGGTTGTGTTCTCTTGGGGATCTTTCAAAAAAAAAAAAACAACAAAGTAAATACGTTGGTAGATTTTGGCTCACTACAATGAAGTGGGTGGTGATCATGCTTCTCAACTGTGCAGATTTTCACAGAATGGCCAGATTTTTGCTTCATAATGTTGGTCCATTTTCCATAAAATTGTGTTTTCTGGCAAACCATTGAAGAAAAATTTTGGTTTTCTGGCAAATCATTGAAGATTGAATTTAGATCATAATGACAGACTTGAGTTTCAGACATAATTCCCTGCAGAAAATTCATGCCAATCCAGTACCTGCTATTCTTTTAACTTCCCAAGTTTGTAAGAGCAATATTTAACATTGTCCTTGTTTACAATCTCATGACCTTATATTGATTAATTTGCTATTTTGTTTTCTCCAGACTGAATATTTTTTTTATTTTTGTGTGTGTGAATAAATCTTCAACAATACTGGACATGCATGGATGGCCTAGTGGCACTAGGTTCTATGTTTAACGGAGCTGTGGGTTTTCCATAAAATTGTGGCTTTCCGGCAAATCATTGAAGACTGAAGTTACATCATAATGACAGACTTGAGTTTCAGACTGCATTCTCTTCAGAAAATTAATGCTAATCCAGAACCTGCTATTCTATTGACTTCCTAAGTTTGTAAGAACAATATTAAACATTGCCCCTGTTTGCAATCTCATGACCTTATATTACTTAATTTGATATTTTGTTTTCTCCAGACTGAATATTTTATGTGTGTGTGTCTGTGTGTGTGTATGTGTGTGTGTGTGTGTGTGTGTGTGTGTGTGTGTGTGTGTGTGTGTATAAATCTTCAACGATACTGGAAATGCATGGATGGCCCAGTGGCACTAGGTTTTATGTTTAATGGTGCTGTGAGTAGTTTTCTGAAGATCGGTGACTAATGGCATCTTTTGGTGATGATTTTGGTTGTGGCCCGCCGGGGTGGTTGATTGCTGTTGGTGGTTTCAGCTGTACTGTGAGTGTTGGGTAGCAATTTTCACAGGCTTGGAGGCACCTGCAAATAACAGCTGCATAACAGGCATACGCGGTGGAGCACTAATGCCTGTTTGCTGTTTTGGTTATCTTTTTTGTAACAATAATATAATTAAATATAAATAATAAAACAGATGAGAAAGAGATAGCTGAATGAAAGGGGAGGAGCCAGCAAGGAGGCTGAAGTGTGATCGCAGGGTAGCAGCAGACCACTGGGTATTACCTCTATGGCTCACTAACAACTTCAGCAAGGAAACCCATAGGATGGTTAAAAATATTTTGATTTTATTTATAGTATAGACCTTTTAATAAAATAATGCTTCAGTTTTGTTTGCCACTGATATCAGTTAGATTGTTGACATGGAAGTTGTAACAGACTTTTTTGAAGTGGAACTTTGGGGAACATTAATAAATTTAACTATGAAGCTCTTAGGACGGTTAACAGATGATTGGTTTATTTATAGAATAGACTTTTAAAGATATATGATTCAGTTTGAACATGAACTGTTATGACCCTAAATGAGGAATGTTCCTCTGGATGTGGTACACCTGAGAGGTATGGGTATGCTATGGAGGTATTTCATCCGTTGTTTTTGGCATCTTAACTGTCAGTGCTGTGTACAGGCTGTGTTAGAGATGCTTGTTGTGCAAAGCAGCACTGGGAAGAAGCTGCCAAGATGGCACTCTCTTGGGAGGGGGCTGTGGGCCAGTGTAGTAGCTGTGCAGTTGATAAACAGGGTAGGCCCCTGACAGCACTTAATGTTGTCATTAACAAGTTTTGGTTATTTGTGTGCCAAGAATTTACAGGTGGGGAAATGCAGAGTGGGCATCAGTTGGTGACTTGAAGGAAGTGGGTTCAAAAGGTGATGGAGGCTGTTGCAGTGGATGTTCCAGTCACTAGAGTGGCGCTCAATTAGGTCACAGATGGGAGAGTGCAGAATGAACAACAGTCAGTGGCCTGAAGGTAGTGAATTTCAAAGATAATGGATTCTGCTGGGGTGGTTGTTCTGGTTGCTGAGTGGCACACAATGAGATCACAGGTAATCTTACTTTATTCAATGATCATTAAGGCACATCAGTGTTGGTGCAGTTTGGGGTAGTGTGGGGGCAAGTGAGGATGAGGTATGTGGGGGCTGGGTAAAGTAGGGTTGGGACTGTTTATGGGGAGTCTGGGGTTCCCACAGGTGGGATGGAGTCACAACAATCATAGGATCATAGGAAGTTACTAGGCTAATGGTTCTAGGGCCCTTACAAGCTAGCCAAGTTCAACTCTTATTTCCACCTGCAGTACCTATTGCTGTTGTCCAAGATGGACTTGGGTGAAATCCTTGGTGTAAATTTACAGTTACCCATTCAGTGTTTAAATTGTGTTTGAAGAGGGCCAATGAGGTGTTCTCTCTGACATGAAGCAGTAGTTTGTTCCAAAGGTGTGGTATCTTCTGAGACACAAATCTGGCCCTCAAGCAGGTTCTATTAAGGTCACATACCAGGTTAAGGTCTTTAGAGTGAGTAACACGTGTACCATTTGACTTGCACTTTCGGCTGATAGGAGGTGGTTCATTATATGTATGACTATTAAAGTAAGTAGGGTTTGAAGGAGCATTGTAGGTATGTGGGTGTTTTGGGGGATATGTGAGGAACTGGGTGCTTTGTTGGCTATGCAGAAGTTAGAAGGCTTATGCAAGGCATAGTTTGGGGATTCTTTTCAGTAGTAGGCCATGTTTTAGTTTCTTACCAGATGCAAAGGTAATACATGGAATGAAAAGCTCTGAGGGGAAAGCCAAGGATAAGTAGTGGATTAAGGCTGTTGTTCATCTTTTGGGCTCCTGAAGTTGCATGTTGACCAGTTTACTTTGGTCATTTTAGGTGAGGGTTAATAAGTTGGGGCTTTGTTTATACCATTGTGGTGCCTTTTGGAGCATTTTGGTGGGATGGGCTTTTGACAGATGGATAGGGTTGTTCATGGGAAATTGCATTTGTTTACAAATGTGGCAGGAGTTGTTGGGTTGGGGACATCATTTTGGGGGTTTAGTTTGTGGCATGTTTTATGGCAGAAAGGACAAATGGGGGATGTTGAATATTTGGAGTTTCAATTTAATCTGGAACAGGAGGTTTAGCAGAATTTGTTGTGGATTAGGGTTCATTTTCATCTGTTTAATATGGCCATGGTATGGGTTATGGTGTTATAGGTTCATAGGTTCATAGGTTCATACTAGGCTATCTGCCCAAGGGCATTTATAAGCCTAGCCCATAGTTATGTGGCTTTCGCCACCCCTTTAGTTTGAATAAAAACTATGCCTATCATTTTTCTGTGCCTCTGTCAAGCAGTGACACTGAAGTAATCCCTGGGGTATATCTGCGATCTCCCATCCATTGGTCAAGATTCCCCTTGAACAAGGCCAGCGAGGTGCTCTGCCTCACATGTACCGGGATTTTGTTCCACAGCATAGGGAGTCTCTGGGTGATGAATCTGTCCCTCCAGCACGTTCTATTTATAACCATGTCAAGGTTTAAGTCTCCGCCCTTGTGGTTCTGAGGGATCTAGATTTTTGAGGTGAAGCATATTCATCAAATCTGGGTTTGACATGGCCTTATATGTCAGGCACAGGTCACCTCTGAGCAAGCGGTATGAGACTGAATAAAGCTGGAGTTCTTTCAGTCGGGCAGCATAAGACATATTTTGAGACCCTTTATCCTTTTGGTGAGGAACTTTTGGGGCCTTTCAAGCTGCATCAGGTGTCTGGTCAGATACATTCGAGCAGGGCATTGTACTCAATCATAGGTCTAATGAGTGATGAGTACAGGGGGACGATGACCTCCCTTGATCTAGATGTGAATCCCTTCATGATCAGGTGGGCGATATAGAAGGTTTTCCTAACTACTTTAGCAACATGAGTGTCAAGCGAAGACTACTGTCAACTTGGGTCCCCAGATCCCTGATGACTTTTCTGTGCTCAGTGGATTGTCACCTATATGGTAGCTAGGGGTAACCTTGTTTTTCCGAAGGGTATGACTATGCATTTTTTGGCGTTTAACTTCAGGCCATGGCTCTGGCACCAGTTGTCCGTTTCTGTGAGGCCCTTCTGGAGGATATCTGTGTCAGATGTGTTTTCGACTATGGCCCAGTTTGCAGTCATCTGCAAACTTTGTCAGCCATAACCCTCCTGTGTTTGCTTGTACTTCAGAAAAGTAGATGCCGAACAAGAGTGGACCCAGGACTGAGCCCTGTGGGACACCACTTGTGACAGGCTTTGAGTCTAACATGGCTCCAGCAACTCTGACCCTGTGGGTTCTGTCGCTTAGCCAGTTTGCAACCCATCTTGTGATGTATGGGTTTACATTCAAGCTGATGAGTTTTTCGATGATACCTGAGTGGGGTATTGTGTCGAAGGCCTTTGCCAGGTCGAGGTAGGCTGTATGGACTGCCTTTCCCTCATCAATGGCCTTGGTGACTGTCTCGAAAAAGTCAACCAAGTTTAAGAGGCAGGATCTGCCTTTGACAAAGCCAAACTGGGTTGGATCCAAAGTCTGCAAGTTCCCTATGTCTTTATTTATGAGTTCCATTATGATCCTCTCCATGGCTTTGCAGATAAGGCTTGTCAAGCTAATGGGGCGGTAATTTCCAGGGTCTGTGGAGGCACCGCCCTTATGAAGTGGGACCACAGTGCGTGCGCCACTCCTTGGGTACGTATCCTGAGGTGAGGCTAAGATTAAACAGCTGTCCTAACTGTGGGTTTAATTCCTCGTTGAGTTCATGAAGCACACAGCCGGGGACACCATCCGGTCCCATGGATGCTGTGTTTTTGCCTTAGTGAGGGCAGTTCTCACCTGGGCGTTGGAGATGTTTGGGGGCTACAATCCTCTGGAATAGATATCTCTCCTTTTGGGGAGGGGAGAAGTTTGCACTGAACCTGTCAGCCAGTATGTTAGCAATGTGTGTAGGTTCAGTAATTTTCACATCATTTTGAACTAATTCTGAGCATATCTGGGAGTTTCCTCCTAGGTTTCTAACATAGCTAAAGAAGGCCTTATGATTGTCTTTAGAGTCCTTGGCGATTTTTCTCTCAAAATTTGCCTTGGATGATTTTATGAGAGCTCTTAGTTTTTACTTATAATGATCAAAGGTGTCTTACCTTTCAAGGATTTTGCTCTATCTTGTAGTAGCTTCCTCCTTTTGTTGTAGAGCTTGTTTATGGCTGGGGTCCACCAGACTGGACGCTTGCCTTTGGTACAGAGAGTCTTAGTTTTGTTTGGGATTGCCTGATCCATGCAGTCCTGTAGGTGCTGGTAGAAGGCATTTGTAAGTGATTCAGCGGTTTGAGTAATGTTTACCACTGGCTCAGGGGCCTTAAAGGAGACCACACTAGTTTTTAGAAGTGTGAAATCGGCTTTTGAGAAGTTTTTCACTGTGGTCTTTTTGTTTCAGGTGGGGTGGGATGAGGACCTCCAGCGAGATTAGTTTATGATCTGATCTCACCAGTGAGGGGTATACTTCGGTGTTGAACATTTTGATCCCATGTTCGTGATGATGAGATCAAGTATGTTTTCACCTCTTGTGGGGATGGTGACTAGTTGTTCCATGGCATTTGAGTTTATGAACTCCAGGAATCTTTGGGTTAGAGTGTTCGGGCTTGAGTAGTGTTCCCAGTCTATATTAGGGTAGTTGAAGTCACCTAGTATGATGGTGTTTGGAGATACATTTATCCCCTCCAATGTTTTCAGGAAGGCCATGTGAGGTTCCTGAGTTTGAGAGGGTGGCCTGTAACATGCTACAAATTGCAGAGCAGTCTTGCCTATGGTTAATTGCACCTGGATGTTCTCAGATGCATCGTGCGTTGCCACCAACCTTGAGGTGTGGGTGTCCTTTATGAATATGGACACCCCCCCTCCTTTCTTGGTGTTGTCCGGATTTTGGGGCCGGAACGTATGATATGAGGTGAAACCTGTTAGTGCTGGGGTGCTCTCAGGAGCCTTGAACCAGGTTTCTGTCACAGCACAGACATCGATGTTCTCCATATTGAGAAGGGCCTCGAGTGCGTGCATCTTGAGATTGAGACTTCTGGCATTGAGCAGCATTACCCTTAGTTTTTTTCCTTTTTGGTGTTCTAGGGTGGTAGGTTTAGAATTTGAGCCTTGCAAGGTGTGTCAGGTTGAGTTAGGATGAAAGGCTTGCTGTAGGAGTTTGGGGTACCTTTTATATGGAAGGCATATGGTAGAGCATTGCCAGCTTGGTTAAATTTGTGTTGCAGCTGTCTGTTTGAAGGAGTTTGGTGGGAAATATTTAGTTAGTTGTCAGGCTTGGGAATAAGGTTAGTCAGTTCAGTTGGTCAAGAAGGATTTAGCTGGGAGTAGTATAGTTGCATGGGTAAAAAGGCTATGTGAGCTTACTAAATCTTGCTCAGTGGTTCATTGGTTTGAAGGGTTGTGGTAGGTGATAGTATGAAGATTGACAGAAAGTGGCTATTGACAAGATAGGGTTTGTTGCGAGGGTTGGCATTGGTAATTGGAGGTTCATTGGGCTACAGTTCATGTGGCATTAATTTATGGATGTATTGAAATAATTTTGAGGGTGGTTTGTTGGTCAACAAATGCTATGGTGGGCATTAAATATTTTCTTGTTTATAATGGATAGTTGGTATGATGGCAGGATTGCTATCAATTTGATTTTGGAAAGGAAATCTCGTTTTGGCCATTATGTACACTGGGTGGTAAAATAGGGCTGCAGCTAGGTATGATTGCACTTGTGTGGTTTCGTGTGGCTTTGGGTTTAGTGTTCTGGTAGTACATTTGGCAGATAATGACCTGGGAATTAGGATATGTGAGAATTTAGTTAATATACAGAGGTCATATAATGTTATGGTTATTACTTTAGCATTATAAAGTGATCATTGGTTTAATTTCAGTCATTTAGGTAATTGGTTGCTTTGGGTATTTATATGATAGGGCTTTGGGAGGTTGAAGACAGGGATCCAGTTTTGTTTAGAGAGGATGGAGTACGCAGAATGATGTTTGGCTTAAGCCTTTTTAATGAACGGTTCAGATTTTGGAGGTTTTGGTAGGAGGGAGGGGGAACAACCTAGTCAGGTTGTTGGATGGAGAAGAGAGGCAGCTTGCCCTCTTCTATTCCACTCTGTCGTTGGATGTTCATTTCAATGAGTTGGGAAAGGAAAGTGAGCAGTTAGATGCTGCTTGATAAGTAAAATAAGAGAGTGGAATTAAGGGCGCCACTTATTTTGTTGGATGTTTAATTTAATAAGTGTAAAGGAAATGAGCGATGGGATGCTGCTTCATAAGTAAAATAAGTGAGCAAAGGTAAGTACGCTGCTTTTTGGGTCAGGGTGAGTGAGGTCATGCTGCTTTTGTTAACAGTTATATGAATGTTTATGCTATGATTAATGTCAGCTATACTATGTTTATGTTGTGATTAATAAATAATATTGGTTAATGAAGTTATGTTTATGGAAGTTTAATAAAGGTCATCAAAAGGCATTTTGTGTGATGTGTATTTATTAAAGGGGACCAGGACAATGGTGAGATGTAGAATTTAATAGTGTCTGGAGACAACAGTCTATAAGTATTCTATATATGTGCTAAAAGAAATCAAGGGCAAAACAGACAAAATACATGTCATCACTATATGGCCTGCTTAGTTCAATACCAAACATAAAACAAAAGAAAACAAACAATGAAAACACTTTCAAACGGATTCTGAAACCTAAAAGTAATAGTGGTATTAGGTATATATAAGCAATATATGTTGCTAAAACATGGGCTATACCTCTCAGAATCATGGATTAAGGTATTTGATAACAGTGTAAAATAGATGAATGATACACTGAGCTAGAGGCAAGAACACCAACTATAGTATACAAATATAAGAAATCTAAGAAACTGGATGGCTAAATTGGATTATGGCAGTAGGGCATAATTAACATAGTGTTGACTGGAACAGGCTGGGGGTAAAAAATGTAGTTATAAAATGCTAAGTAGTTGTAGAAAACAGTCACTGTGGTGGAGCATCTATTTATCTCTCGATCTGTCTATCTACCTATCTATAAGAGAATGTTAAAATATAAAGATGAGCCCTGGGATTCATGAAGCTTGTGCCAGGTGCCGGAGTAGCGTTGGCAATCTAGCGCCAAATATGTTCACGAGTGATTCAGGTAAGAGCTGTTTCCACGTGCACTACCAGCGTACGCCAGAGCTGCGCAGCTCCCGGCGCATGTATGCTAATTACCCCATGCACTGCAGTGTAGCATGCAAATTAAGGTATATAGAGATTCATGAAGTGGTGCAGGCGTAGCACAAGCATGAAGAAATGTAAACCAAAAAATGATTTACATTTTTCAAACATAAAATCTGAGCCATGAAAGTGGACCAAATTTACATATTATAATGTTAATATATGCCAATGGTGAAATATATAGCCATTGGCATAAAAAACATGCACAACAAATAGAAAATAACATTTAATGTCATGGCCACACTAATGCAAAGTAGAACCGCAGTGCATCGGTGCACAAATGGGATCACAATGAAAATATATTTAGATGTCATAAAACTGCAATGTAACACAATTCATGAATTCCCCATAATAGTCAATGGCATGCATGCTACACCACAACCATGGCGCAAGGGTTGCTAAGGGTCTGTGACAGTGTTCTGCTCGGTAACTAGGAATTAGTAGTCAATGCCATGCAAATAAGTCAAGTAATACTGAATCGCAAACTCCCCGCTGGCATAAGTATGTACCACATGGCGTAGCGGTACAACACTGAGGTGTAGCCTGGAGGTAAACATGACATCAAGAGAGGGATGCGCCACTGTAGCTGTAAGCACATTGGAGCATTGCTAATCCGCGTTGCCTGTTGCTAAGCAAAGCCGCAGGATAGGGGTGTGGAAGTAGCCATAGCTTTGCTTAGCTGAGAGCACACAAGGTAACCAAAAGTGTATGTGAACGTGGTTGAAAATGCGCTCAAAACCCGGTAAACAGCTGCGCAACAGCTGAAACAGGAAGGATACTGGAAGACAATAAGGAAATGACACAACATGGTAATTGGAGTACAAATGAGTAATTAACACCTAGGAACTCACAGTGGGCCATTGACAACAGCTAACAAGGCTGCTAGCCGCTACCTGCAGAACAGGAAAGGGGAGGTGCCGTACTGCAAAGAAAAGAGAACTGTCACAGCAGAACAAAGCAAACTTGCAGTAGATCAGCTACATAACACATTTTGCAACACAATCCTGGGTTGTGAAAGTACAAAACAAGAAAGCAGGCTGGATGCATGCCTGACAATGGGAGGGGAATCAGGGTGAAAAGTGAAGTAAAGGGCAATAGATAAATCATGGCAGCCAAGCGTAAGTCAACACCAAAGGCTCCACAATAGCAGTACCTGCTGTAAAACCAATAATTAAGATACCCTGCAGCTGGAATTGCACATAAACACCCAATTAGACCAGCATCATCCATTGCAAACTAGTATAAGGTGTGAAAGCCCAGCACACACACTTGTGTATTCCCAGACACTCTGCACCATTGGTGTATACAGACAGGGAACTTTTAATATGTACATGTTAGGGGCTGCCATAGCTTTGATTCACCAGCATGTTTTGGAGACTGACGGTGGTGTGGAAGATGATGCTGACAACCATCTCAGGCACCGGAGGAGGAGAAGAGTGTTCAGACCCAGAGTAACCTACCAGGGGCTACATGATCTGGAGATAGTAGAGCATTACAGGGTGGACAGGGACACCATACAGCAACTTGTTGAGCTGTGCTGGCCACACCTCACTTTCCTCGAAAGTAAGGCAAACGGACAACGCCCAAGTGGAGTACTCCATTATACACCACTATTGCCATGGTACTGGCTAATGGAGTAGCTGCACAGCTGATGTGCATCTAATTAACTACTTCAATTGGTGGTCAGGATAGCACATGTTACCAATAGTTAACTAGAAAAGGATGGCTTATCACACATTCAAACAATCTGTGTATACCAGCAGAACATTACAAAGAAGATTGAAACACAAACTGAAAAGGATTGAATTAACAGTCAACGACACCTCGGGTTACTAATAAGGTATGTAGAACACTCAGCATGTTTGTGTGTAGTACCTGTTCTGTAATGAATAAAGTGCACGCAATCCATATAGTGGAAACAGTTATCTTGTAGTGATGTATTGTTGAGCATAGTAATGCCTGTAGTATTTATGTGTGTACTGCTGTAGGTCACAAGGCAAACACTGCATACACCACAAGGGATGCTATATAAGGGCTTTGAACACAAATATTCCTCACCAGCTACTGTCAGTGGCAGGGCTGGTCCAACAAGTATGTGCTATAACAGGGGATAGTATAGGTTGATATATTGTAACAGTAGGCATATGTATGGGTATATTACTGAGAATAACCTGTCGAAGGTTGGCCCACTGTGCAATTATGATTTGCATTGTGGGATATTGTGCCAATAACTGTGTAATGTAGAGTATTGTAGGCTGATCTGTATTACAAGTTACATAGCATTACTGTTACGTTAGGAAAACATTAGTTATGTCTATTGGCATTTACAATACACAATAACATGATACATATGACTTGTAGTCACCCGACAGTTTATCAGCATGATAGCAAAGTAAAATGGAAGAGCTAGTTAACTATCCATACACATAAGACATGTAATAAATGCAAAGGTAGGTACTAGGCTGTCTGCCCAAGGTTATTTATAAGCCTAGCTAGAGTGTGTTGGCTTTTGCCATCCCCTTAGGTTAGTTCCCTCTGCCTCTGAATGGCAGAGCCATTAGTTCCCTGTGCCTCTGTCCAGCAGAGCCACTGCAGTGACCCCAGGGTGCATGTCTGTCTCCCATCCACCCATCAAGGTTTCCCTTGAAGAGTGCTAGTGAGGGGCCTTGCCTGATGTACATTGGAATCATGTTCCAAAGCATGGGGAGTCTCCGGGTCAGGAATCTATCTATCCAGCACATCCTAGTCATCGTTGTGGTTAGGTGTATATCCCTAGAGCATGTGGCTCTCAGGGACTTCCGTTTAGGTGGAGCATATCCAGCAATACTGGGTTGGACATGTGCCTTGTATGTCAAGCAGAGATCACCTATGATTATGCGGTATGCAACCAATTACAGCTGGAGTTTCTTAGGTTGGGCTGCATAGGTCATCTGTTTGAGGTCAGTAATCCTCTTGGTGTGGTACTGTTTTGGTCTTCCAAGCTGTTGCAGTTGTCTTGTAAGGTACATCCCAAATGGGGTGTTGTATCCTTTAATGGGTCTAATAAGTCATGAGTAGAGAGGCACAATGGCCTCCTTTGTTCTGGATGTGAACCCATTAGAGATTAGGGGGGCCACGTAGAAGGATATTCTAACCACCTTGTCATTATGGGTATTGAAGGAGAGATTACTATCTACTGGGGTTCCCAGATCCCTTATTACTTTTCTGTATGTAGGGGACTAACGCCTATGTGGTAGTCCGTGGGTAATTAGTTATATCCAAAGGGGATGACTGTGCACTGTTTGGCATTCAGCTTGAGGCCATGATATTGACACCGGGTATCTGTCGTAGTGCAACCCTTCCAGAGGGTGTCTGTATCAGCTGGGGAAACAATTATGGCCCCTAGTTTGCAGTCGTCTGCATACCTTTTCAGCCAAAGCTCTTCTGTGCTTGCCTGTATGTCAGAGAATTATATACCGAACATGAGGGGTCCTAAGACTAAGCCCTGGGGGACGCCACTTGTAACTGGTATACAGTCGGACTTAGGGTATGCAACTCCCACTGTGTGGGTTCTGTCCGTGAACCACTTTGCAAACCATCACATGATGTAGGGGTTAATGTTCAGGCGGATGGGTATGTCGATAATACCAGAATGGGGAATGGTGTTGAAAGCCTTTGAGAGATCTAGGTAGGCTGTGTGGACCTCCTTACCCTCATCTAATGCCTTGGTACCTATCTCTAAGAAGTCCACCAGGTTTAAGAGGCATGGTCTGCCCTTAACAAAGCCAAACTGTGAGGGGTCAAAGGTTTGGAGGTACCCAATGTCTCTGCGACTGAGGTCCATGATGATGTGCTCCATAGCCTTGCAGACCAGGCTAGTCAGGCCTATAGGACAATAAGTCCCGTGGTCCATTGTGGCACCACCTTTGTGGAGTGGGATAACTGTTGCTGTGCACCATTCAGGGGGCACAAATCCCGATGCGAGGCTATTATTGAACATGGTGCATAGGTGGGGAGCCAGTACGTTCTGAAGTTCATGTAAAATGCAGCCTGGGATGTTGTCCGTTCCCTTGGATGCTGTGATACTGGCTTTAGAGTGTGCAGCTTTTACCTGCGTAATTGTGATTACAAGGACTCTGCACTCTTCCTGTATAGATATGGGCCCTTTAGGGGGTGAGAGGGGGAAAAGGTAGCATGGAACCTATCTGCCAGGATGTTGCCAATATCAGTTGGTTCTGTAATGTTTGTGCCTTTGTGCTGTAACTCAGATCAGATCTGGGTGTTGACATCGAGATATTTGACATAGCTATAGAAAGCTTTGTATTTGTCGTTGGAATTATTGGTGGTTTTGTTTCTGTAGCTAGTGTTGGAGGATCTTATAAGGGATCTCACATTCTTACTGAGGCTGACCAGGGAGCTCCTCCACGCATGGGATTGTACTCTCTTTTGAAACAGTGTCTTCCTCCTGTTGTACAGTTTGTTTATGGCAAGGGACCACCAGATCAGCTTCCTTAATTAGGAGTATAGCATCTTGGTTCTGTTTGGGATAGCACGATCCTTGCACTTGTGTAAGTGCTTATAGAGTGCATTTGTGTAGGATTCAGCAGTTGTAACAGTATTGTCCATCTGCATGGGTGTCATGAAGTTCACCATGTCTGTCTTAAGAAGCATGAAGTTGGCTTTGTAGACATATTATACTGTGGCTTCCTTAATGGGGGGTGGGGGGCGGGATGTGGATATCAAGGGTGTTCAGCTTCTGGTCAGATCGGACCAATGAGGAGTTGACTTCAGGTGTGGAACACTGGTCACTCATGTTGGTAATGCCTAGGTCTAGGATATTGTTGCCCCTGGTGGGTGTGTGGATATGTTGATCCAGGGCATTGGTGTTTATGAGTTCCAGAAAGTGTTGAGCTAATGAGTTGGTACACAAGTAGTTTTCTCAGTTAATGGTGGGGTAGATTCAGTGAGACTATGTAATGAGTGTGGTGTGGTGCAAATGTTTACCTTCTCCACATGACTGTCAGGGTCAGGCTTGGTTGGAGAGAGCTTTACCTCCAGTTTGGCTAGATAAGTGCATCTCTCACAGGTTGTAGTGTTGGGTGGTAGGCGGAGAGGGTTGTCTGTGTACATGAGGCAATGTCTACATTGCCTCAAGATGTCCAGATTCATCAGATAGACAGGAGAAAACACTGGCAGCTGACCCTTGGACATGCCTGAATATAAAACTAATTTCCCCTAGATAAGTGAAGAAAGTGAGTATAAGAGCTATTTTACTCTAAGCAAGTGAGATAGGTATGTACAAAACCTGTGTACCTCTAGGTAATGAGGAAGATTGGGTGCTATAGTAATTAGTAGCTTACATAGTGCTTACAAGTTCTGAACAAGTGCTGAGCATGAATAAGCAATCCAGATAGGGTCTTGGATAACATAAACACACTGCCCATCCCCCAACAGGTACACAATCATATATCCATGTACACCACAGAGCCCCTGTACCCACAACTATGCAGGTACAAGCTGCACTCAGGCTGCATGGGACCTGTCCACATCCCAGGTTGTATCATACACATATGGCAAAACAAGTTGCTCTCCACATACACATCATGTAAAACATAGCTTCATGTCAGGCTGTGTACACACTGAATGGTGCACACCAACAGGCATCACAACCCACAAAGGGGGAGACACCACTGATAATGGAAAGTACTGCACTACTACCCTGCTGAGTCTGGTCTGAAAGGCCATGGACCTTGATCAAATTATTTGATGTCAGCAGTGCAGATGTAGATGACAGTAAGGTTGATTTCACACTGCATATCATAACCTTGCCAGGTCATAGGACATCATCACCCATACTGTGTTCCACCTACACTCGGTATACTAGATGTACATTCCTATGTCACAGAAGTGTTTTGCAATGGGACTGCTGGCAGAACCAACACTACAGAAGGTGTCTGTATAATACATGCACATCACACCAGTGCCAGCTACAGTAAGACAGGGTTAATTAATTTTATTCCCCCTCATTGTAGTCCATACCACACAGACTAACAGAAGGTATCTGCCTATTGAAGTATACGAATGACTATGACCTAGGAGCAATAGCCGACTCAGAGTGTTGTGGACAACATACAGAAGAGATTTTGTGGGTTAGGTGTGTGTGACATATGTCCACAATCTGACAGCTACATATTGCATTTTCACCCCTATGTTAATAACCCTGTACCCATGAACTACCACCTAGGCAGCGGTCAAAATAATGGACACTGTGTGTAAGGGATGCAGCTGGGCAGTTGTCTTTCCTGTGATAGCTACATCACCACACCTGTCAGGTAGTCATATGTGGTAACCCTAATCATGACAGGGTGCCATCCATGAATATAGAGATCATTGTCCAGCCATACACAACACTCAAGTGACCCATATCAGATCACATATTTCTGTTAAGGGGTATTGGCCATGTTCAGATGGCCTACACCAGCCTTCCCATTCCCCATCTCCACTATGTAGCATGATGCATACCCTGAATAAATCCATGTCTAACCCAGTGATGTTGGACATGCTACAAGTACACATCCTGATCTCAAACACATACTTCATGGACATCCACCTTCCTAGTACTAGGATCACCACATGCTGGACAGATCCTTGTCCCATACACTTTACATTGTCCTGCCACACTATGCATTCCTGTCCAGCAAAGCTGCACATCGCCCCCCTCTCAGACTTGGTGTGATAACCCCATGGTAAATGTATCATTAACCCTGTGGATCAGTTATGTGGCACTGCTCCACCTGGCCCCAGAGACCCGTCTGTCGGCTACAGCCAAGTAACCTTTCATCCTAGATTCATACATGGCCCAGGGCATATAGCCTACTAGTTGAGTTTGACTGTACATGCTATAGTTGATATCCATCCCTGCAAATACCATCCGGCTAGCCAGTGTCCCATGTGTATCACATGTGCAACACAGGTGATACATGGCTGGATGTTGAATTGCTGTACAGTGCCGTGTATATGTATATGGCAGAACACATACGTGTAAAACTGTCCATGAGCACGTCTGCAGGGTCACAAGTCATGTCCGTTAAGGCAGTGTAAGTCTTTATATGTGACATATACACAGCATCAAGGTCGACTGCATTAATGTGGACACATCCAGCCATATGCTGATAGGTAGGAACACCAGTACAGGCAAACAGACATGCCCACATCAAGACAGAATCTACATGAAGTATGAGCAATGTAATCAGGTGATACACACACATATATATGGTGATAATATCCACTCACCATTGAGTGTCACATGTGTGTGACACAAACATGTCAGTGGTGTCAGTGTCATGTAGATTTGCAAAGACAACTATTTAATCATAATAAATGCGATACACATGTATGTTAAGCTGTAGGTCTGTATGTCTCTGTGAGTTACTGTGACTTGTCTCCATCATTATGTCTTCCAGGTATGCCACGTGCAAGGCTACCCCCTTATACCTGTTTGGAGGATGAGGCCCTCATCCCATACCTACATGACAATCATGATATCCTGTTCATCCATGTGCCACAGGATGCACAGCAGCGGGATGCCCTGTAGATGGAACTTCGTAGGAGGGACAATGATGTGGGTGGCCACAACCGCACATACCAGCAGGTGCGCAGACACTGTACAGACCTCATTAGATGGGCAAAACAGCATGCAAATGCAATCGCTAGGGAACAAGGTGCAACATGTGGTGGATCAGTAACCCAACCTCAACTCACACGTACCGAGGAGCTACCAGCCATCCTGGGGACACCTGCAAAACAACATCCACAAGCCTTAGCCGATATTGTTGAGGAGGATGTCTCTCAACCACCGAGCCTGGAGTTGCCTAGTAAGTCACTACTGCACCTATAACAACTATATTCCATATAGTCGCATGTGTCACTGTACAATATTTAATGTAACATTATATGCAAGGCATGTATACACACATGCCGCATACTATAGTATGCTACTCTGTGTATGCATACATGTGCATACACCATAGTATAGTCTAATGTACTGGTGTATGTGTTAACATGCACATTGCACCCTGTAGCTATCATACAGGTGTGGATAATGCTCATACTGCTGTGTTACTCCTATTTAGGTACCTCTGGCGTTCTACTGCGACAGCAGCCTGTTGCAGGTGAGACTGTTATTATTTATCAGGCATCATCATGCACAGATCTATCTGTCATGTGGCCATTTACCACATGTACACATAATGTATGGTCCTGTCACAATATACAGGTTGGACCTGCAATGCATCGCAATGGCTACCCATGTGCAACACTTGCAAACTATGTGAATCACCGACATGAATCCTCACAAACTGTCATTGCCAGATGTTTGGACAGCTGTGCATACAATGGTGGAGGTGCTGTTCACTGTAGAGACATGTACTACAGATCAGAACTACACATGTGGGGGATACAAACAGTACTACACAGTGAACTGGAGTATGGCCTGCCCACAGGATTCACTGGTGTGGATCATAGCCCTGCTATGAATGTCACACAATGTGATGTGCTATCTTGACATGTCCATGACATCTAGTGGCCTGGCTGCAACACTGCCTAACTATCCTGAATAACATATCCCACATACCAAACATAACACCCTTTGTCTGCATAACCCTGTCATCAGTGGAGCATATGGGACAACACAGACATTAGAAATAGATGCCCGTCACAATAATTTGGCCAACACATGTACACACATGGCCATGGAGGATGGTCAGAGACATGAAGCAACACACACAGTAGATGTGATGTGCTTGTGTGTACACCCTCTCGTACAATGGCTGCGCACATAGACGTAGGCCTGCTACATCACCTGTTTCAGGTCTACGTGAATGAGCTACCTCACATGTCCGGTCCCATAGTGGCGATAGCAGCAGCAGTGCAGCTGGTGCTGTGCTGTCCACACCACGACACAGCAGGCCACGTGTACATGGCCCTGGACGTTCCCAACAGGGATACAGTTCCAGTGGACAAGTGTCATCAGACAGTACCAGATCTGCACCTCTTTCTGGTAGTGCCCGAGCAACCCCTGGCAGGCACAGGTCACATGGCCATGGCCGGACACCGTGAACTGTAAAACCTGGCCTGTACAGTCTGCAGCTGTCAGTAATACCCCTGTGTAGGCCAGACACATGCCAGAACTGTGTGCATAGGTACAAGCACACACTGGAAACATATGTAGGGCACCGCAACACACACATGCATAACATCCACACATGCCCAATTAGATCAAAGGCCCTAACCCACACACATGATGTCATCCAATGGTGCAGCCTAGGCCTCTGGCAAACATTATCACCCTGTGCATATGATGATGCCTGTGCCACATCCCTGACATCCACACCATCGGTGCAGGGACATGCTCATATGGTCTGATGCACAGGGTGAACAGACTAGGAAGATAAGTGTAGTTTACAATTGTTGAGTACTGCTGACAGGCAGCAGACATACTATGTACTACAGGTGTACAATGTATTTTGTACTGTTAACAGTATGTGGCTTGTGTAACAACAGTAACTGCATGTTGGTCATGATGTTTTGCTTTCCTCCTTCAGGTCTAATTGCACGTGCCGGTGGATGTCAGTGTTTGCAGTTAGTGTCCCATATGTCAATGTGGACTACTCACAGGTATGTATGAATATATCTGCATGCACCGTGTATCTGCCACATAACAGTAAGCATGTCCCACGTTCCAAACACATCTACTGATCCAAGAGCATGATAGCTGTGTATTAAGCTACTGTGGCTACAGACATGACATCCATACTGGGTGACATCACAGGTACAGTTACATGGAGTGGTGAGGTAAGAGAGCGGTCTAGCTGATTACAAGTGTAGAGGCCAGTGGGAAGTGTGATGCCTCATTGGGAAGCAGTAATACATGTTCCCATGACAGGATGCCAACAAACAACTGCACCCACACACTCAGGTATTGACACACATGTATTCAGTGACACAGTAACACACCCACACACTCACGGTTTCACCAAAACAGTACACACACTCACACACAGTTGCTACTGTTGTGGTGAGGACCCCTGCCTATGTGCAAATCATCATTACAGTACTGTGCACCTACATGACGCGCCACAGAGAATACACATGTACAGGTAGTCAGTATGGCCTAAGATCAGGGACATCAACACGGATAGTAGATTGCATCCCCTGGATGGGGGGAGGGGTCTTATCAGTTCAGTATTGTAACATACATCCTCACTCCAGGGACCAGACAGCCACACACACACACACACACACACACACACACACACACACATACACACACTGTGGCATTCACTATTGAATACACCTATGTCACGCACATGCAGATACCTCACATGTGTGAGATACATGCCCCTGCTTATGCCCTGCTTTCTACATTTCAGTCTGTACAGATGTCTACACTAGTGTACAGGAGTGTGAGTAACAGTTGAGATGTATTCCCCACCATGTGTGACATATATGGACACACATGCAACCACACATGCCAGTATTGTGAATCAAACACCTGCCTAGTTCCAGATATGTATGACAGACTTACAGCAGTATTGCACGTGTTACAAAGTGTACTGATGCTTCCTTTGGCGACAGTGCTAATATATGCACACGGGGCGTCTTAACTGTAACAGGTGTCAAGTGATTTACCTTCGGTGTCCTCTGACCACTGTCTAAGTTGTGTGTTATGTCCTTCAATTAACAAAACCATTGCTTACCAGTTACACCGGTTATTGTAGGACTGCTTGTGAGACACCTGTGAGCTGTCCTCAGCAAACATCCATCTGCAAAGATGCCCCACCACTTAGTTATTTCCACACATCTGTCCATACCTGAGGTACATCTTTCTGTACATTCAGCATATCATAATATACAGTTGGCAATGTTGAGGCTGCATTGCAACTGCATGATGTACTAAGATACACGTCACCTGCATACATCAGCAACTGCACACGCATGGTATCTGAACACACACCACTACATGTACATGTGTGTAGGTCCTATAATCCTGTCATTTGGGCATGTTTGTAGGCATTGCAAGTGGTGAACATGTTTAATGACATACATGACACATGGACTGTTGTATGATATGATAGGTGTAATGGGTGACCGGTATAGAGGGAATGTTACCTCTGTCAACAATGATATCACACCTTATGTACTGTTAGCATTCTGCAGCCATGGACCTACATTCCATGTGCATGTGTTTAATGGCTGTAGCCACCTGTCTGCACAAAGGACAGCAACAGCTATGCTATTTACATGTATGTTGTGTGTGTGGCATGTACATATCCAGGGCAGGTACATGTATGTCATATCCAAACATGAGGGTGTGTACTGGTGTACAGCAACAGTCATCGGCTAATGCTGTAAATAACCGAGGGCACCTGGTATGTGTACAGCTGACCTGGTTATAGACAGTGGTATCATTGCATTGCATAACACATGATGCAACTGTGTCAGTACATGGGTACTCTCTACAGTTGATGTCGAGCTTGGTACAGTCCACTGGTCAAGGGTCACATGGTGGTGTACTCTTATATGTCCTACAATATGTATGGATGTGTGTTGGTGGTCCGAGGGCATGGTGGTGTCTGAGGTTTACATCCTAGAATGCAACATTTAACACTGTGTCCTGCACCTGACACATCTGTGATGCCTTTCGTGGGGGTACCGGTCAGTACATGTGAGTGGCCTCTATGTATGTGGGGACACCCCCACCTGGAGTGGTCTCTACCTGTGTTATGGCCTACATGTCTGGCTCCGAGTTATATGGTGGTAGTGCTATTGTGCACTACAGAGCCTTCAGCCAGGTGTTCCTCACTGCACAGATGTCAGTACTCCCCATTGTTGGACCTACAGTGAGCAGCTGTGATTACGGATGCTACACATCCAGCACTGGTTAGCATAAGCATACAATGCAGTTGTCCTCTAGGTGTCAGGGTGTTATCCTGTGTTTAGGACATTTGCCTTGGAATGGCACTGTATGGGCGGATGCGACTTAGGTATTATCCCCACTCCCTTGAATCATGGATGCATGTGATATGTGTCAAAGGGCTGTTTACTGTCAGTCATGTCATCCTAGAATGACAAACACTGGACAACCTCATACTTACAGCAGGACATTGGCTCATTGTGTTGGTCAAGCAGTTGTCACTCCTAGCAATGCTCATTGTGTTGGACAAACAGTTTCCACTCCTAGCAAGACATCACTTTGAGTGGTGGTATTGTGCTTGGTATAGGATGGTACATCTAAGGTGATGGACAGCAGCAGACGTTGTGTAAAAGACCAGTGTCAGATATATGTAGAACAGCGTTCCTGCTAACAATGACAACTACTAACACCAAAGCCCATTACAATGTGTTCTTTACGTCTAACTGTAATAGCATGGCCACTGTGGCCTTCTGTGTTTAGAATCAGAGTGCATTCCAGACAGCCCTGTGCTACTAAGTATATGAGCATGCCCAGTATAACCTTGTGTAGCTGGACACATAGTGCATTCTGAACAGCCCTGTGCAACTGTGTGAGCATGCCCAGTGACACCTTGTGTCAGTTATGTGCCTCTGTGTATGGGCATGGCCATTGTAACCCTGTATAGTGATAGTAGTCATCCATTCCACAGATGGCCATACTTCATGTCAGGATGGATTCCTACTTTAAACACACAGGTTCACAGGTATGTACATCTTAACTGCTAGCATCTCTGTTGATGACCGCATTCCTAGAAGGTCATAATGATACCCTTGAAATGTGTAGTCTGTGTGGTGCGACTCGTAACTATGCACTATTTTAATAGTGATCTGTAGATAGGCCGGTGTTCTGTTCCCACCACTGGCATGTGTGTGTGCTTTTGTCCCCATCTGGCTGAGGACTGAATAATGCTTTTAGACTGCTCACACTCCATGAAATACTTATACCCACCTTTGGCAAGGCTGATAATGTCACCCACCTACAAATACACCTCTGGGAGTACTGTGCCCCAGTAATCTCCGTAGAACATTCTGTAACTGTGTAATGCTGTAGTGTATTAAACTAATTAGGTCGGTGTTCTAATCTCAGACTTGCCAAGTGTGTGTTTGTCCCCATCTGCCTGAGGACTGAATAATGCTTTTAGACTGCTCACACTCCATACAATTCTCATAACCACCTTTGGCAAGGCTGATGATGTCACCCACCTACAATTACACCTCTGGGATTGCTGTGTCCCAGTAATCTCAGTAGTGCATTCTGTAACTGTGTAATAAAGTAGTTAGGTCGGTGTTCTAATCCCAGACTTGCCAAGTGTGTGTGTTTGTCCCCATCTGCCTGAGGACTGAATAATGCTTTTGGACTTCTCACACTCCATACAGTTGTTATACCCACCTTTCGCAAGGCTGATGATGTCGCCCACCTACAATTACACCTCTGGGACTATTGTATCCCAGTAATCTTGGTAGCGTGTTCCGCAACTGCATAATGCTGTAGTGTAACAAAGTACTGAGGTCAGTGTTCTAATCCCAGACTTGCCAAGTGTGTGTGCTTGTCCCCATCTCTCTGAGGACTGAATAGTGCTTTTAGACTGCTCACACTCCATACAATTCTTACACTCACTTTTGGCAAGGCTGATGATGTCACCCACCTATAATTACACCTCTGGGAGTGCTGTGTCCTAGTAATCTTGGTAGCATGTTTTGTAACTGCGTAATGCTGTAGTGTAATTAAGTAATTAGGCCGGTGTTCTAATCCCAGACTTGCCAAGTGTGTGTGTGCTTATCCCCATCTGCCTGAGGGCTAAATGATGCTTTTAGACTGCTCACACTCCATACAATTCTTATACCCACCTTTGGCAAGGCTGATGATGTCACCTACCTACAATTACACCTCTGGGAGTGCTGTGTCCCAGTAATCTTGTTAGTGCATTCTGTAACTGCGTAATGCTGCATTGTAATAAAGTGGTTAGGTTGGTGTTCTGTTCCCAGACTTGACAAGTGTGTGTGTGTGTGTGTGTGTGTGTGTGTGTGTGTGTGTGTGTGTGTGTATGTGTTTGTCCCCATCTGCCTGAGGACTGAATAATGCTTTAAGACTACTCACACTCCATACCATTCCTATACCCACCTTTGGCAAGGCTGATGATGTCACCCACCTAGAAATACACCTTTGGGAGTACTGTAACCCAGTAATCTGCGTAGCACATTCTGTAACTGCGTAATGCTGTAGTGTGCAAAAGTAGTTAGGTCAGTGTTCTAATCCCAAACATGTCATGTGTGTGCGTGTGTCAGCTTACGTGAGGCAAGTACAGTGCCTTGTAGAATATGCACTCTCTGTACAAATCACATGACTACCTTTGTCATTCCTGCTGTTGTCATGCACCTAAGTATACACCTGTAGGTGTGCTGCAACCCAGTATTTGCCATAACACGTGCCCTAAAAGTGTATTGCTGCAGTGTGATAAAGTAGGTAGGGAGTTATATACGGGACATGGCAAGTGTGTGTTTGTCTGTCAGAGCCTATGTAGAGGTGGCCGTGAGTGTCTTACCATTGGACATGTTGTGGAGTGGATTTTGTAGTTTTCCTATATGGTGTCCATCTTATGACACACTGGCCATCTCATGAGGAGTACAGCTGCCAATCAGCCATGGGACTGTGTTGGCAAGCCATACCCCTACATCTGGCAAAAGGCCTGGTGAACAAAGTATGCAGCCCTACTAGTACCCGGTATATGTCCCGCACCCATATGCCATGCACAAACAAACTTGCCTAGGATATCCCGCTATGTTGCTAGTACCATGCACATTGATGACAGATAGTAGGCATGGTGTGAATGCAGTGGCCTGCAGAGGACATGGCACCCTGTACAGCAGTACAATAGGCACATATATGTGGACATTGTGCCTTCACTATGTTCCACACTGGATGCCTGCAACATATGTGGCGCCATCAAATGTGATCCACAGAGGCCATACAATGCTGTACACATGTGCCCTGTATGGACCCATGCCACTGACACCACAGAATACCTGCATCATACTATCAATGCAGGTGCAGGGTCGACCTGCTCACTATAATCAGGTTTTGCCACACCAGGCCAGTATTGGCATATCGAGGCAATGTCCATGTGAAGGACTACCAAACACATACATGACATGCATTGCAAAGGTATGGCCATACACATTGGTAACCAGGATGTCAGGCCAGATCATGCAGTACCCATCTGTTTGGGACATTGCAGACACTATACCCCTGCACTGCTCACCATTGTCAGGTGACACAATGCCAAGGATTACCCTTCACCCAGCCTTGTACAGCCATCTTGCACAGCCAACCACTACACACCCATGAAGCAATGCATACATGCATGCCAGTACTGGCACCTTGTGTCTGCATGAGGGTTGTGATGCTCCCAACCACAGTCACTCCCAGTATAACCTTTGTTGGCATACCAACAGATGTCAAACACTTTCACATGCCCTAGCCCATAGAACCTCCAGATATCCCCGGTGGTACATGTAGTCCTGTGCATTACTGCAGTGTGGCAAACGAAGTAGTTAGGTTGTGTATTTGTGGCCCTGGCAAAGAGTGTCAATGCGTGTCCATTAGAGAGTGTGGTTGTGGGGACAATGGCATCTGTTCACGTGGACAGCCATGTGTGTCACACCTAATGTATGTCTACTATATCTCTGTTGCAGATGTTACTCACCTACACGCATATATGTTCTTACAGCACAGCAACATGTCGCCTTTGTGGCACATGTAGTAACGTCATGCACATGTAATAGTAATGAGTAGTCAGTCAGGGGTTTAACTCCTGTACTGTTAAGCATGTGGCAGACGATGCTTAGGATTAAGTCTCCAAGCCCTTCCCTGGTGTAATTTTGCCTGTCCCACCCACACACTCTCTGGTGGATGTGAAGGAGTACACCTACACAGCAGCAGCATGTGTATTGTAAGTGATGGACATGGTCAGGTGATGGCCTCTGCAACTATTGCAGTCCTCCTCTAGCTGATTGCATGTGGTACAGCTGTGATGGTATTCCCATAGCCATCCACATAGGGAAAACATGTTGTTATTTGGCCATGACAGTCGCTGTGAGTGGTATCTGGATGTGGTGTTCTGACACGGCATCACAGATGATATCTGGATGTACCTCAAACGTTTTACACAGTGGGAAATAGTCTAAAGTCAGGAGGGTGATGTGCCACACATGACTACAGCATGTAAGTGTAGCTATGCTGCATTCAGACTACTGCCTGTTTAACATGTGTGTGGTAATGGCTATTCTGCATGTTATAATACAGACATGACAGTACTCTGTTCATGAGGGACCCCCATCTGTAGGACCATCTGTGAACTGGTCAGTGTGCGCAACCATTTGTTTCCTGTGTTACACACTGAACACATATCTGTGCACAGCAGAAGCATAGTGTGAGGATTGCAGACAGTACATGATGATAGGGATGTGTTACTGCCATCGCATCCCTGACTGGACATGTGTCACATGAGACAGTGGTATGACAGACACTGTCTGGGGTTCCCAGTGAAAAGCCAATAATGGGCAACTGTTCATAGCTGTGGTTAGACGTCTACTACACATTGTACAGAAGGCATGCAGTATATATGCATGTGTTGTGCTCCCTCTGCAAATGTATACCATCTGTTGTGTTGGGTTGATGGTGATATCTATGCATACTATAGCAGGTAATCCTGTATGCTGCTGTGTTAGGTTGATGGTGTTATCTATGCATACTGTCGTAGGTAGTCCTGTATGCTGTTGTCTATCACTAAGCCATATGTGGGTTTAAACTGCAACACCATAGGCAGAATGGGTTGGGAGGTTCTGGCAGAACCTCCTGTCCCACTTCAGCTGACCATGGCACCGGGCACTAACACATCTGGGGCCCAGCCTTGGACATCAACCTCTGTTGGCTCTGCACCACCTTCTGGTGGTACCACCACTGAGGATGGAGCATGTCCCCCCTGGGAGCAGGACCAAACAGGTACATGTCCGCTGTCGTGCGGTCCCAGACATGTTGCGTTGGTGGCTCACTAAGGGGTTCTGAAGCCAGGTACTCCAGCTCAAGGGTGGAGTGTCACATTTACAGGGTGATGATGCCCCTCCTTGACAGCCCCCAGCACTGCCTCCTTTGCAGCTGTTTAGGTGCAGTGGCAGTTGCCCATGGCTGGGGACCTACATCACACTGCTCCCATGGGCTTATGAATGCCGAACACCCATCCCCGTCTGAGGTGTATCCCCCCCACATGTGTCATATACCAACCCTTTATGCTGTCTTTTCTGTGATCCTACCCTACCTATTCTCCACGGCCATGCCTACACTCCTTCCCTTACATCCGACCCTCACCTACGGAAACATAAGGCCAATCAGCTCCTAGGACAACATCTACCCTATACATAGCTGTCCATTTCACACATGTGCCCACTGGATACATGTAACCCTTGTAATATGCATCAAAACATACTCCTGTTATCCTCACCCCTGTCCCTCAGGCACATGATCCTGGTATGCACATCACTCCTACATGGTCCAGGTACACATGATGAGGATGACCCCATTGTACACAGAACACTACCGGTCCCTCTATGGTTACCCCATTTACCTTTATCATGATGATGATGTTACACACAGCACCTTGCAAGAGTACTGTTCACACATAATGACTGGACAGGTACTGTTAATGTACATTACATGCACAGAGTGATGTATACGGCCAATGTACAACTATTTGTGTGTATGAATGACACATGTCTGTCTGAGGGAGTCTTGAGATCACATAGAACAACACCACTACATAATACAGGCATCGCTGGTGTTTCCCTTTTCATTCATTTGTAATGCTTTGTTGCCACATGGTATGTTCCTGATATATCTCTATATATGTATGTACCTATATGCTGGACATAAACACTCACATATACATCTACATGATGGGATACATTCCTATACTGTTGAATGACTGCGCTGTATGATATGTTTGTGGTACTGTCCATTGTCTGTATATCTGCCATGGCATATTGGTAATTCACATTAGCTGTGTGCGCAGGGTCCTGGTTCCGACACTTGCAGAGGACGTTTATTTGGTTGCAGGGCAGAACAAGGCCATTGGATATGGAGGGAGTAAGGCACATTAAAGCAGTTGGGAGCAGGTGTGTGTGGGTTTGTGTGGTGTTAAGCACTGCTGACCTCTGGTTACAGCTTCTTACACTCGGTTAGCCTCTACATTGCTTTACCAGTGCAATACTCGCATACTGGTAGCCAAACACGCTTACACCCACTCGCTCCCAGACCTGCAAATGCACCAACATTGGTTCTTGCATCTGGCACTCACACCCCTGGGTGGGAGCGAGGACCACAATATTACCTTGTGATGCCTATTACATTGGACTACATGACTACAGTATCGGGAATGGCTACCCATTAGGCGACGGCATGGCGTTCGACTGTACGGAATCAGTGGCCTGTCCAGTGAATTAATCATATTATTTGTGTGTTCCTCACACAATCTGCTCCCATCTGGCTGATACATGGGTACCAAGACTCTTCAATACAGACAAGTAATTGGGTTTTGGGAGCCACATCCGTCGGCCGAGTCATGCTACCGCATACCTATTATAGGTTTGCCACCTTTTCAATTGGCCAAAGTGGGACTTTAGGGTTAACACCTGTCCCACTTTGCGAGGGACAGTCCCTCTTTAGGCAGTTGTGTCCTGCGAAAATAATCAAGACATAGCAAATGTCCTGATTACAGGGCAATATTATATTCTATGTTTCTTTAATAGTTGCATAAAACAGTTATTTTATATATGAAACGTCTATGTTATGTGAAGTAGCATAAGCAATTTAATTGTTACTAGAATAAGCTTTTATTTGTGCAAATAAGTATAATTCTGTATTATGCACGGCTGTAGGTATGCTTTGTTCTGGAAAGTCTGACATTTGCAGAACATGTCCCACTTTGGGCATTTGAAAAGGTGACAACCCTATCAGATCTTTATGTAGAGACGTCAAATTTTACAGTGCAAAACATACCCACAGCCAGTACAAAGGAGAGTACTTCACTGTTTTGCCTAAATAAAAGGTTATTCTTGTAGCATTATAGTTGCTTATACTGTTTCTTATAACACTTAGGTATTTCAGATACAAAATAACTGTTTCATGCAAGTACTACAGACAATATAGGTTCATAGGTTCATAGGTTCATACTAGGCTATCTGCCCTAGGGCATTTATAAGCCTAGCCAGAATGTGTTTGGCTTTCGCCACCCATTTTAAATTTATTTTGCTATGCCCTTTTTGGAGGTTAGTATACTGTGCCTCTGTCTAACAGTGACACAGAAGTGATACCCGGGGTAAACCTACGATCTCCCATCCACTCATCAAGATTCCTCTTGAAGAGAGTCAATGAGGGACTCTGCCTAACCTGGACTGGGATTTTATTCCAGAGTGAAGGGAGCCTCTGGGTTATGAATCTGTCCCTCCAGCATGTCCTATTTATTTCAGTGCTGAGGTTCAAGTCTCGAGCGTAGCTCGATGGGATTTGGATTTTCTGACGTGCAGCATGTCCATTAATTCCAGGTTGGACATGGCTTTATCGTCAGGCACAGATCGCCTCTGAACAGGCGGTATGCCACTGAGTAGAGCTAGAGTTTCTTTAACCGGGCAGCATATGGCATCTGTTTGAGCCCTTTGATCCTCTTGGTGAGGTACTTTTGGGGTCTTTCCAGTTGCTACAGGTGTCTGGTAAGGTACATCCCAAAGGGGCATTGTACTCAATTATGGGCCTGATGAGGGATGAGTAAAGAGGCACGATGGCGTCCCCTGATCTAGATGTGAATCCCTTCATGATTAGGTGGGCTATATAAAATGTTTTCTAACCACTTTGGCCACGTGGTTGTCAAATGAGAGATTGCTATCAACTTGGGTCCCCAGGTCCCTAATTACTTCTTCTGTACTTAATGGATTACCACCTATGTGGTAATTTGTGGGCACTTTGTTTTGCCAAAGGGGATGACTATACACTTTTGGCATTTAGCTTGAGGCCATGGCTCTGGCACCAGTTGTCTGTTTCTATGAGGCCCTTTTGGAGGATGCTTGTGTCGGCTGGAGAGTCAATTATGGCACCCAGTTTGCAGTCATCTGCGAACTTGGTCAGCCACAGTCCTTCCGTGTTGGCCTGTACCTCCGAGAAATATATACCGAACAAGAGAGGTCCCAGGACTGAGCCTTGTGGGACACCACTTGTAACTGGTTTGAGTCTGACATGGCTCCAGCAATTCTAACCATGTGGGTTCTGTCCTTGAGCCAATTTGCAATCCATCTAGTGACATAGGGGTTTATATTTAAGCTGGTGAGCTTATCTATAATGCCAGTGGGGTATTGTATCGAAGGCTTTTGCGAGGTCCAGGTAGGCTGTGTGGACCACCTTCCCTCGTCAATGGCCTTGGTGACTGTTTCAAAGAAATCAACCAGGTTTAAGAGGCAGGATCTGCCCTTAACAAAGCCAAACTGGGTAGGATCCAGTGTTTGTAGGTCCCCAATATCTTTATTTATGAGGTCCATGATGATCCTTTCCATAGCTTTGCAGACCAAGCTAGTCAGGCTTATGGGGCGATAGTTTCCAGGATCCATTGAGGCACCACCTTTATGGAGAGGGACCACTGTTGCTGTACACCACTCTTTGGGCACATATCCTGTAGTAAGGCTGAGATTGAACAGTAGTTTTATGTTTGGGTTTAGCTCTTCTTGGAGTTCATGTAGGGGCAGCCGGGACACCGTCTGGTCCCATTGATGCTGTGTTTTTGCTTTGGAGAGGCGGCTCTTACCTGAGCATCTGAGATGTCTGGGGGCAGCACTCTGCTGGGATAGATATTTGCCCTTTTACGTGGGGAGGAGAAGTTTCGCTGAACCTGTCAGCTAGTATGTTGGCAATGTCTGTGGGGTACGTGTATTTTTTGTCATTTTGGACTAATTCTGAGCATATCTGGGAATTACCACCCAGGTTCCTAACATAACTAAAGAAAGACTTGTGATTATCCTTAGTGTCCTGTGCAATTTTTCTCTTGAAGCTGGCCTTAGACAATTTTATGTGTGCCCATAGTTTTTTGCTAATACTGATCAGTGATGCCTTCCCTTTTTGGGATTTTGCTCTATCATTTAGTAGCTTCCTCCTTCTATTGTATAGTTTGTTTATGGCTGGGGTCCACCAGACAGGACGTCTGCCTTTGGAGGATTGGGTCTTGGTTTTATTTGGGATCGCATGATCCATGCATTCCTGAAGGTGTTCATAGAATGTGTTTATAAAGGATTCTGCGGTCTGGGCCGTATTTTCCACAGGCCCGGGGGCTTTGAAGGATTCCACCTCAGTTTTGAGGAGTGTGAAATTTGCTTTAGAGAAGTTTTTCACTGTGGTTTTCTGGGCAGGGGGTGGGATCGGGATGTGAATATCCAGTGAGATTAGTTTATGGTCTGATCTTACCAGTGAGGGATACACTTCTGGTCTGGAGCATAGAGTCCCCATGTTGGTGATGTTCAGTTCCAGTATGTTTTCCCCTCTTGTGGGAGTGGTAACAAGTTGTTCCATAGCATTTGATTTGATAAATTCTAGGAACCTTTGGGCTAGGGTGTTGGAGCTAGAGTAATGCTCCCAGTCTATGTTTGGGTAGTTGAAGTCGCCCAATATAATGGTGTTTGGAGAGACCTTCATATTTTCCAGTGTTCTCAGGAAGGCCGAGTGGGGTTCCTGGGTTTGGGAGGGTGGTCTGTAGCAGGCTATAAACTGGAAGGCAGTTTTACCCACTGTTAGTTGCACATGGATAGTCTCTGATGCTTCGTGCTTTGCCACCAACCTGGAGGTGTGGGTATCTTTGATGAATATCGATACTCCCCCTCCTTTTGTGGTTCGGTCCAAGTTTGGGGGCCAAAACGCATGGTATGAGGTCTAACCTGGTAGTGCTGGGGTGCTCTCGGGAGCCCTGAACCAGGTTTCTGTTACTGCACAGATATCGATGTTCTCCATGCTAAGGAGAGTTTCGAGTGCGTGCATCTTGAGGTTTAGACTTCTGGCGTTGAGTAGCATTACTCTTAGTTTCTTATCCCTTGTGATACCTATGGAGGTGGGTTTGTCTTTTGAGCCTTGCCTAAGGCACTATGGGGTAGCAAGAGCCTTTGCCAATATCCAGCCCAGGGTGATAGGTGCAAGCCGTCCTTAGCGAAGCATCGTGGCTTGTCGAGCATATCATCCCAAGCTGACAGGCATTGGATCCCCTTTGAATGACACCAGTACTTAAGCCAATTGTTGAAATTGATCATCTTGTCTTCATACTGTGGCATCATTCTTGGTGAGGGTAAGATGCTACTCAAGGTCAGGGTCATACCGGCCTGGGCTACATACTCAGAGAGCTCCTTTATGTCTCTTTTCATGTAGTCCAGGGAGGTACATCTCAGGTCATTCACACCAGCATGGACAATGACTGAGTCATATTTGTACTTGCCTTGGAGTGACCTGAGTGCTTGTGTTATGTGGCGGATCCTAGCACCCGACTGGCTGCTCACCGTGACCCTCTCCTTGTTCAGCCTGGTGAGCGGGACGTCAGTGTGCCTGACGATAGAGTCACCTATTACAAGTGTATCAGGTGTGTTGTTTAGTCTTAAGGGCTGTGACTGTTCGGCGCACTGGCTTTGTGAGATATGTGTTGCACGTGTTTTGTTTTGGGGTAGCGGCTGCTTGGGTGTCTGCTTTGGAGGTCTCTTCTGCTTCGGCAGATCTTTATTTAGAGCCTCCGAGTATGTTTTTGTGTGATTATGTGTTTGGTTTGCTGTCATGGTAGGTCTATGTGAGACTGGAATTGTAGTGAGTGTGATTTCCTTCTCCTCCTGACTGGTTATGCCAGTACTGAGTTGAGAGAGCTTAGCCTCCAGTTTGGCTATATGGTTGCATCTCTCACATGTGTTGGAATTTGTTGGGAGGAGGAGAGGGTTGTCTGTGTACATGAGGCAGTTGTAACATTGCCTCAAGATTCCCAGATTCACCAGCTGGACCGGAGGAGATTGACAACTCACCTTTGGACATGCTAGAATAATATTGGGAATTCCTTAATAATTGAAAACCAGGGCCAGTGGGGAGTGAGGGTGTAGTGCTTTTAATTTTTAGTGCTGACTTATATAATTGCTTTAGTGAGCAAGTGCCAGGTAACTTAAGTGCAATGTGTTACAGGTAACTTAAATGCAAAAATGACAAACAGTAACTTTCTTTCAAGTGAAACAAGGAAATAAGTACAGTAAGCAATGCAGATATCACTAGTGATCCACAGAAGCGCTGAGAAGCCGCGTATTTGGTGGAATTAGTGTTCCAGGGAAATAACAAGCGAACAAACTACAAGCATATAATCAAAGCTAGATTCAGCAGGCCTGGATCTAGTCTATGCTACAGCAAACAAGGTGTACCAATTTCAGTAAGATACAGTTCAAATATTCAGGCACTATAAACCTTTAACCAGAAATTCCCAGCTTAGAAGGGCAGAGTCCAGCCTCTTCTCCCACAAGAGTGCAGACCACAAACCTTCTTAATGTAAAATAACTGGCCAGAAGCCCAAGTGCTTAAACCAGAACTAATACACTTTAAGAATAACAGACACTGGGCTCTCAATCAGCAGTTCCCAACTTAGAAGGATGAAAGCTACCTGTCCTGCCACCACAGTGCATGCCACAAACCTTCCTAATGTATAACAACTGGTCTGAAGCCCAAGTGCATAATCCAAAAGACTTAGAATGATAGCTACACTTTAATCAAGTTACTACCAAGCAGTAATAAATACAATTGAATAGTTTAGCGAATGCCTGGATTAGTGCTCAAGTTTCACAAACAAAGCTAGATCCAGCAGGCCTGAATCCAGTCTATGCCACAGCAAACAAGGCACACCAACTTCAGTATGAAGCAGTTCAGATATGCATGCACTATATGCCTTTAACCAGAAATTCCCAGCTCAGAAGGGCAGAGTCCAGCCTCTCCTCCCACAAGAGTGCAGACCACGAACCCTCTTAATGCAAAATAACTGGCCTGAAAGCCCAAGTGCTTAAACCAGAAATAATACACTTTTAGAATAACAGACACTGAGCCCTAAAATCAGCAGTTCCCAACCTAGAAGGATGTAAGCTACCTGTTCTGCCGCTACAGTGCAGACCACAAACCCTCCCAGTGCAAAACAACTGGTCCGAAGCCCAAGTGTTTAAACCAAAAGGCTGAGAATGAGTTACACCAAGCAGTAATAAATACAATTGAGTACTTTTAAGATGATGCAAAAGTAAAAAAAAGTAGGTAGAAACACAAGTACAGTAAAAGCAGATGAATTTTTTTTTTTTTTTTCTGAAAAAGTGCTGAGATCAAAGAAACAGATTTGAGTCCTGAAACTAGAAAACTGGCTAGTTATAAGGAAAAAAAAACTAAGCTAGAAGGCTTCCCTCCAACACAGAAGGGCTTGGGGGCTCAGAAGCCTACAAATAGTCTGTACCACTTAACAGGAAAGGCAGGAAACAAGCTTAAATTTTTTTTTCTGTTTCCCAGATGCTCTCTTTGTACACAGTAGGAGTGCCTGAAATCAGAATATGATCTCACTGCACTCAGTTGAGTGAGCAAATGAGATGGGCCCAGAAGGAGTATCCAAACACAAATTTACAAGAGGGGCGGGCAGTTGCAAGGCCACTAAGATTAACACCAAAACAAAAAAAGGGAGGGTGGAACTGAAGAGCAGAGTCAAAACTTCCAGTTCAGTTAATATTCCTTCCACACAGTTAAAATCAATTTAAATACTGTATTTTTGTATATAGGAAATGTATTATTTCCTATATTATTATTCCTATATTCATTTCCAATTATTATGTATATAGGAAATCTTTGTCCTAAATCACAGGATATTTGCCATAATTACAATTATTTTGCAGGACACAACTGCCCGAAGGGGAGTGGCCCTCACAAAGGTGGACAGGTGGTAACCCCAATCCTATTATTCTATCATCTTTCTATGGTAGTCGGCGGAACATGCACTTTCTCTCACTAGCAGACCTCTCATACGAATGGGGAAGAATTAACACTGAATCAGGGACACTGCATAACACACTTCAGGGACACATTTAGAAGTTTGGTGCTATTAACCTGACGCATTGATGGACCCAGAGCGCATATGTATTCATACACATTCTCTGAGCTACATGCTGTGTATGACTCTTACATGTTGTCATTATTCATTACATGTATTCCACCACCTTTCCTGCTAATATCACTAGTTCTAGGAGGGTTTAGTTGGGACTGAGTTAGATTCTGATTCATAATCACGGACGTCCCTGGTAATCGGGGACAGTTCAATGATATGGTCCCTATGTGTTCCCCCAATGGTTTACAGACTATCCAGTAGATGTGCTCTTAAGGTTTGGGAGGTATGGGCGTCTGCTATACCCACATCGGAATATTACTTACATCCATGGGGCGGTTTTAATATGGCTCTTCCAGCCAACACCTGCATGCCTAGGCCGATAATCACATACCCATAGTTCCCCTACCTGCCACTGCTCTATAGCACTCATCCTTACTGTGGGTGCAGGTGGGGTATAAACACACCCCTACACACTGCCCACTCTCCCCATGTCGGGACACATGTCATACGTTGTGTCAACCCATGTGTTATCAGGCTTGCACAACCTATTGGTCCATGTACAGCTATATCCTGGTTGCAGAAATCTTTACAGGGCCTGGCTACAAGAACAAAATTTTTGGTGTACCACAAGTTTGGTGTCCCATGTTTAAAGTGTAGACCTTGTAGATCTCTCCCACTGGTAGTTTCCTGCCGGTGGTCTGGGAAGAAGTGGTGTATTTACCTTTATTGTGTGTCTGTATGTCTCACCGGCCTAGCTGGGGGGGTGGGAGGTAGGCGTTTGTTTATTGGACCTCCCACCAACATATGGCCGGACTGAACATATGTTACTCATAACTGCTGTAACATAACCTAGTTATATACATGTGTATATTTACTGTAACATATATATATATATATATATATATATATATATATATATATATATATATATATACATTAATATATACAGATATATCTGCATATGTATGCATACATGTATATTCATATCTTGCTGTCTATACATATTTGTAAGTTTGTGTGTATATATATATATAAATATATATATATATATATATATATATATATATATATATATATATATATATATATATACATATATATATATATATATATATATATAAAATCTAACAACATATGGGTCTATGGTTGTCTGCATATGTATAGAGCCATATGTGGGTATGTATCTGTATTCTTTCTCTGTATGTATACGTTCGTACTACAGCGAGGGAGAAGCATATCTCTTTCTCGCTATGGGTACATATACCCACACATAGCTCTATTTATATATGTCTACATCTGGTTATTCCATTCCATGCCATATAGATTACACTTTGCTTTAGTGGTTCACGCAGTGGGTGTGGCTGCTCGTTGGGCGATGCCTCTGTCCAATGAACACATTCGCTTGCATCCCTAGGGCTGTCCATATTTCCCAACATCAGCCAACACCTGCACACCTAGACCCATAAGTAGCTACCCATAATTCCCCCACCCTCACCTTCTCGACAGCACCCATCCTTACTCTGGGACCTGGTGGGTTCTGGACACACTACTACACGCTGCCCACTCTCCACTTCACGAGTCCCATTTCATACAATTGTCTCAGCCCATGGGTAATCTGGGTTACCCACCCTTTTATTCTGGGTCTGTATACACCGCGGACAAAATGAACAATCTATCGCATTCCATGGTTTGGCCAATTTATGGGGTGTTCCGTAAGGGATGCTCTAGAGTATGTGTTCCATGATTAGAATCCACGGGTTTGCTGTGTCCCCCTCCCCCAGGTGTATCCTGCTTGTGGTCTGGGGAACAGTGGATACTTTACATTGCTTGCGTGTATAGTTCTCATGTCTGGCTGTAGGGGGGGTGGAAGGGCATGCTCCGTGTGTCATGTGTCTTGCCTGGGCTCCTCACTTCCATTGCCATAGCCTGTGAACAAATATTATTCCTGTGTGCTTTTTCCTATTATAGCTGTATATCTCTATATATCTAAGCACACACACATTTATATATATATATATATATATATATATATATATATATATAAATATATATATATAAATACATATGTACATATATGTGTGTATGTATATATATATATATATATACATATATATATATATATATATATATATATATATATATATATATATATATATATATATATAAAAGTATATGTATGTCTCTACCCATATATATATATATATATATATATATATATATATATATATATATATATATATATATATATATATATGAATATATATACATCTGTGTGTCTGTAAACCAATACATTCCCCGCTCATAAGCACATGCGTAATTGTGTTTATATATGCTTCACCAGCATACTAGTGCCTTATTCATTATGACACCGACACTTCACTCCAGTTATCTTGTAATCTGTATTTAGCACATTATACAGCGGACAGATGTTGCAATATGTTCATGTACGGATTACCGATGGTAATTGGAATGTGATACAGTGTGATTTGACCTGTCCCTCTTCTGCACAGCCTATTATTCCATTTACTGTCGATGTTTGTATGTGCACATTCATATTATTTATGTCAACAAATTGAATGCATGTGTTACAGAGAATGTACTTCAACATATTGTTGTCTGCATGTGTGTATGCATATATACCTATTACAAACTAGCTGACCTCTACGGGGCGGTCCATTAGAACCAGGCCATCCAACCCTGGCATGCCTGGATCCATAATTGCATACCCATAGTTCCTCCACCCCACCCGTGTTGAATTTTCAAGCATAACATCCATTATCCACTTGTTATTGCAGCCATGACATACCTTTACACATTGCCCTCTCCAGAGCGTTTGGGGCCCTACACATATTTCATCCCACCTCATGTATACACAGGGTCTCCCGCCATGTATATTTGCACATATGTGCCTTTCCTAGGGTTATGGATTACGGCCATTTGCGCTTTACAATTTTTGGTGGTCCCAGCATGGACTGCATTTCCGTCTGTGTGTAAAGTAGACAATGTTACTCCCACTGGTAAAACTCTGCCTGTGGTGTTAGTAGCAGTGCTCTGCTCACTCCTGGGCAGCTTTTTATGACATACGCTAGGACGGGGTTAGCCTTGTGCCAACCGTGCTGCGTAGAGATGGCGCAGCAGTACCATATGCATATTAATGAAGGTGCGCTGTTGCACCGTCCACTTGCACTGGAAACGTGCACGAGTGCAGGGGGCGTGTTTAAGCGCTGCACAGAGGTGTGAACATGTTGGCTACAGTCGTGCAACCTAAAATGCTGACTAGTACAGCCTGCCTCTAATAGTAATCACTCCTGTCAGTGTCCATGGATACTGAAATGTATGTAAAGCATACAAGAGAGTTCCGTGAACAACAAAATAAAATCACAGGAATAAACAGAAAAGCACATAGCTGAATTTTGAGCCCCTGTCCCTCAAACAATATCATTTAAAACACTGTGTCCGTATTTCATTGTAGTGTTAATTTTTATACCAAGTGGAAGTGAAATGCAGCGTGTTTGTACACCGCTGCCCTTTGCTAAGCTTAGCCCCATGGTCAGAGCATTCGCACAATATCTGGCCATTCGTGGTCCGAGTCGTCCTTGTCTGGACGGCCCAAAGATGAATGGGTATTACCCGGGCCAACCTACCATGTCATGAAACATATGTATTTGCGTGTACCTATGTGCATGAAGTACAGCATGTGGAAGACCAAATATGCTAGGGTTGTCCTCACAACCATATTTGTACCAGAGATATGTAGAGTATGCAATGTGTACTGCTGTCTATGCCATGGGCCAGCAACCAGAGAAGGGATGGATGGTGTGTTTGTGGAATTTGGGGGGGGGGGTGATGGGTAATTTAATAATTTGCCAAGGGGAGACTTGGTCGGATGTACAATAGGTTAACTGGAGGTGTACGAGGGAGCAGTGGGTGAATCAAAAAGGAAACCAAAGAACAGACATTCACATCCTCAATACACCCTGACATGCCATACTGCAGAACACAATCCCACAAACATATGAACATTAAAATGTGCAATACACATGTACAGAAACAGTACCGGCTCACACCCACATAATGGTCTGGCCTGAACTGAGCCATCCCATCCCTACACACCTGGATACATAACTGAATATCCATCATCCCCTCTACAGCACCCCCTCTTGCTGAATGTCCACCAAAACCACCCATACTCTTGCTGCTAGCTTGGGCCAGCCATATCTGCACATAGTGCCCCCTACCCACATCTAGTAGGCAGTCTCACTCTAGACAGTCTCAGGCTTGCAAACTAGGTATCCCATGCATGTATAACCCTCCCTCATTTTCATATAGCCAAAAGAATGGGAGTCATTGGCGTCCACAATTTTTGGACATCTCTCATGGGATAAGTGTCTGTTCTAAAGATTAGACTCGGTGGCACAACACGATGTCCAACCCCGTAGACATCCGGACACAAGTTGCATTAGCAGTAGTTGTCCATAACCCTGCTCAGCCTCCAGCTGGTCCTGCATAACCTACATCCTGGGATTAAACACCTGACCGTGATGCATGTCTCCCCATGTGCATTATCGGGAATATATACCTTTCACATGTTCCTTAGAAGCTTCCCCATAAGCCATCGTCCAAATAGTACACGTCCACAAATTGTATACCCTGTCCAGGTTCTACGTCATAATGATGCACACAACCCCTGTATACAAATGGTACATGTCCCTCCCGGATGCGGGTGTTCATATACATGGCCATGTACAACCGCAGATATGTAGTCATACATCTATAAATGTGCATACTTATATACGCATAGCTACAGCTACACATCACACATGCATGCATATAAGTAGTTGTCAAGTATGTGTCCTATTTATAAATATGCATACTTGTAAATGTATACATTAGTCTCTCAGAAACATATGAACATTAACATGTACTATACATATGTACACCAACTGACTGTCACATTTCTTGCCAGTAGAGTGGAATGCCTGTAGTAAAGTCATATATCCTAACTACCATCCATGCAGAATGTACCATGGATGGTGTAGTGGTCAAACTGGTGACTAAGGTGTTTCCATTCCTGGGTCCAAACCATGCAAGGGCTGCTAATTTTATATGATGCCCAGAATAATGACCGTCGGATATAGGGTGAGTAAGTAACTTACAAGCTGACGTAAGCGGGTATGCGCAGCGGTAAGTGGTGGTCATTCAACAGTATGGGAATATGTATATATATATATATATATATATATATATATATATAGATACATGAAGAATGAACATGGTCACAATAAAACGAATAATGACCGTCGGATATAGGGTGAGTAAGTAACTTACAAGCTGATGTAAGTGGGTATACGCAGCGGTAAGTGGCGGTCATTCAACAGTATGGGAATATATATATATATATATATAGATACATGAAGAATGAACATGGTCACAATAAAGCAGTCATAACAAATGTGAAGGGAAACAACAGCAGCAGAACCCGACACAAACAAATGCTGTACTATGGCCTCTGAATGTGCCCTATGGGTAACCCCTCCCACAGACCCACACAGACTACAGCAGGCCAGGCAGTTGGATGTAGGTTGTGAAGGCTAGGAAGTCAGAAACTAATATGATGGTAATTAAAGCTAAGATCTGTAGTACACTGGTATGCTTCTAGCCAGCGCAGTGGGTAAGACTACACACTGAAATGGAGTGTCTGACATACCAGTAAAGTACTAGTAAATGTGTACACGTGTCAGGTGTGCCCCACATCCAACGTACACTTATAGCAACAGTCAGGTGTGCCCCCTCGCTTCTGTGTAGGAATGTAGATACAGTCAGGTGTCCCCCCCACTATGCAGAAATGTAGCAACAGCCAATGCCACATGACCGATGGATACCCTGCAGACACAGCATGCTACCTGTAGGTGTACAACACAAAGGTCAGCACCACAGTACAGACTACCTGGACCTGTAACACATGCGATACAGATGGCCATACTGGGCATGCTCACACACTTGACGGTATGAAGGCAATGTCAGTCGACAACATACTGAATGGTCATACTAGGCATGCTCACACACTTAATCACATGAAGGCCATGTCTGCAAACACCAGTGGTTCAGACATATCTGGCAGTCACAGTTCTTAGTGCAGACACATGTCAGTATGCACCACACCTGCCTTGCTCACCCAGTGGATAGGAATACAGGCATATATGTAAGGACAACACACTATAATGCATCTAAGGTAGAAGGACATAGATGTGTGGAAGAGGGTGAGCATGACAAGGAGCCATCCGTGCCTGTCCCATCCAGCACACAGCCAACGGGCCCCAAACACATGAGGTGCAGATGTCATTCACTGCAGATATTAGCCACCTGTATCTGTCAGCATGTCAGACTATGTGGTGCATGTGCCAGCTGTGCAACATGACTGTACAGGGAAGTAGTTATCTAGTAGCTGTATACACGTACCTGTGACATATGGCCCCGTGTGTGCCAGCATGTGGCATGTCAACCCCTACGTGACTGGGTTATAGCCCATGCACACACTGCCCTCCCCATAGCAGTATTATGACAAGGCTGCTGAGGTCATCCATTGTGAAATACACCTTTGGGAGAGCTGTAGTTCAGTAATCTCCATGGCATGTCCCATAACTGCATACTGCTGTAGTGTTATGCTAGTTAGGTAGTAGTTCTAACCCCAGACTTGCCAATTGTGTGTGTGAATGTGTGCGCATCTGTCTGTCTCAGACTGTCTACAGAGAAACAGTTTATAGGCTACCCACAGTCCGTACAAATCATATAGTCACCTTTGGCAATGCTACTGAAGTCACTCACCTAGAAATACACCTCTGGGAACGTCATAGACCAGTAGTCTCTGTTGTGCATTCTGTAACTGCATATTGCTGTAGTGTGATAGAGTAGTTATGCCAGTGTTGTAATCTCGGACTTGCCAACTGTGTGTGTGTGTGTGTGTGTGTGTGTGTGTGTGTGTGTGTGTGTGTGTGTGTGTGTATGTGTGTGTGTCTATCTGCCTGAAGACAGACCAATGTTTTTAAAGTACTCACACTTTGTACAAGTCATATACTCACCTTTGGCAATCCTGTTGATGTCACACACCTAGAAATACACCTCTAGGACTGCTGTAACCAGGCATTCTCTGTAGCGCGTGCTGTAAATGCACATTGCTGCAGTGTGATAACACTAGGTAGATAGGGGTTCGAATCCAGGACATGGCAGGTGTGTGTGTTTGACTGTCAGAGCCTGTGTGGGGGTGACTGTGAGTGTCTAACCACTGGACATGTTGGGGAGCAGATCTTGTAGTTTTCATATATAGTGTTCGTCTTATGCACAATGCCCACCTCACAAGGCGTACAGATGTCAGTCAGTCACAGGACTGTGTTGGCAAGCCGTACCCCTACATCTGGCAAAAGGCCTGGTGAACAAAGTATGCAACCCTACTCGTACCCGGTATATGTCCTGAACCCATGTGTCATACACAAACACACTTGCCTAGGATATCTTGCTATGTTGCTAGTACCATGCACATTGATGACAGATAGTAGGCATGGTGTGATTGCAGTGGGCTGCAGAGGACATGGCACCCTGTACAGCAGTACAATAGGCACATAATTGCGGACAATGTGCCTTCACTATGTTCCCCACTAGATGCCTGCAACATTTGTGGTGCCATCAAATGTGATCCACAGAGGCCATACAATGCCGTACACATGTGTGGACCGATACCAATGACACCAGGGAATACCTGTATCATGCTATCAATGCAGGTGCAGGGTCAGCCTGCTGACTATAAGCAGGTTTCGCCACAACAGGCCAGTATTGGCATATCGGAGGATAACAGTCTGTGCACACAAATGTGCCCACCATACCAGGTACACCTGTACCTGTCACTGTACAGTATTGTGGGACATGCACATCCCAGGCAATGTCCATGTCAAGGTCTATCAAACACAGACATGTCATGCATTGCAAAGCTATGGCCATACATAATGGTAATGTCAGGGCAGTTCATGCAGTACCCATCTGTGTGGGACATTGCAGATACTACACCCCTGTACCACACTGCACACCATTGTCGGGTGCCACAATGCCAAGGATTACCCCTCACCCAGCCTTGTACAGCCATCTTGCACAGCCAAACACTACACATCCATGAAGCAATGCATACAGGCATGTCAGTACTGGCACCTTGTGTCTGTGTGTAGGTTATGATGCTCCCAACCACAGTAACTCCCAGTATAACCCCCATTGGCATACCAACAAATGTCAAACATGTTCACATGCCCTAGCCTATAGTACCTCCGGATATCCCCTGTGGTGCATGTAGTACCTGTGCATTACTGCAGTGTGGCAAACTAAGTAGTTAGGGAGTGTAATTGTGGCCCTGGCAAAGAGTGTCAATGCAAGTCCATTAGAGAGTGGGGTTGTGGTGACAATGGCATCTGTTCACGTGGACAGCCATGTGTTCTACACCTAATGTATGTCTACTATATCTCTATTGCACATGTCTCTCACCAACACACATATATGTTCTTACAGAACAGCAACCTGTCGGCTTTAGGGCACATGTAGTAACTGCTTGCACTTGTAATAGTAATGACTAGTCAGCCAGGGGTTTGACCCCTGTACTGGTAAGTGTGTGACAGACAATGCTTAGGTTTTGGTCTCCAAGCCTTTCTCTGATGTACGTTGTCTGTCCCTCACACACACACTCTCTGGTGGATGTGGAGGTGTACACCTGCTCAGCAGCAGCATGTGTATTGTAAGTGATGCACATGATCAGGTGATGGCCTCTGCACCTATTGCAGTCCTCCTCTAGCTGATTGCATGTGGAACAGCTGTGATGATGTTCCCATAGCCATTTGCATGATAAATACAGTACAATATCTAGGAAAATCATGTTGGTGTTTGACCATGACAGTCGCTGTGAGTGGTACCTGGATGTGGTGTTTTAAAATGGCATCACAGATGATATCTGGATGTTCCTGAAACATCATACACAGTGGGAAATAGCCTAGAGACAGGAGGGTGATGTGCCAGGCATGACTACTGCATGTAAGTGTAACTATGCTTCATTGTGACTACTGCCTGTTTAACATGTTGTGTGTGGTAATGGCTATTCTGCATGTTTTTATAACAGACATGACAGTGTTCTGGTCGTGAGGGACCCCCATCTGTAGGGCCATCTGTGGACTGGTCAGTGTGTGGAACCATTTGTTTCCTGTGTTACACACTGAACACACATCTGTGCACATCAGGAGCATAGTGTGAGGACTGCTGCCAGTACATGGTGATAGGGATGTGTTACTGCCATTGCCCAATCCCTGACTGGACATATGTCACATGACACAGTGGCATGACAGACACTGTCTGAGGTTCTCAGTGGCAAGCCAATAATGGGCCACTCTTCATAGCTGCAGTCACACGTCTTCTACTCTTTGTACAGATGTCATGCAGTATATATGTGTGTGTTGTACTCCCTCTTCAAATGTATACCATCTGTTGTGTTGGATTGATAGTCATATCTATGCATACTGTTGTAGGCAATCCTGAATGCTGTTGTCTATTACTAAGCCATATCTGTGTTTAAACTGCAACACCATAAACTGTATGGGTCTGGAGGTCCTGGCAGAACCTCCTGTCCCACTTCAGCTGATCATGGCACCGGGCACCAGCACATCTGGGGCCCAGCCTTGGACATCAACCTCTGTTGGCTCTGCAATACCTTCTGGTGGTACCACCACTGAGGATGGGGACTGTCCCCCCTGGGAGCAGGGCCAGACAGGAACATGTCCGGTGTTGTGCAGTCCCAGACATGGTGCGTTGGGGGCTCAATAAGTGGTTCCGAGGCCAGATACACAAGCTCAAAGGCAAAGTGTCACATCTACAGGGTGAGATTGCCTCTACTGGACATCCCCCAGCACTGCCTCCTTTGCAGCTGTTTTGGTGCAGTGGAGGCTGCCCATGGCTGGGGACCTCCGTCCCACTGTTCCCATGGCCTTGTGAATACCGAACACCCCTCCCCGTCCAAGGTGTATCCCCCACATGTGTCATATACTGACCCTGTATGCTGTCTTGTATGTGATCCTACCGTACCTATCCTCCACGGGCATACCTGCTCTTCTTCCCCACATCCCACTGTCACCCTACCGAAACATAAGGTCAATCAGTTCCTAGGACAACATTTTCCCCATACATAACTGTCCATTTCACACACGTACCCACTGGACACATGTAACCCTTGTAATATGCATCACAACATACTCCTGTTATCCTCACCCCTGTCCCTCAGGCGCATGATCCTGGTATGCACATCACTCCTAAATGTTCCAGGTACATGTGATGTGGACAACCCCATTGTGCACACAACACTACCGGTCCTACTCTGGTTACCCCATTTACCTTTATCATGATGATGATGTTGCACACAGCACCTTGCAAGAGTACTGTTCTCACAAAATGATTGGACAGGTACTGTTATGTTAATGTACATTACATGCACAGAGTGATGTATACAGCCAATGTACAACTGTTTGCGTGTATGACTGACACATGTCTGTCTGAGGGAGTCTTGATATTACATAGGACAACACCATTACATAATACAGGCGTCGCTGGTGTTTGCCTTTTCATTCATTTGTAATGCTTTGTTGTCGCATGGTATGTTCTTGATATATCTATATATATGTATGTACCTATATGCTGGACATAAACACTCACACATACATCTACATGATGGAATACATTCCTATACTGTTGAATGACTGCGCTGTATGACATGTTTGTGGTAATGTCCGATGTCTGTATATATGCCATGGCGTATTGGTAAATCACATTAGCTGTGTGTGCAGGGTCCTGGTACCGAGCCTTGCAGAGGCCATTTAATTTATTTCAGGGCAGAAGAAGGCCATTGGATATGGAGGGATTAAGGCACATTAAAGCAGTTGTGAGCAGGTGTGCGTGGGTTTGCATGGTGTTATGCAATGCTAACCTCTGGTTACAGCTTCTTACACTCAATTAGCCTCTACGTTGCTTTACCAGTATAATACTTGCATACTGGCGGCCAAACAGGCTTACACCCACTTGCTCCCGCACTTGCAAATGCACTGACATTGGTGCTTGCATCTGACACAAACACCCCTGGGTGGGGGCAAGGGCCACAATATTACCTTGTGATGCCTACTACATCAGAATACATGCCTACAGTATCGGGAATGGCTGCCCATTAGGCGACGGCATGCTGTTCGACTGTACGGAATCAGTGGCCTGTCCAGTGTTTTATTCATATTATTTGTGTGTTCTTCTTACAATCTGCATCCATCTGGCAGATACATGGGAACTGAGACTCTTCAATACAGACAAGTAATTGGGTTTTGGAACCCACATCCACCAGCCGAGGCATGCTACTGCATACCTATTATTCTATCATCTTTCTAAGGTAGTCAGTGGAATATGTGCTTTCTGTCCCTATCAGACCTCTTATACGATTGGGGAAAAATGAAGACTGAATAAGGGACACGGCATAACAACATCAGGGACACATTTAAATTATTGGTGCTATCAACCTGACACATTGACAGACTCAGAGCATATGTATTCATACACATTGTCTGAGGTATACGCTGTTCATGAATCTTAAGTGTTGTTGTTATTCATTACGTGTAATCCACCACCTTTCCTCCTAATATCACTAGTTCTAGGAGGGTTTAGGAGGGAGAGAGTTAGAATCTGAGTCGAAATCAGGGACGTCCCTGGTAATCAGGGACAGTTCAATGGTATGGTCCCTATGTGTTCCCCCAATGGTTTACAGCCTATCCAGTGGATGTGCTCTTAGGGGTTGGGAGGTATGAGCATCAGCTATGCCCATATCGGAATATTACTTACATCCCCTGTTCGGTCCTAATACAGCTCTGCCAGCCAACACCTGCATGCCTAGGCCCATAATTGCATACCCATAGTTCCCCCACCTGCCACTCCTCTACAGCAGTCATCCTTACTCTGGGTGCAGGTGGGGTATAAACACACCACAACAAATTGCCCACTCTCCCCGTGTCGGTACACATGTTGTACGTTGTGTCGACCCATGGGTTATCAGGCTTGCACAACCTATTGGTCCATGTACATCTACAGCCTGGTGTGATAAATTATTACAGGGACAGGCTACAATCATTAATTTTTGTTGTCCCACAAGGGACATTGATGTCTATGTTTCAAGATTAGACCTTGCAGGTCTCTCCCACTGGTAGTATCCTGCCGGTGGTCTGGAAAGCAGTGGTGTGTTTACCTTTATTGTGTGTCTGTATGTCTCACCGGCCTAGCTGGAGGGGGTGATGCTACATGTTACACGTTTGTTTATTGGACCTTCCACCACCATATGCATGGCCTGTGAACATATGTTACTCATAACTGCTGTATCATATCCTAGCTATATACATGTGTATATTTACTGTCACATATATATATATATATATATATATATATATATATATATATATATATATATATATATTTACATTAATATATACAGATAATATATCTGTATATGTATGCATACATGTATATTTATATCTTGCTGTCTATATATATATTTATATAATCTCACGACATATGGGTCTATGGTTGTCTGCATATGTACATGTTTATATGTCGGTATGTATTCTTTCTCTGTATGTGTACATTCATACTACGGTGAGGGAAAGGCATATCTCTATGTCGCTATGGGTAGATATACACACATACCTCTACATATATACATCTACATCTGGTTATTCCATTCCTTGCCATATAAATTACACTTTGCTTTAGTGGGTCTCGCAGTGGGTGTGGCTGCTCGCTGGTTGACGCCTCTGCCCAATGAACACATTCGTTTGCATCCCTAAGGCTGTCCATATAGGCCCACATCAGCCAACACCTGCACACCTAGACCCATAAGTAGCTACCCATAGTTCCCCCACCCTCACCTGCTCAAAAGCACCCATTCTTACTCTGGGTCCTGGTCTGTTCTGGACACACCACTACACGCTGCCCACTCTCCACTTCACGGAACCCATTTCATACAATTGTCTCAGCCCATGGGTAATCAGGGTTACCCACCCTTGTATTCTGAGTCTGTATACACCGTTGACAAAATGGCCAGTCTATCACCTTTATTTGGTTTGTGCAAATTATGGAGTGTCTCGCAAGGGACGCTCCAGTCTGTGTTCCAAGATTACAATCCACGGGTGCACTGTGTACCCCCCCCCGGTTGTATCCTGCCTATGGTCTGGGGAGCAGTGGACTCTTTACATTGTTTACGTTTATGTTTCCCATGTCCGGCTGGGTAGGGGGTGGTGGAAGGGCATGCTACATGTTTCATGTTTCATGCCTGGGCTCCTCACTTCCATTGGCATAGCCTGTGAACATATGTCATTCCTGTGTGCTGTTTCCTATCATAGCTGTATATCTCTGTATACCTATGCGCACACACACACACACACACACACACACACACACACACACACACACACACACACACACACACACACACACACACACACACACACACATATATATATATATATATATATATATATATATATATATGCACACACACACATATATATATATATATATATATATATATATATATATATATATATATATATATATATAGATTATATATATACGTATATGTATATGTCTGCAACTATATATATATATATATATATATATATATATATATATATATATATATATATACATATATGTATGCCTGCAACTATATTTATGTGTGTGTGTGTGCGTCTGGAAACAAATACATACCGCATGCAAACACACTTACACATGCATAATGGTGTTTATATATGCGTCACCTACATACTAGTGCCTTATTCATTGTAACACTGACACTTCACTCCAGTTATCTTGTAATTGATATTTAGCAGGTTATACAGTGGATAGATGTCACAATATGTTCATGTACAGATTACTGAAGGTAACTGGAATGTAATACAGTGGGATTAGGTACGAGAATGTCTGTTTGTTAGGGGGTTGCTGTAACGAATGCACTATTTCTGTGCTGCACCATATGCATATATACCCATATACCCATAGGCCCTGGTTCCCCAAACACACACCCCAACGCCTCCATAACACTGCTGTCATCCATACTCCTGTCAGATTTGCGGTGTATCAACACCACTACACACTGGTCACTCGCTACTCCTATAGAGCCATCCCATCGGTTTGCTCACTCCACATATCCACAGAACTCCCATACGTTTAGTCCACAAACATTGGTGATATGAGCGTCCGAAGGAATACTATTCACAATTATTGGGTTGCCCTATATGGAACACGCATGTGTTTATGGTAAGATTAGACTCCATACTTCATTACATCCTTACTCCCGTTAACATGACACTGGGTGGTGCTTTGATGCATAAGTGCATGCAGGCTATAGCACCATCTACCCCAGGGTAGTCTGCTATTTGGTGGAAGAGACACATATTGCTGGTCAACACCTCATGTGTGTTGAGGAAATATACCTGCTCACTGGCATGTGCTAAGATGGCATCCAGGAACTGGTGGAATACTCTGGATGCTGATGCCTATGAGATCTCCGTGATATCCCAAGTTGTGCTTTGGGAAGTACCTGTGGCTAGTATATCAAGGCCTACACATACCTTGGTATCCACTGAGATGAGTTCCCCTCAGCCTGTTTGATGTGTCAGGTGTGGCTGGCACAGCTCAACAATCTGCTGTTGGAGGTCTCTGTCCACCCTATAGCGCTCCACTATCTCCAGCTCATGTAGCCCCTGGTAGGTTACCCTGAGTATGTACACTCTTCTCTGTCTCCTCACTGAGGGTTGCTCGGCAGCATTCACATCTTCAACACCCTCAGCCTCTTGCATATGTTGCCTGCTGCAGCCCTTCTCATTTCGTAGGTTTGTTTGTTAAAACTTCCCCGCATGTATACACCAGTGGTGTAGAGTGTGGGAAAACCAGAGGGGAAGATGTTTGCTTAGTTTATAGTAGTGTTCTGGGCTGGGCTGGTCTGCTGCCCCTGTAATTGGCTGATTCTGATACATATCACCTGTCAGCTCAGCTAGTTCACCTTGATTACTCTCCTACTGCTGTTGTCCCTCCCAATTGCACTAGACAGGTATAGACACACCTCTAACTTAGCCATGCTAAACTAGGAGCAATCCTGAGCCACAGGGCTCCAATCCATGTACAGTATGCCTGACACCCCCCCATGATGTCACCCATATCCGAGTCCTGCACCAGGCTATCTGTACACATACACTCTTGGGACCTGCCTCACACCCTGGGGATAACTGGGATTCACTATTCTTTACCTCATTTGCATAGGATTGCCTGCTAATGTATAGTTACATGACCCATACTGAGCCTCCCCAAAACTAACCACTGCTTACCGTTGCGCAAACCCGCACACACCTGCTTAAAAGCACCTTACTCACACCCTATTCAACGGCCCTTGTTCTGCCCAGAAAAAAAACTACGGCCTCTGCAAGGCTCAAAACCAGGACCCTGCACACCACAGACGATGTGCTTTACAACTAAGCAATGGCAGATATACATACATCGGATGTTATCATGTACATATCATCCAGCACAGGCATTCAACAGTATAGGACATGTATTTCATCACGTAAATGTATTTGTGTTAATGTCTATATATATATATATATATATATATATATATATATATATATATATATATTTATATATACACACACACATACATAGATATAGTATATATATATCTCAAGAACAAACCTCGTGGTAACAAAGCATTAGACAAGAATGAAAAGGAAACCACCAGTGACTCCTGTATTATGTACTGGTTTTAATCCCAAGGCAAGTGTGTTTCTGTGTGACACACGGGTTCAGACTGTATTCAGGGTAATATTAGGGTTGCTGACATTACTCACCAGGCCTATTGTCAAATGTATGGCTATGTCTTGCCAACCCAGTCTCTTGGCTGATTGTGACATTTATGGCCAGTATATAGGGAAACAAAAAAACACGCTCCTCAACACATCCAGTGGCTAGCTACTCACAGCTACCAACACATAGGATATGACTGACAAACACACACACCTGCTATTCCTTGGAATAGAACACCTACCTGACTACTTTATCACACTACAGCATTACGCAGTTACAGAATGCGCTATCAAGATTAATGGGTCACATCAATCCCAGAGGAGTATTCCTATGTGGGTGACAACATCAGCCTTGCCAAAGTTGAGTATAGGAATTGTATGGAGTGTGAGTACTCTAAAAAGCATTGTTCTGTCCACCAGCAGATGGACACACACACACACACACACACACACACACACACACACACACACACACACACACACACACACACACTCACACTCAGCATGTTTGGGATTAGAACACGGACCTAACTACTTTATCTCACTACAGCATTACGCAGTCACAGGATGAGCTATCGAGATTACTGGGTCACATCAATCCCAGAGAAGTATTCCTAGGTGGGTGACATCATCAGCCTTGCCAAAGTTGAGTAGAGGAATCGTACGGAGTGTGAATACTCTAAAAAGGATTGTTCTATCCACCGGCAGACAGACACACACACACACACACACACACACACACACACACACACACACACCAGTGATGGGATCAAAACACCTGCCTATCTACAGATCACAGTTACAGTACTACGCACTTACGAGTTGTGCCACACATTCCAAGGCAGTCATCATGACCATCTAAGATTGTGGACATCAACAGAGATGCTGACGGTTACACTGTACATAGCTGTGAACCTGTGGGTTTAACGTAGGAGTCCATCCTGAACAGGAGTATGCCCTTCTGTGGAATGGACGACTACTATCGCTATACAGGATTACAGTCGCCATGCTCATACACATAGTAGCACATAACATACACAAGGTGTCAGTGGGCATGCTCACACACTTAGTAGCACAGGGCTGTTTGGAATGCACTATGAGTCCAAATACACAAGGTTATACTGGGCATGCTCATACACTTAGTAGCACAGGGCTGTTTAGGATGCACTCTGATTCTAAACACGGAAGGCCACAGTGGCCATGCTCATACAATTAGACATACAGAACATGTTGTAATGGTCTCCAGTGTTAGTAGTTGTCATTGTCAGCCAGAACACTGCACTACATGTATCTGACACTGGTCATCTACACAACACCTGCGGCTGTCCGACACCTTAGATGTATCAGTCTATAACAAGCACAATACATACCACTCGCAGTGATTTTATGGTAGGAATGGCAACTGCTTGACCAACACAATGAGCCAATGTCCTGCTGTAATTACGAAGTTGTCCAGTGTCTGTCAGTCTGGGATGACATGACTGACAGAAGACAAGCCTTTGTCACAGATCACATGCATCCATGATTCAAGGGAGTGTTGATAATACCTCGTTCGCATTTGCCCATATAATGCCATTCCAAGGCAAATGGCCTAAACACAGGATAACACCCTGACACCTAGAAGACAATTTCATTGTATGCTTATGCTAACCAGTGCTAGATGTGTTGCTGTCGTAATCACAGCTGCTCACTGTTGAACCTACAATGGGGAATACTGACATCTGTGCAGTGAGTAACACCTGGCTGATGGCTCTGTTGTGCACAATAGCACTACCACCATATAACTCAGAACCGGACATGTGGGCCATAACACTGGTATGGACCACTCCAGGTGGTGGTGGTGTCCCCACATTCATAATGGCTACTCACATGTACAGCCCAGTACTCCAACATATATCATCACAGATGAGCCAGGTGCAGGTCACAATGTCATAAGCTGCATCCTAGGATGTAATCCTCAGATACCACCATGTCCTCAGACCACCAACACACATCCATACATGTGGTATGACATGTAATGGAACAACACCAAGTAACCTTTGACTGGTGGACTGTACCTAGCCCTACAACAACTGTGTAGAGTACCCATGTACTGACACAGTTACATTATGTGTTATGCAATGCATTGAGACCACTGTTTGTAACCAGGTCATCTGTACACATACCTGGGTCCCTCAGATATTGACAGAATTAACAGATGACTGTTGCTGTGCACCATTGAGTGTGTACACAGCCTGACATGAAGCTAGGATTGTACAAGATGTTTATGTGGGGAGCAAATTGTTTTGACATTTGTGTAGGATATAACTTGGAATGTGGACAGATCCCATGCAGCCTGTATGTATTAGAGAGTGCAGCTTGTACCTGCATAGCTGTTATTACAGGGGCTCTGTAGTGTACATGGATATATGAATATGTACCTGTTGGGGTGGCAGTGTGTTTATGTTATCCAAGACCCTGTCTGGCTGAACAGGTGCTATTTTTGTAGGTGCAGTACCTCTCATGCCATAGTGCTGTGAAGCACAGCAGGTGTTGTTGCCATTATGTTTCATGACACAGCTATGGAATCCTCTATGTTTGGCCTCATAATATGTGGATGAGCAGTTTCACAGTAGCGTTGTGTGGCATTATATGGTGTATCTCCATCTTACTGACGCTGACCATGGATCAACTTCCACTCGTGTGTTGACCCTTGCAGCAGTTACTACCTTCTGTGGTACAGTTTAAGGCAGGGTACCACCGGTTTGCCTTCATGGTTGTGTTTGTTTGAATCTTGTTTCTGTTTCAATGGCATGATCACTGCACATATGTGAGTGCCTAAAGTGCATTTGGGTAGGACCCAGCATTTGCACATGCATTGTACATCTGCATGTGTGCCATGACAGTCACCACTTCACTCTTAAGGAGCATAACATTGGCTTTGAAGACTGACCATGTGTGGCATACTGTTTTCCCTGTTGGTGTGACTATGGTGATCCAGGTCATTGGTGTTGTTGACATCCAACATGCATTGAGCACATGTGTTGGTACATGATGAGTCCTTCCGGTTCATAATAGGATAGCTGAGTGGCCATGATTATGGTGTCCTATCTCACAGCTGGTATTCCCCATTACAGCACAATGACATTTGGGATTTCTGAGGCATGGTGGATGATCTGTCACAAGGTGCAATTTGGATTACACTTTGGCACAAAGGTAGTTGCTCAGCATAATGCATCTTACGTTGTGCAAGTGCAACTTGCATGGGGGCGTACATATCCCTCAGGAAGTTGGACTCACCTGTGGCCCATGTGTTCCAATAAAGGATGTTGGCCAAGAGGTGAGGTATGTGTTATAACATGGTCATACAGGGGTGCTCTCCAAAGTGTTGAACCATATCTCAGTCACTGCACAGATATGTTCTCCATGTTTCAGATTATTATAAGTGAGTCCATATTGAGTACCTGGTTTGTATCGAGTAGCAAGACCCACAGTTTATTTCTTGGCTGTCCCTGTTGCACCAGTAGACTTTCACTTGAACCTGGCATGATGAGGGCACTATAGGGGATGCATGGGCTGTTGCCAGTATCCAGATTCTTAGGGGTGACAGGTGCAGATCCTGTCTGGCAAAGCATCATGGTCTATCAACCATGTTATCCCAGGCAGAGAGATGCTGGATACTCTTTGAATTACACCAGTAATTGTATTGATTGTGGAATACAATCCTTGTCCCTGTACTGCTGCATCATTCTGGCCACTGGCAGAATGCTACCCAGGCCTTGGGACATACCCGCATGGGCTACATGACCTGACAGTTTCTACATGTGTTTCCATGCAGTCCAGGCTACTGCATCACAGGTCCTGCACAACAACATAGCATATGCCAGTGACATGTGTGTAGTTCTAAACGTGGTTGGAGTGTATGGGTATGTGGCTAATCATGGCAGACAGGCAGTTGATATTATGTTTGCCTCATATAGCTTGGTGTGTAACATAGTGCTAGGGTTTGCATTCAGAAATGAGTACTGTTGGCCATGTTTCTGGCCACATGCTCTGAGGTGTGACACAGTTATGTGAACTATGTCGTTCAGTCTTTGTATTCTGTTGTCTGTCTATTCCAACTTGGGAGGCCTCTTGCTTGGCCAGATACTTAGAGGCCACTGTGGATGTGTGTGATATCTGGTGGAATGTGTGTGTGTCCTTACTGTGTTCTGGTAAGGGCATGTATTGGTTGTGGTGATGAGATGCATGTGTTAACCTACACCTCTTGACTGTCTAGTCCAGTCATGGGTGTATTATGGACTGCCTCCAAGATCACCCCTGTAGCTGCATCCCAGACAATGTGTGGGGTGCAGTGTTAGGTGAGTTTGGCAGTGTACATGGCATAGAGATTGCATTCCCCCAGGATGGCCACATACACAAAGCTGACATTAGTAAACACCAGTAGCTGAGTAGTGGACATGCCTGTATGAGCATTCAGTACTAAAAGTACCACGTACTGTATTTAGTATACTTACTACTTATGAAGATGTTTTAGACAGTGATGCTCACATGTAAATATCTGAGTTATGGACGTGGCAACACTAGCTATTACAGGAACATGGTAGTTACCTTTAGTAGCATTCCCCCTCTGAGGGCCACATCACATCCTGATAGTTGATTACAGATGATGCAAGTGTGAACAGGGCTGTATCCTTGTCTGGGTATAAACACACATACCCAGCAGAACCATGAGCTCTGTTGGGCACAGACACCCACTCCCTACACAGAGTCAGATATCAATAGACTCTGCTGCCACTATTGACATGATCAGGATATAATCAGATAGTGTAAGCCATCACCTATGAAGCTGCTATTACACATGAGTAGCAGTTTCCTACATGTTACATGCCTACTGCAATTGTCACAATGGAGTTAAAGATGATATGCATCCTGTTTCATTACCAGTACTGTCAACATATTTCCAAGCAGCTTTTAGTCTGGCAATGAGAGGTTAGGCTACACAAATCTACACGTTCAACCAGTGTGTCTCTACTGTCAATATCCACTCTATGTAGGTGTGCACATAGCCATTTGGCACAGCCCTGTAACAAGGGTCAGTACACATTTACAGAACATGTACACATGCACAGCTGTCATTGATTGCAAACAATAGTAGAGAGGTGGATATTAGGCAAGGTGGACTTTTAGGCAGGGCTTATAAGACAAGCCCACCACCATACATAGCACATGTAACCAGAAACTGAGGGTATTGCTACTGAATGCTAGAAGTCTAAGCCTCACATTGCGCACACTCAAGGCACTCCTCAGTATGGAACATCGATATCTGTGCAGTAACAGACACCCAGTTTAAGGCTCCAGAGAGTACCCCAGCACCACCAGGCTATAACTCATACCACACCTTTCGGCCACAGAACCTGGACCGGAACACAAAAGGCAGGGGTGTATCCATATTCATCAAGGATACTCACACCTCCAGGTTAGTGGTGCAGCACAATGCATCAGAGATCTCCCAAGTGCAAGTGACAATGGGCAACACTGCAATCCAAATTGTAGCTTGCTACAGATCACCCACCATGACCAAGGACCCACATTCCGCATTTTCGGGGACACTGGGAAATATGCGGGTCCTACCAAACACCCTAATACTGGGTGATGTCAACTACCCAAACATTAACTGGGAGAACTACTCGAGTACTAACTCCCTTGCCCAGCACTTCCTAGAATTCCTCGACTCTAACGCCCTGGAACAACTGGTCTACACCCCCATCAGAGGGATCAACATATTGGACCTGGTCATCACCAACATGGGCGACTGGTGTTCCACACCCAACGTCAACCCCTCGCTGGTTAGATGAGACCATAGACTAATAACTCTGGATATTCACATTCCGCCCACAACCCCAAACAAGGAAACCACCATGGAAATATTTTACAAAGTAGACTTCACGTTGTTTATGCCCAAAGTGGAACGGTTCACAGCCCCCACGCCAATGGACAATGCTGTCCAAGATGCTGAAACTTTATAAAGGCACTCTATGATCATCTGCAGGAATGCATGGATCATGCTATCCCAAATCTAACCTAGACTCACTCCTCCAAGAACAGGAAACTGGTCTGGTGGACCCCTGCCATACACAGGCTCTACAATAGTAGGAGGTAACTAGAACAGATAAGAGTGAAATCCCTAGAAGGACAGACATCCCTGATCAGCAAGAAACTACAACCCCTCATGAAATCATCCAAGGCTAGCTTCAAAAGACAATTTCCCAAGGACCCTACAGACAACCACAAGGTGTTCTTTAGCTATGTCAAAAACCTAAGTGGGGAACACTCACATCTGCTCAGAGTTGGTGCAGACTGGCACAAAATACACTGAAATGACTGATATTGCCAGCATTTTGGCAGACATGTTCAGTGCAAACTTCACACCCCTCTCAACCCCTAAATGGCCCTTAACCATACCAGAAGAATGTACGGCCCTGACACACAGAAAAAAACAGCTCTATCCAAAGCCACAAATACAGCCTCAATGGGGCTGGACAGTGTCCCAGGCTGTGTCTTAAATGAGCTCTAAATGAACTAACCCCTCATCTAAACACACTGTTCAAACACAGACTCACTACAGGCTACATACCCACAGAGTGGTACACAGTAACAGTGATCCCACTCCACAAATGTGGTGCCACAATGGACCCCAGGAACTATTGCCCTATAAGGCTGACTAGCCTGGTCTGCAAGGCTATGAAGCACATCATTATGGAACTCATTAACAGAGACATTGGGAACCTCCAGACACTTGACCTAACTCAGGTCTGCTTGATGAGTGCATATCATGCCTACTGAACCTGTTTGATGTCTTACAGTCACCTAGACTTTAGGTGTGGGGTGTGGTAGTTCACACATACTACCTGGACCTCGCTAAGGATTATGTCACCATTACCCACTCGGGTATTGTTTATAAACTCACCAGCCAGTACATACACCCATACATCACAGGTTGGATTGCCAACAGGCTTACACACAGAACCCACATGGTAAGCCTAGCAGCCTCCAGGTCCAACTCTTAATCAGTCACAACTGGTGTCCCACAGGCCTCAATCCTGGGACCCCTACTGTTTGCCATATACTTCTCAGAGGTACAGGTGAACACAGGTGGACTACAGCAGACCATGTTTGGTGATTACTGCAAACTGGAGGCCATAACTGACAGTCCAGCTGTCACATACATCCTTCAAGGGGCCTCACATAGACCAACACAGAATGTCACAGTCATGGCCTCCAGCTAAAGGCCACAAACTGCATGGTCATTCCATGTTGGGAAAACTAAACACCCAAATATTAACACATGAGTGGCAGCCACTTTAATACAGGTGAGGTAATGGGTATGTGGAGACTATATTAGATAGTGATCTCTCCTTTGACAATCACATCTCCAAAGTACTTAGGCTATCTGTCTATGTAGGCCCTCTGATTACTTAAGGGTTCGCATCTAGACATACTGAGGTTATTGTGCCCCTTTACACACCACTCATCAATCCCATCATCGAGTATTATAACCCATTTGGGATATACCTCAGAAGACACATCCGACAGCTGGAGGGTCCATGAACATTCCTCGCCAAGAGCATTACTGGCCTCAGACATGTGTCCTGTGTTGCCAGACTGCATGAACTCTTGCATTACTCAGTGGCATCTTGTTTATTTAGAGATGATCTTTGCTGCTCAACAAAGACATGACCAAGTCAGTCTTAATGGATATGCTCCCCCTAAGGGAATCCATGTCACAGTGAGGCACACACTATAATGAGCTAAACCTTGCCACAACCATAACTGGAAGATTCTGGAGTGACAGATTCCTGTCACAGGTACTCCCCATGCTTTGGAAATACATCCCTGATTACATTATATGGAGCCCCTCACTAACACTCCAGGGACACCTTGCAGACTGGATGGGGAACAGTGGGTACTCCTCCAGGGATCCTGCAATTGGCTCTGCTCCACAGAGGGACAGTTAGTTAATCAAAGCGGTGGCAACAGCTGACACATTTTGGCTAGGTGTATGAATGGCCTTGGGCAGTTAGCCAAATACCTACCTATGTACCTATGAACCTATACATACAGTATCAGCACATGCTGATAGCTTAATTTACTGTTCAGGTGTTGACTTACCTTGTGCCAATAGCAGTTGTGTGTGCAATAGTTGAGGGCTGCCTCTGTAGGATGCACACAGTAGACCACCTATACATGGCAATTTACAGGTGGTGTTGTGTGTGTGCCATCCTTGTTTACTGTGTGTGCAGGTGGAGAAGGGTGTCAGTCCATAGGTACCTACACTGTCAGTGTGTGTGCTATATGTTCCCTCTTTGCCAAGGCATAGGCATACTGGGCATGCCTCCATCTGCCTACTGGGGCTGGCTCAGGGTGTTTGTGGTCTGAGTACCTCTGTGCCTTTGGGGCCCTTGGCAATGGTGGTGGGCTGTGAGGGCCTTCACCATTCTGTCCCTGCTGCAGCTGTTTCCGCAGGATCATACTGTGTAGCCTGGCACATACTATGAAGATGTGGGCACACGTGCCTGGAGAGTACTGCAAGGCTCCACCAGATATGTCCAAGCAATGAAACCATGATTTCAGCATCCCAAACACACGCTTTATGATGATTCTAGTTTGTGCGTGTGCCTCATTATGGCATTCTTGCATGGGTGTGTGTGTGCATTTATGATGGGAGTTATCATCCACTGTTCGAGTGCATAGCCAGCATCCCCCACCAGGTGGCCATATGGGATGTCCCCCTGGCAAATACTTGATACAGCTGTGAGGCATGCCAGATGTGGGAGTCGTGCTAGCTTCCAGGGCTGCCAGCACACACATCCATGATAATGCTCTGGGCATTGCACATGACCTGGCAGTTGATGGAGAGGTATCCCTTGTGGTTTATGTAGCGCCTACCCTGCTCATCGGGTGGTGACTTGATGTGCATGTACATGCAGTCTATTGCACCCAGTACCTCCGGGTATTCTGCCACACGATGGAAGAGACGCATATTGGTGGCCATCTCCTCCTGTGTTCAGGGGAAGTATATGTGCTTATTGGCATGTGGTAACATGGCATCCAGGAACTGGTGAAGTACCCTGGATGCTGATGCCTGTGAGACCCCCATGATATCCCCAGTTGGCCTTTGGAAGGTACCTGTGGCTAGTATTCTCAAGCTTACACATACCTTCATTTCCACTGGAATGGGTTCCCCTCTGTTATTTCTCGTTCTGAGGCATGGCTGGCACAGCTCAACCAGTTGCTGTATGGTGTCCCTGTCCACCCTGTAATGCTCTACTATTTCCAGATCATTTAGCCCCTGGTAGGTTACCCTTGGTCTGAACACTCTTCACCTCCTCCAGTGCCTGAGGTGGTTGTCAGAATCATCCTCCACACCACCTTCAGTCTCCAACACATGATGATGAATCAAAGCTATGGCAACCCCTACCATGTACATTTTAAAAGTTCCCGGTCTGTTTACACCGATGGTGCAGAGTGTTTTGGAATACACAAGTGTGTGTGAGGTGCTTTCACACTTTATACTATTGTGCTTTGGATGCTGCTGATGTCATTGGGTGTTTATGTGCAAATCCAGCTGCAGGGTATCTTAATTATGGGTTTTACAGCGAGTACTGCAATTGTGGGGCCTTTGGTGTTAAATTATGCTTGCCTGCCATGAGTAATCTGTTGCTCTTTATTTCACTTTTCAACCCAAATCCCCTCCCATTGACAGGCATGCATCCAGCTGCTGGCTTTCTCCTTTGGTATTTTCCCTACCCAGGAATGTGTTGCGAGATGTGTTTTGTAGCTGTTCTACTGCAATTTTGCTTTGTTCTGCTGTGACAGTTCTGTTTTCTTTGCAGTACGGCACCTCCCCTTTCCTGTTCTGCAGGTAGCTGCTAGCAGCCTTGTTAGCTGTTGTTAATGACCCACTGTGGGTTCCTAGGTGTTAATTACTCATTTGTACTCCTATTTCCATGCTGCAGCATTTCCTCATCTTTTTCCCATATCCTTCCTGTTTCTGCACTGGTGTGTGCCACACACAGCCATTTATTGGGTTTACAGTGCGTTTTCATCCACGTTCACATGCACATTCTGTTATCTTGTGTGTTCTCAGCTAAGTCAAGCTATGGTTACTTCAACACACCCCTATCCTGCAGCTTTGCTTAGCAACAGGCAAACTGGGTTAGCAATGCTCCAATGTGCTTACAGCAATGATGACACACTCCTCTCTTGATGTCATTTTTGTCTCAAGTGCTCATCTCTGTGTTATAATGTTATGCTGTTTTGTGCATCTTTACACCAGCGGGAAATCTGCGATTCAGTATTACTCCTCTCATTTGCATGGTATTGCCTACTAACTCCTAGCTGCCGCGCATAACATTGTCACTGCTCCTTAGCAACCCTTGAGCCATGAGTATGGTGCAGCATGCCTGCTATTGACTATTATGGGGAAATCGTGATATGTGTTTCATTGCAGTTTTATTCTGTATTTTTGTATATTCCTTGCCATCCCCTTTGCGCACCGATGCCCTGCGCTTTAACTTTGCGTTAGTGTGGGCATAATATTAAATGTTCTTTTTCATATTTTGTGCATGTCACTGGCTATATATTTAGCCACTGGCATATATTAACAGTATAATACGTGAGTTTGGTCCGCTGTCATGGCTCCGATTTTATGTTTGAAAAATGTAAACCTTTTTTTCGTTTTACATTTCTGCATGCTTACACTACGCCTGCACCACTTCCTGAATAACCATATACCTTCATTTGCATGCTACGCTGCTGTGCATGGGGTGATTAGCATACATGCACCGGGAGCTGTGCGGGCGTGGCATATGCAGGTAGTGCATGTGGAAAGAGCTCGTACCTGAATTGCTTGGTGGCAATATTTGGTGTTAGATCGCCGACGCTATGCCTGCATCTGGCGCAAGCTTCATGAATACCGGGGAATATTTCATCAGATGTAAAAAATTTATTAAAACAACTCAAATAATTGTACATAGAGTCTCCTGGTGACAAAAGCACAGCAATCTATTAATGGACATATCGGACATTACTGATGAAATGGTAAGAAAGCACATAGTGAAACCGTATGGTAGCTATAACTGCAGTTCTGAAAAAAGTGGTGTGCTTAGCATCCTGTGATACATGCACTGCATTTTGTACTGGAAAAACTGCGAGAAAACTAGTCACTAGAATTGGTGGACATCTTAATGATATTTAGGATAAAGCTTTAAATAATGCTTTAAGTAAATATTCCATGGTTTGTAAAGGTTTTATAAAAATATTTTACGTTTCAGAATCTGTACAAGAGACTTTACGGGAAGATATATCTATAGAATTTTAGAGTCTAAATATGTTGCTTGTCAAATTAGATTGATTGCCAACAATTTACCTGGTTTGAATGAAAGTACAAAATATAAATGTCTTTTGAAACTGAATGCTAGTTGATTGGCTGTTGTATTAAGTGAGTGGGTGCTAACTGATGTTTAAAGAATGGGGACCTGTAGAGCGCACCCTGATTGGAGAATGAAAATTTTCTAGGAGGGTGTTAATCTACAGTTAATACCCACTGAAAAATAGAGTCTGCTGCTTCACAGTAACAAATCAAGCTGCTATGGAGCTTAGACTGAAAAAAGACTAATGGCTGCCATTATTTTATACTCGCTAAGAAGCGCTTTTGATATTTCATGAGTGTGAGACATATATATATAAACAAAGAAAAAGTAAATAAAAGTGTGTGTGTGTGTGTGTGTGTGTGTGTGTGTTTGTGCCCGTGTCTGAGAGTATATGCGTGCATGTGAGTGACAGTGAGACTGATGAGCCATTATTTTACACTCGCTAAGCAGCATTTTTGCTAAGTGAGTGCAAAAACTACATAAAACAGAAAAAAGTGTGTGTGTGTGTGTGTGTACGTGCATATGTTTATGTTTCTGTCTGAGTGTATGCGTGCTTGTGTGTATGAAGGCGAGGTGTGTGTGAATGAGAAAGTGATAGGCTGAAGAGTGAAAGTGATCGAGCAGCGGCACAGCAGCAGTGAAATGTTTGCATACCTCTTAACCTTTTAACTCAAGATATCTGGAAAAAGCTTAAAATAAGGGGGAGCAAAGGCTCAAAATTGGAACATATTTATAGGACTTGTGTTAGCATGCAATTTCTGAAGTGAAAGTAAGTATGTGCTTGTGTATGGGAGAGAGAGTGAGCTCGCTCAACCTTTTAGCTCAAGATATCTGTATAAAGCTTAAAAATAAAGGGGGAACAAAGGCTCAAAAATAGGAACAGATTTTAAATGTTGCTCATAACTTTACAAAGTAGCTTAAATAACAGGATTTGTGCTAGCATTAATTTTCTAAAGGAATTAAAGTCTGAAAGTCAAATATATATATCATTATTTACTGACTTCAATCCCAAATGACTGGCAACAAACCACACATTTTAGGAATAAGGGACCAACAAATAAAATACATTTCTAGATATTTAAAAAAATGATATATTTTGGATGTAAAAATGCTTCCTCCAGCACCATTTACATGTACTACAACAACTTTGAAACAGTAGGCAGAGGAATTATTTTACATCAAAAATATATAAAAAAATAATAAAGCAATAAAAAAATAAGCAAGTAAAACACAACAATTTTACAGACAGCCTATTCTCTAAGCACAATAAAGCCCTCCAGGATGTGTGTTATTGTGGAAATAATACCCTTCCAGGTTGTAGAGGTCTCTGCCTGAAACGTCAGGCCTCAGAACACCCCTGGGCGGGCATTATTTCCACAATAACACACACACACTGTTGGGCATTATTGCTTGCATAAAGTGCATGGAGAGTTTATGATATATTAGTTCAATGCTGTCTGTCATTAAAGATAAAAGTGCTAAACTGCAATTCTTTTGAGTCTATAGAATTTATTTCAGTGTGTTTTTCAGTTTTATGGTTTGAAATGTTTAACATACTTTATCTGCGAGTGGTTTCATTTTTGGACATACTGAAACTGAAATTGTATAGTGTATATAAATTACATAAATAAACTATATAGAGTTTACTATGAATAATCATATCTCATTTAATCAACACTTGATAATTTGACACCAAAACATTTTAACCCTCCTGAGGGCCACTACTCAAAACAGTGAGACCCATTTTCCAGGCCCTGGTCTGAAGGCAAGCCCTTACATCCCTCATATATTGTATATTTATCAAAAAATCATATTGTTAACAGAGTATAATGCTTGCACTTAAACTCAGATGTTTACATTGTCAGTGTAAGGAGATATTGAAGTCAGACAGTCAAGTTATCTGGCTGTATGGAAGCTACTTGTATGTGCAGCTAAGTAGAGGTTTGGCAGTTAGGGTCAGAGCAAGGATTAGGCAAAGGGATAGTTTTAGTTATGTGTGTGTACGTGTGTGTGTGTGTGTGTGTGTGTGTGTGTGTGTGTGTGTGTGTGTGTGTGTGTGTGTGTGTGTGTGTGTGTGTGTGTGCGCGCGCACGCGTGTGCATGTGTGTGGGTGCTGTAGCATGTCCGTCAGTGTTTCTTATTTAGTGTTATAGTCAGGGTTGAATTAAATGATAGTTTTTATGGTGTGTGCATCTTTATGTATGTGGTGGCATCTTTATTTGTCTTATTTAGTTATACTGCTAGGGGAAAGGGTTTCTGTTAAGGTAATATGATGGCCTGGGGTCAGGGACAGTAACAGAGGTAGGGTTAGAGTTAATACACATGAATAAGGCTGATACAGTGAAGGAGGCAAAATATTTCTAATCTTCTAACAAAAACCTATTTTCTATTCTTACATTTCCTGACATGCCATGAACATCTTCCTATTAATTCAATCCAGGCGGTAAGGATTTGTGTATTTGCCGATGCCCTTCCATGTGTTAATCGGAGATCTTCTCTAAAAAAAATGGTAAAATATGATGCTAGTCTGAAAATCCATCTATGGATTTTGTATACAGGAGAAAAATGCTTTTCTGTTTTCTTTTTCCACAGATCTGCTCAATAAGTAATGTATGTGTGCCTTTGCTTACTTACACTTTAACTGGGGTGGGACAATAGTCTTGCCACCCAAGTTGATATCTGCCATGCAAAAGCAATCTTTTATTTCTCTGTTTTGTTTGAGTATGATTATTGTGCAATTTCCACTGTATGCATTTGGAAAATGTTATTACTTGTATAAAATTAAATCAATAATTTCTACTGCATGTTCATTCATTTCATCTATTCTTCTCTTCTTATTTTCACCATATAAAAACAATGTATGTTCTAATTTATTATTAAATCTGTCTAAAAATTACTTTAAGGTAGGAATCTATTTATTAAGTCTACTAAAACTGGCTTCAAGTTTCAAAATATTGACAAATCCCAATACCGGGTAAGGGCTATCTTTGGTATGTCTTCCCTAATTTGCTTATTATATTAAACAGATCATGTATATAATATATATCTATATATATAATATATACCTATATATGTATATATATATATATATATATATATATATATATATATATATGTAGGTTCACTTTATAGTCCCAAAATCCTGAAATATCGAATTTCAGAATTTCGAGATCATAAAGCTGAAACCTTACAATCCCGAAACCGCAGAAGCACGAATTTTAAAATTGCGAATCCAACACTAACCATACACCAGACATATACACATACACAGACCTTCCCCCCACACACAAACACACAAACCTACACAACATACAAGCAGGGGGGGCAACGCCCCCTGCACCCACCATGTGGGGGGCTGCGCCCCCACATGCCCCCTACTTAAATATGCTAACTGCAAGGTCTCAATACACAAACACACGAAAACACCACCACACAGCTACACCCCCCTCACACAGACACATTACAGTCACAACATACACTGACAAACACTAAAGCCCCTAACCAAGACCCTTAAGCATAAATACTTACCTGAACTTCAGGATTTTGAAATTCGCGCTTTTGGGGTTTCGGTGTTCTTAGCTTTCGGCTTTATAATTTGGTATTCTGAAATTCGATATTTCAGAATTCCGGTATTATAAAGTGTTCTTATATATATATATATATATACATATATATGTGTGTGTGTATATACATATATATATATATATATATATATATATATATATATATATATGTATATATATATATATATATATATATATATATATATATGTGCATATATTACGAGTGTCTCATAGGTTCATAGGTTCATAGGTGTGTACTAGGCTAATGGCCCTGGAGCCTTTACAAGCCTAGCCCATAGGATTACCCTGGCATCATGCCACCCAACCTTAGTTCCTAGTGTCTCTGTCGAGTAGAGCCACTGGAGTGATCAATGCCGTGAATTTTCTATTTCCCATCCACTTATCAATATTTCTCTTGAAGAGGGCCAGTGAGGTGCTCTGCTTGACATGTATGGGAAGTTTATTCCATAGCATTGGCAATCTCTGGGTTATGAACCTGTCACTCCAACATGTTCTGTTGATTGTGGTAATGAGGTTGAGGTCTCTGGAGTGTGTGGTGCAGAGCAATTGAGATTTCTTTAGATGTAGCATTTCTAGCAGAGCTGGGTCAGACATGGCTTTGTAAGTCAAGCAGAGATTGCCTCTAAGTAGACGATATGAGACAGAGGATAATTGACGTTTTCTGAGTCTGTCCATATAGAACAAGTGTTTAAGGTCTGGTATCCTCTTTGTGAGGAACTTTTGTGGCCTCTCCAGTTGTTGCAGGTGTCTGTTGAATTACATGCCAAATGGGGAATTGTACTTGATGATTGGCCTAATGAGGGAAGAGTAGAGGGAGGCAATGACCTCTTTCTTCCTGGATGCAAAACCCTTTATAATGAGATGTGCCACATAGAAGGACTTTCTAACCACAGTAGCAACGTGGTGGTCAAAAGAGAGGTTGCTGTGAACCTGTGTTCCCAGATCTCTTATAATGCCTTCTGTGTTCAGTGGACTACCACCAATGTGGTAATTCAAGGTAAATGGGTTTCCCAAAGGGGATGAAGACACATTTTTTGGCATTGAGCTTAAAGCCATGGTTCTAACACTAGTCATTGGTCTCAGTGAGGCCTTTCTGCAGGATGTCAACATCACTTGGGGAGTTAATTATAGCTCTCAACTTGCAATCAACTGCGAACATTGTCAGCCAGACTCCCTTCGTGTTGGCCTGGACTTCAGAGAAGTAGATACCAAACAGGAGAGGACCCAGGACTGAACCCTGTGCGACTCCATTCATGACTGGTCGGCAGTCTGACTTGGACTCAGCTACTTTTACACTGTGGGTTCTATCTGTGAGCCAGTTTGCAACCCACCTAGTGATACAGGGGTTGATGCCTATCTTAGTAAGTTTTTCTATTATTCCTGAGTGGGGAATGGTATCAAAGGCCTTGGCCAGATCAAGGTAGGCTATATGAACCACCTTACCTTCATCCACAGCTCTGGTGACTGACTCAAAGAAGTCGACCAAGTTAAGCAGGCATGATCTCCCCTTCCCAAAATCAAACTGTGTAGGATCCAGAGTTTGGAGATTCCCTATATCCTTGTTTATTAGGTCCATGATGATGTTTTCCATAGCTTTGTATATCAGACTCGTCAGGCTAATGGGGTGATAGTTCCCGTGGTCTATAGTCACTCCTTCTTTGTGGAGAGGGATGACTGTAGTAGTGCACCATTTAGTAGGGACAAAGTCTGAGGTGAGGCTGTGATTGAACAGAGCACACAGGTGAGGTGCCAGTTCACTCTGTAGTTCATGTAGAACACAGTCAGGGATACTGTCAGGTCCCACAGAATCTATATACTTGGCCTTGGACAGTGCTGTTTTAACCTGTGCAGCATTAATACTGGGTGCCTGGCAATCTACTGGTATTGTGATTGGTCCTTTGGGGGGGGGGGGTAAAGTTAGCACTGAAGCTGTCTGCCAGTATATTTGCAATATCTGCTGGCTCGGTATAGGAGGTACCATTGTACAGTTGCTCAGAGCAAATCTGGGTATTGTCATGGTGATTCTTTACATAACTATAGAAGGCCTTGTGGTTGTCTTTACTATCTGCTGCAATTCTGTTTTCATAGCTAGCTTTAGAGGATTTGATAAGGGATCTCATCCTTTTGTTGAGGCTGATAAGGGAGTTTTTCTATTCTTGGGACTTCACCTTATTCCACATCACTTTCCTCCTTCTCTTGTAGAGATTGTTTATGGCAGCGGACCACCAGATTGGCTTCCTTTTTTTGTGGAGAACATCTTAGTTCTATTGGGTATGGTGAGATCCATGCATTTGTGCACGTGTTCGTACAGTGCATTGGTGTATGATTTGGCGGTCATGCAACTATTCTCCATTTGTATGGGTACCGTGAAGTTAGCCACCTCTGTCTTTAGGACCCCAAAGTTAAGTTTGGAGAAGTTTTCCATGGTGGTTACCTTTGTTTGGGGGGTGGGAGGGATGTGGATTTCCAAGGTGATTAGCTTGTGATCTGATCTAACCAGGGAGGAGTTGACTATTGGTGTAGGGCAATAAATGCCCATGTTAGTAATGACCAGGTCAAGGGTGTTGCCACCTCTAGTGGGGGTAAGAACAAACTCATCCAGGGCATTGGAATTAATGAATTCCAGAAAGCATTGGGCAAGTGTATTGGTACATGAATAGTTTTCCCAGTTAATGGAGGGGTAGTTGAAGTTGCCCAGTATGAGATTGTTAGGTTGGACCCTACTATTCTCCAGGGTGCATAGGAATGTGGAGTGTGAATCTTGGGACATGGTTGGGGACCTATAGCAGGCTATGACCTGAATCTCTGTCTCACCCAATGTTAGTTGCACCTGAAGTATCTCAGATGCATTATGTTGGGCTACCAGTCTAGAGGTGTGCGCATCCTTTATGAATATGGAAACACCACCGCCCTTGGAGCTTTGGTTCAAGTTCTGGGGCTGAAAGGTGTGGAATGAGTTGTAGCCTGGTAGTGCAGGGGTGCTTTCTGCTGCCTTGAACCAGGTCTCTGTTACAGCACAAATGTCAAAGTTCTCTATTTTAAGGAGTACTTTGAGCGAGTTCATTTTGAGATTTTAAACTTCTAGCATTGAGCAGCATGACCCTAAAATTGCATTTGTTTGTAGCTGTTATGATGGTAATTTGGTCTTTGGAACACCACCTAAAAAAATACACTATAGGGGTGGCAAGAGCCTTGGCCAGTATCAGGAAGCCCAGGGGTAACAGATGCAGGCCATCTCTGGCAAACCATCGAGTTCTGTCAATTAGCCAATTGTTGAAGTCAATCATTTTCCGCTTGTACTGTGGTATCATTCTGGGTGATGGTAGGATGCTGCTCCGGGCTAGGGTCATATCCATCTGGGCTACATAATCCGAGGGCTCCTCCATGTCTCTTTTCATGTAGTCTAGGGCGGTACATCTGAGGTCATTCACACCCACATGTACAATGACAGAGTCATATTTGTACCTGTTGTTGAGGGACCTGAGTGCGTGTGTTATGTGGTGGATCATGACACCTGACAGGCAGCTGACTGTTACTTTCTCCTTATTCAACCTAGTGAGTGGGACATCAGTGTGCCTCACTATCGAGTTACCTATGACTATGGTGTTGGGCATGCTGTTTTGCCTCAGGGTCTTTGGCTGAGAGGCACACTGTTTAGGATAGTTATGTGTCTCATGATTAGTGTGGTGTTGTGGTGGTCTAGTGCATTTCTGCCTTGGAGGTCTCTGCTGTTTGGTTAGATTTTTAATGAGAGCCTCCATAAAGGTGGGTGTGTGGTTTGTGTTTTTATGTGAAGGCAATGTTGGTGTGTGTTCTGGAGGGCTATGTGTTCCATGTGTTGTGGTGCAAGTGTTGACCTTCTCCTCTTGACCAGCTATTCCGGTCTTGGCTGGAGAGTGTGTGGCTTCCATTTTGGATATATAAGTGCATCTCTCACAAGTCTGAGTGTTGGGGGGGTAAGAGGAGAGGGTTGTCAGTGTACATGAGGCAGTTGCTACATTGCCTCAGGATGCCCAAGTTCACCAGGTTAATAGGAGAAAGAACAGGGAACTGAACTTTAGATATGCCTGGAGGGGTGGGCATTAATAAGTACTGGAGCTATTTCCTTGTAGAACATTTAGTGCTGGTAACACTTTTGTGTACTACAATAATTGATACAAGAATTCTGATAAAGTGCTAAACTAACAAGCTAGTAAAAGTGCAGGAGAGGAGAGAACTAGCAGATTTAAGGGAAAAATTGAAGAGCAGACTCTGGCACTGCTTGAAAGCTTACAAACAGTCCTGGATACAGCAAATATGTATCTGGACTAGGCTAGTTACAGGAAATGTGTGAAACAAGCACAGATGTGGGATTTTATACCAGAAAGTTGAAAGAGATGGAAAAACTGCCCAAATGGTCAATAAACTACAATTTCTGGGCCAAAAACCCCTCCTCTTGTGGTAGATAGGCTACCTAGTACATACCACTCCCACTGATAAGCTAGAAGGCTTCCTTCCAACACAGAAAGGCTTGGGGGGGGGGGCTCAGAAGCTTACAAACAGTCCTGGATACAGCAAATCTGTACCTGGACTAGACTAGCTACAGGAAAGGTGGGAAACAAGAGCAAATGCAGTCTTTAGAACCAAAAAGTTGAAAGAGATGGAAAACTACCCAAACCGCCAATAAACTACAATTTCTTGGCCAGAAACCAGTCTTCTTGTGGTAGATAGGCTACTTAGTGCTTACCACTCCCACTGATAAGCTAGAAGGCTTTCCTCCAACACACAAAGACTTGGGGGGGGGGCTCAGAAGCTTACCAACAGTCCTGGATACAGAAAGTCTGTATCTGGACTAGACTAGCTACAGGAAGGGCAGGAAACAAGGTTAGACCATTTTTTTTTACAGAAAAGCAGGTAAAACAGCAGTAAATACAATTCAAATGCAGTGCAGGGTAGCACACTGGAGTGTGTAGCACTATTATGGCAAATACAGTTTAAATAAATGCAATTAAATTAACAAATGACTAAAAGAAAGTGTAGAAGGCAGTAAATTAGAAGGCTACTAACAAGCAGTAATAAGTGCAGAGTAAGAGCAACTGAACAGATAACAGCCTGCAGAACAGCAACCTAAGACAGTTACAGTAAGAACCGCTGAATAAAGTGGGTCTATACTGTAAAACGCTTAAAACAGTGAACGATGTTACATCGACACATTTTCAGCGAAAGCTGAAAATGTCGAATCCACAGAACTGCTGTTCCAACCCACACAAAAAAAAAAAACATTACACACTTCCAAACACATACACACATACCCAGTCCTAATTATACCCCCCAAAAAAGTAAACAACTAAATACTCATATGCACATAACCCAAACATACATTTAACGAAAAAAAAAAGTAAACATTTTAAATCATATGCACTTACCTTAACCCGCACCCTAACCCTAAGGTCAGTAACTCTCACACATTTACATAAACAGCTCCAAACACATACACACTTACCTTAACCCTAATTCTACCCCCCAAAACAAAAGTAAACAACTGAGAACACATACACACATAACTCAACCATACATTTAACACAAAATATAAAACACTAAACACTTTCATGCATATGCACTTACCTTAACCCACACCCTAACCCTAAGGTCAGTAACTGTTGCACAATCACGCTCGGGAGCTATACCGGACAAGGGACCACACTACACTTCAGAACACGGCAAAACAATGAAGCGGTCAAGCGACCTCTTTCCCAGGGAAAGAATTCGCTGAACAGCTGCTTCACTGTTTTTCCTGTTTGCTCTACATGTGTCGACGAAAACACATTCGACATAATGAGTTTTCATTGTACTCATAGGAACCCGAATAAAGTATATATATATATCTATATATATATATATATATTTTTTTTTTTTGAGGGATGGAACAGAGCAGGATTAAGAGGCTACAGGGGTTGTCCTTCCCAAATACTCTCTTTGTACACAGTGGATACAGCGGAAGAGATGGGACTAGTTGGAGTGCCTGAAATCAGAATATGATCTCACTGCACTCAGTTGAGTGAGCAAATGAGATGGGCTCAGAAGGAGTATCCAAATACAAATTTACAAAAGTGGCAGGCAATTTTAAAGCCACCAAGATTAACACCAAAACAAGACCAGCGAGGGAGGGTGGGGAACTAACTGTAGAGACACAGAGCCCACAATATTCAATTCAATTAATATTCAGTGAAAAAAATGCAGTACTATATGAAAAAGTGCAGATAAAAGTGTAATTAAATTCACTAATACATCCAGCTGATTGCAGATAGATCTTAGCCAGCCAAAGCTCAGATATTTTTGCAAAAATAACACAAGATGTAACACTTATATGGCAAGACCAACCCCCTAGGCTAGGAGTTTAAGAAAAAATATCAATGAAATGAAACTACCCCCCACTGCTAACAACGGCTACACTTCTAACAAGCTCTCTGTAGAGACACATAGCTCACAATATTCAATTCAATTAATATTCAGTGAAAAAAAAAATAAAACGCAGTACAATATGAAAAAGTGCAGATAAAAGTGTACTTAAAATCGCTTATACGTCGAGTTGATTGCAGGTAGATTTTAGACAACCAAAGCTCAGATATTTTAGCAAAAATAACGCAAGATGTAACTGTGACAATTGGGGAGAGATGGGCTAAGGCTGCCAGCCTATTCAAATAGAATTTGATATCTAATTCTGGCATTTGTAAATAAATGTAAAATACAGGCATGTTTTCTTGATAATAAATGTAAAATACAGACATGTTTCTTGAGTGTAAAGAAAACACTGTAAAATGTGAACTTCAAGATTGTTACAACATTGCCCCCTTGCTGTAAAGAAAAACTAAATCAAGCCTTTCAAATTTGTCTTTTGAAATTGAAAAGATTTTATGACATTCTTTGATCTTTAAAGTTGGTTCCGGTCAGGCTGGCTGAAGACATTCTGTCTATTGTGTTAACTAAGGACTAATTGCTAGAGTGTATATATGAAATGCCTTTTAGCGTTGTATTCTCCTGTGTGGGTGTTAGCTTGCTAAATAATGTAAAGGGAGTTTCTATTAGCTTGGGTACTCAGAGCAGGTGTCAAGATATTGCAATAAGAATACTGGGAAAACCTAAGTGTCAAAAATAATGTAATCTGGGGAGGACCCAGAGACATATTTGTTTGTGATGTTTTATAAACTCTGTCTCAGAGAGAGATAGAGAGCATTTTGACTTTGGACATCTAACCCAGCAGTGCTTATGCTCTTTATGTATGTAAGTAGGATTGTAGCACTGTGTTTTCTCTTAAGATTAGCTAAAGATTAGAAAGTTAGATTAAGTATTTTTCTTTGAAATCAGACCTGTCCTACTGTATTATTTTAAGTTTCTGTGTGATTTGTGAACTCTTAGATGTCTCTGTGGTGTAGTAGTTTTGTCTTGTGTTTTAATTATTTATTATTAAATATTTTTAAAACCTTCTACCTGTGGCTGGTTGTGTAGAGATAAGCTCTAGTGTACATTGCATATTTATACACAGTTTATTGTAATAGGCCACTCAGATAAGCCTTAGACTGTATAGTCATACTACCATTGGATAATAATATTGCACAGTAATAATTGGACACCCTTTTAAGGGCCTTTTAGTAGCTGATATTATTAACTGGGTGGTGGCAGTAATTACTACTGTATAGTCTAGGTAAAGGGGTACAGCTGGAGAATCTGTGTCAGCCTTTCCCAGGAGTGTCTGTGAAGTTGTATAAATACTTATGTCAAAGTTTGTGTGTGTTGTGTCAGCTACTTGGCAGGGACACGAAGCACTGGCTGGACAGAGAGGGTACTGGAGGTTCTAGCTTGCCCAATTAGGCTGAGACCTGAACCCTATAGCTGTGCCAGTGGTGAGTCTTATTGGAGACCTGGTAAGCAAGGGAGCAGCCAGTCCCAGACTGACTGTGATCTCTGTGTGCACTTAAGGGAAATTGTACTTTACTGTGTGTATTAGTCATCCTTTCCTCTTCTAGGAGATGACCTCCCTGGTGTTAGTGGTGAGGATTGAGGCTCCTTGATTGCTGGGCCAGGGCATGGTCATCACAAGTGTTTGGCAGTGGTAGGATCTACTTCACATACTATTTAGCTTGTAGTAGTGTGGGTAGAGCGAATTCCTGTAGCATATGTACAGTGATCTCTAAAAGTGTCTTGTACTCTAAAACAGCCATGCAGTGTATACTCAGAGTTCAAATCACAATTGTTTTATTTCTTTTGTTAGCTTAGTGTTAGGGTGATCAGGCAGCATGTCAGCAGAAGAGTATGGAAAGCTGACAAGGAGCCAGCTGGCAGAGATATGCCAGGCTAGGGGACTTGTGCATGGAAACCTGACTTAAGCAGAGCTGATTGTAGCCTTGGTTACAGCTGCATCAGAAAACAGCAGCCTGGAGGACAATCAGACTGACAGTGGAGATACAATATCCTCAGAGAATGGACAGCTCAACCTTTCTGCAGTGGACTTAAAAATCCAGCTGGAGCTAAAGAGACTTGAGTTGGAGGCCAGGCATATGGAACTAGAAGCAACCAAGAAAATGAGGAGCATAGAAGCTGTAGAAAAGGAATGGCAGAGAAAGCATGAGAGGGAATTGCTGACTCTTCGCCAGAGTCATGGAGGTAATGGGGAATGGAGTAACTGGACACCAGAAGCACAAAAGGTCAGTAATTTTTTTTCCACAGTTTAAAGAGGGGGATAATTTTGATAGCTTCATTCATATGTTGAGTGGGTAAGTAAACAGTATGAAGTTGACCAAAGGCTATGGGTACAGTTCCTGACCCCCTTACTCAATGGTAAAGCTGTAACTTCTTTAGCAAAAATGCATGACACTGACTGTTTTGATTATACTGCTGTAAAAAAGACATTTGTTAGAATGTTTTAAGCTAACACCCGAAATGTATAGGAAAAAGTTTTGTGAGCATGGACGCAAGGCAGATGAAAATGTATGTGAATATGTTGTTGAACTGAGCACTTATTTTCATAGCTGGGTGAGTGGATGTCAGATCACCACTTTTGAAGGGCTGGCAGACCTTTTGGTAAGGGAACAAGCCCTTAGTACTTTGCCTGAGGACATGAGGATCTGGTTAGCTGATAGATAGTGTGCTACTTCAGAGGAGTTGGGGAAGAAGGGAGACCTATACCTAGTAAGCAGGGCAGCCCTGCACAGGAAAGGGACCCCCAGTACTGCTCATGGGACTAAAGGAATCCATGATGGGCAGCACAGACTGCCCCAACAGAATCTGCCCGCAGCAGGGGAAGCCACTAGTCCAGGTACACGTCCAGGAGCTAGGGTTGAACGTTTTGAATGCAACCAGTGGGGCCATGTGGCATACAGATGTCCACGGAGGCAAGGTGGGGAACCAAAGTTGAGGGAGCCAGTAAGTGGGAAAGTCAAAATGCCAACAGTGTGTTGTCTTGAGACAACAGGGGTATGGAACTACCATCCTGCAGATGTCCTGAGAGGGAAGGATTTGGATGAGGCAGTACCATGTACTTATGCAGTTAAAAGCAGTGAGGCTAAGAGACAAGCATGTGGGTCTGGTAGCCTGGGGGAAACCCAGACAGACTGCATATTTGCAGCCAGGACTGCTGAGGTGGTTACTTCAGGGAGAGAGCTACGCTGTAGCAGTGAGACTGAATGTGAGACACAGCTGCTTGTGGGTACTGATGTTCCCTTGGACAGGGTAACTACAAAGGTAGAGGTGAGTAGTAGTACCCAGGCTGACAGTGAGGCACCACTGTCAGAGGATGCCAGACTTCCTGTGGAAGGGGAGCTGGGAAGGGTTACAAGGAGAGACTTGAGACAGGCTCAGCTCTCAGACCCTAAATTGCAAGGCCCGAGGCAGGTAGCTAGGGAGGCACCTGATTCTCAAGGGAAGGGGGAATCTGTATACTGGAACAAAGGGTTACTGTACAGAGAGTGGACCCCTGAGGGAGGACTAGAATGTGATAGAGTACAGCAGTTGGTAGTGCCTAGAGCTTACTCTCTGGCACTTCTAGCCATATTCCATGATATTCCCTTTGCAGGTCATATGGGCATAAAATGTACAAAGGGGCGTATTATGCAAAACTTCTATTGGCTTGGAATTTCCAGAGATGTAACAGGGTACTGCAGGACCTGTGAGCAGTGCCAAAAGGTAGGCAAGGCAGGAGACAAGGTGAAAGCTCCTTTGATGCCTTTATCTGTGATTGATGAGCCATTTCAGAGGGTAGCTATGGATATTGTGGGTCCTCTGAGTACCCCAAGTTCCACAGGGCTAAAGTATATCCTAGTGATTGTAGATTATGCTACACAATACCCCGAGGCAGTGACTTTGTCCTCCATTGAGGCCGAGAAGGTGGAAAATGCTTTGCTAGAGATTTTCAGCAGGGAAGGTTTCCCAAAGAAAATACTGTCTGACAAAGGTGCCAATTTTATGTCAGACCTACTGGCTTGTCTGTGGAAGTCCTGTGGGGTGAAGCACATGAAGACCAGCCCCTACTATCCCCAGAATAATGGTCTTGTTGAGAGGTTAAACTCTACAATCAAGTCCATGCTACGGGCATTTGCAGTTCAGTTTAAGAGAGAGGGGGACTGATATTTGAACCCCATCTGTTGTTTGCTTACAGAGAGGTTCCACAGGAATCTATGGGTTTCTCACCCTTTGAGTTGCTGTATGGGCATAGGGTGAGGGGACCTCTAAATTTAATTCGAGATGAGTGGGAAGGTGAGTGTGAGTCTCACAAGGAGTCTGTTGTGGCATATGTCCTGAACCTCAGGACAAGACTCAGGGAACTGATGGGCCTGGCCCAGGAGAACCTGGCAGAAGCCCAACAACAGAAAAGGGTGTGGTATGACAGGAATGCTTGAGCTAGAGAGTATGCTGTAGAGAAACAGGTGATGGTTCTCATTCCTGTCAGACACAACAAGTTGCAGGCAGCTTGGGAGGGACCCTACAAGGTGGTAAGAAATTAAGTGATGTTAACTACATGGTGAAAGTGCTAGGCAGATGACAGGGGCACAAATTGTACCATGTTAACATGATGAAACCTTACCATGATAGGGAGGCCCTTGTGCTGAGCATTTGCAGTGGATTGCAGGAGAAGTCTGAGGGAGATCTGGGGACGAATCTGCTCAGTGAGGCTCGGGCTGACACCTCGGTGGAAGGGGTAGCAAAGTCCAAGCAGCTACCTCCTACCCAAATGCGAGAAATCCAAGCAATGTTGCAGGAGTTTGGGGGCATGTTCACCGGAAAACCAGGGAGCACCCACCTGGTGCAGCACCAGGTGGATACAGGACCCCAAAGGCCTATCAGGCAGGCCCCTTATAGGGTGTCTGAGACAGTCAAACAGATTCTGAAGGAAGAGGTACAGGAGATGTTGGAACTAGGGGTGATTCAAGAGTCCAACAGTCCCTGGGCCTCACCAGTGGTGTTGGTGCCAAAGATGGATGGCAGAAACATGTTCTGTGTGGATTACAGGAAATTAAATAGTCACACAGAGTCGGATGCTGACCCCATGCCTAGGACAGATGAGGCCCTAGAGCAGCTGGGTGGGGCTAAGAATCTTACAACCATTGATCTTACCAAGGGTTACTGGCAGGTGCCCTTGACTCCCAGTGCTAGAGAGAAGTCCGCCATTGTGACTCGTTTTGGCTTGTATGAGTTCACAAAGATGCCCTTTGGGATGAAGAATGCCACAGCAACTTTCCAGAGGCTGGTAGATCATATCTTAGCAGGAGCAGGAGGGTTTGCCCTTGCTTACATGGATGATATTGCTATCTACAGCCATTTCTGGCAAGAGCACCTTCAGCATGTCAGGGAGGTGTTGGACAGACTACAGAGGGCAGGGTTGACCATTAAGCTGAGCAAATGTCAGGTGGGTATGGCAGAGGTCTCCTACCTAGGACATAAAGTGGGGATTGGTAAGATAAGACCAGAACCTGCCAAAGTGGAAGCTATTCAGGCATGGCCTGCACCTGTTACCAAAAAGCAGGTGAGGGCATTCTTAGGGATAGCAGGATACTACAGAAAGTTTGTTCCCAATTACAGTACCATAGCTGCTCCCCTTACAGACCTGACAAGGAAGAACTGGCCAGATAAGGTAGTGTGGACCCCAGCATGTGATCAGGCATTTCAGAAGCTTAAGGAAGCTTTGGGAGGACCCCCTGTGTTAGCCAGTCCAGACTACAGCAAAGACGTTGTGCAGGTGGATGCTTCAAACTATGGGTTGGGGGCTGTACTTAGCCAGATTTATTCAGAGGGAGAAGAGCACCCAGTGGTTTATCTCAGTCATAGGCTCCAACCCAGGGAGGAATGCTATGCAGCGATAGAAAAGGAATGTCTAGCCATAGTGTGGGCACTACAAAAACTTCAGCCTTATCTGTATGGAAGAAAATTCACTGTGATGACAGATCACAACCCTCTAACATAGTTAAACAGAGCCAGTCAGCAAAATGCCAAATTGCTAAGATGGAGTCTGGGGTTGCAAGCATATGATATGTCAGTGCAGCACCGCAGTGGGAGTAGCAATGCCAATGCAATGCCAATGCAGATGGGCTCTCAAGACAGGGAATGGGGTGAGGTACACCCAGATAGACCTGACACTCCCAAGCGATGTTTCTCAAGGGGCACTTGAAAAACTTGCTTGAGTTCCCGGGGCGAAGAGATGTGATGATTGGGGAGAGATGGGCAAAGGCTACCAGCCTAGTCAAATAGAATTTGATATCTAATTCTGGCATTTGTAAATAAATGTAAAATACAGGCATGTTTTCTTGATAAAGAAAACACTGTAAAATGTTAACTTCAAGATTGTTACAACATTGCCTCCTTGCTGTAAAGAAAAACTAAGTCAAGCCTTTCAAATTTGTCTATTAAAATTGAAATGTTTTTTTATGACATTCTTTGATCTTTAAAGTTAGTTCAGGCTGGCTGAAGACATATTGTGTTAACTAAGGACTAATTGCTAGAGTGCATATGTGAAATGCCTTTTAGTGTTGTATTCTCCTTTGCAGGTGTTAACTTGCTAAATAATGTAAATGGAGTTTCTGTTAGCCTGGGAATTCAGAGCAGGTGTCAAGATGATGCAATATGAATACTGGGAAAACCTAAGTGTCAAAAATGATGTAATCTGGGGAGGACCCAGAGACATGTTTGTTTGTGATGTTTTATAAACTGTGACTCAGAGAGAGATAGAGAGCATTTTGACTTTGGACATCTAACCCAGCACTGCTTATGCTCTTTATGTATGTAAGTAGGATTGTAGCATTGTGTTTTCTCTTAAGATTAGCTAAAGATTAGAAAGTTAGATTAAGTATTTTTCTTTGAAATCAGACCTGTCCTGTTGTATTATTTTAAGTTTCTGTGTGATCTGTGAACTCTTAGATATCTCTGTGGTGTAGTAGTTTTGTCTTGTGTTTTAATTATTTATTATTAAATATTTTTAAGACCTTCTACCTGTGGCTGGTTGTGTAGAGATAAGCTTTAAAGTACATTACATATTTATATAGACTTTATTGTAATAGGCTACTCTGATAAGCTTTAGACTGTATAGTCATACTATCATTGGATAATAATATTGCACAGTAATAATTGGACATCCTTTTAAGGGCCTTTTAGTAGCTGATATTATTAACTGGGTGGTGGCAGTAATTACTACTGTATAGTCTGGGTAAAGGGGCACAGCTGGAGAATCTGTGTCAGCCTTTCCCAGGAGTGTCTGTGAAGTTGTATAAATACTTATCTCAGAGTGTGTGTGTGTTTTGTCAGCTAATTGGCAGGGACACAAAGCACTGGTTGGACAGAGAGGGTACTGAAGGTTCTAGCTTGCCCAGTTAGGCTGAGGCCTGGACCCTATAGCTGTGCCAGTGGGGAGTCTTATTGGGGACCTGGTGAGCAAGGGAGCAGCCAGCCCCAGACTGACTGTGATCTCTGTGTGCACTTAAGGGAAAGTGTACTTTACTGTGTGTATTAGTTATCCTTTCCTCTTCTAGGAGACAACCTCCCTGGTGTTAGTGGTGAGGACTGAAGCTCCTTGATTGCTGGGCCAGGGCACGGTCATCACAGTAACACTTATATGGCAAGACCAACCCTCTAGGCTAGGAGTTAAAGACAGAATATCAATGAAATGAAACTATCCCCCACTGCTACCAATAGCTACACTTTTAACAAGCTCTCTGTAGAGACACAGAGCCCACAATATTAAATTCAATTCAGTTAATATTCAGTGAAAAACATAATTAAAATGCAGTACTATATGAAAATGTGCAGATAAAAGTGTACTTAAATTCACTTATACGTCCAGCTGATTACAGGTAGAGCTTAGACTGCCAAAGCTCAGATATTTTACTTCATAAGAAGATGTTCAAAGAGCAATTACTTTAGATTGATTCTAAACTGACTGAAAATAGAAAACAGCATTTTTTTCCAGGGATGACATATCCCCTTGAACCTCCCACAACCTATGCTAATTATATATACTAACTCTGAGATCATATAACACTGCAATAAGTGCAAATTCCCTTATCCCACTGCAACATGATCCCATGCAAAAATATGCTGGTAAAACCCCCTTTTAAAAGAACAATTTCTCATATAACCATTTTTTTTTACAACAGAAAAAAGCATTCACTCATATGAGTGTTCACTCTATCAAACTGCACCCATACATATATTCAGATATTGATATATGGTTTACTATCACATTAACAAATGGCAGGTGGTCAAGAGTGAGATTGTGTAGTTTTCTAGTAGGCAGTTTTGCAAACCCAAATACATTTACTACACAACATCGAAGGGTAGTTTGAATATCTGAATTTGGACTTTTGTGTGGAAATTGTAGTTCGGTGAGGAACAGGGAATTAACCCATTTCCTCACTGTAGTGTGATCTTGGAGTTGGTATATATAATTTGCAGGGGGTAAATAGTAAAGTCCATGTACTTTTGACTGTATAGTGCCACGAAAATTTATAGTTGGCCAGCTGTTAGGAAGCCAATGGCTGACGTCAGAACGTTCACCCTGTCTAGCTTTCTTACAGTCCTCCACTGTGGTGCAGTCTCGACGTTCACCCTGTGTAATGTTATGACAGTCCTTCACTGTGGTGCGATCTTGGAGTTGGTATATTTAAGTAGGGGGTGTGTAGGGGGCACAGCCCAACATGTTGGGGTGTTGGGGTGAAGCCCCCCACTTTATTTTGTCAATTTGTTTTTTGTTTTTTGGGGGGGGGGTTGTAATGGTGTACAGTACATTTTAGCCGTCAGCCGTTGGCTTTCTGATGGCTGGCCAAATATAAATTTTTGAAACTCCTTGTTTCCACATTATGAGGTTTTGCTTAGATGAACGATCGCTTAAAAGCTGTCGAGCATGTCATACTCAACATTTTAAGCGTTCGTTCATCTAATATAGACCCTTAAGGTTAGCATATATCTGTATAATATGGCCAAATACAGGGCAAACATCTAATGTTGATTTGTTTGATCTAAAAGGATGCAGATGCTTATGTGTTATATTCCATTTCATCTATTTCTCACAGGTTCATAGGTACTTAGTATGCTATTGAGCTGTGAAAATCTTAAGAAGCTTAGCATTACATTCCCATGGTAGTTTTTTCCTTCTGTTTTGCATAAAAATAACCCAGAAATGGCCAAATAAGGACATGTTGGGACATTTTGCATGTTTCCTCTATCCATGAGGGATGGGGTGCTAAATCAAGGGGTCAATTTGTAGTTACCCCTTCATTCATCCAAACTACATTTAATTAGAGTAAGAAGAGTCCTTTGCTTTATATGGAGTGGGAGATGGTTCCATTAAAGTAGTATTGTCAGTGATGCAACCTATCCTTCCAACTTGTTTTATTTATTTTTCAAAAGAGATTGAGCTCCCTTGAGTGGGTGTTTATGATACCATCGGACTTATGGATGTGTAATAGATCTGACAGAATATTCTGTTGAAGTTCTATATGCAAGGCAGAGGTCACTTCTCAGTAGCCTGTATGACACTGAAAAGATTGTTCAAGCCTTTGAGATTGTTTGTACAGTTTTCACAATTTAGGTCCTTGATTTTTCTAGTGAGAAAACATTGCGGCCATTCCAGTTGTGACAAATGTTAAGTATAAACTGAAAGGGGTGCTTTACTCAATATTTGGCCTAATGAGTGCTGTGTAAGGCAGAACAATGACATGTCAAGATGTGTGGAAGAAACATTTTTCACTTCCATGACTTCAAAATCAAATTTCTCATTTTCATGCTGTTCAGCGGTATTTCTGGGTGATCTGGATAAAGTATCAGCAAGATAAAGAAGTTTGCTTTTCATGTAGACAAAATTGAAATTATACTTTTGCAATTTCAACATCATGTGTGGCAATCTGGCTGGAACTGTATGCATAGGCTTTCTCAAAAACAGTGACTAGAGGTTGATGATCTGTTTCAATTTGGATAGGTCTACCATGAATATAATCATGGAACTTCAAACATGCAAACACAATTGCCAAAAGTTCTTTCTCTATCTGCGCCTACTGCACTTCAGTTTGGGTTAGAGTTCTGGATGCATAGGCTACTGGTCCACTCTCTTGAAGAATGACTGCACCAAGACCAAATTTCGAAGCATCACAAGAAAGAGTAACTGGTTTGTGAATATCATAGTATTTGACAGTTGGTGGACTAGCAATTCTCTGTTTCAGGACATCAAATGCTATTTGGTGTTGTTCTAACCAGGAACAGTATACAGCTTTGCATGTCAGCTCTCTGAGTGATGCTGAATGTTGGCTCAAGTCTGGAATGAACTTGGCTAGATAGTTAACCATGCCAAGAAAACACTGTAGGACTTGAACATTGTCTAGAGCTGGCATCTCAAGAATTACTGTTTGCTTCAAAAGATCTGGTCATAAGCCTGAACTGGTAAATAAATGACCCACATAAGTAACTTCTCGTAGCCTGAATTTGCACTTCTGAGGATTCAGCTTAAGATTCACTTCACATGCTCTTTCCAGAACTTTCTTGAGGTTTCTGTCATGCTCAGCTTCACCATTACCTCCTAGTAGAACATCATCTACTATAATAGCACACGGATACCCAGAAAAAATTTGTTCCATGGAACGTTGGAAAACTTCACTGGCAGAGTTTATCCCAAATGGCATTCTCAAAAATCTGTACCTGCCAAAAGAAGTACTGAAAGTGGTTAGCAATGAAGATTTTTGATTAAGCAAAATTTGCCAAAATGAACTCTTTGCATCCAAGACAGCAAAAAGAGTGGCATTTGGCATGACAGCAGCAACTTTTTTAACTGCACGCATTGGATGATGAGGTCTTTTCAGTGCTTTGTTCAAATCTAGTGGATCAATACATATTCTGATATAATCTGAGCTTTTCTTATGAGCTTCCACCATGGAAAATACCCATTCAGTCAGCTCGTCACCTGGACAAATTACACCTTGCTGCACCATTTTATCTAGCTCAGCTTTGACTCTGCTCTGCATAGCTACTGGAACCTTACAGGCTAGTCTGACAACTGAGCTGACTTCTGGGTCTAACTTCATGGAGTACACATCTGGGAGTCTGCCTAGTTTGTCTTCGAAAAGATCAGCATAGGTAGAGAAAATAGACTGGGTGAAATGAGAACAGTGGTCTTTTAAGCTTGCATGGTGGGCTTCCTTATTAAATGAAAGTGGACTAATTTTCAAGCTTTCTCTGAGGCCTAATAATGACTGTACATGCCTTTTGACCATGTAAGATTGCAAGTCATAGCTGTTTCCAGCACAGTAAAATGAAAGCACTGCAGAACCTTCAGTATGAATTACTTCACCACCACAAACAACAAACTTCATGCACTTTGTCAAATCAAGCTTCTCACCAGCACATACTCTAGCACGTGTTTCTGCTGAAATAACATTGCACTTTGAACCTGTGTCATCTTTGAGCTCTTTGGGTCTTCCATTTATCCGAACAGTACAAAATACTTCATTCTTTGCCCATAAATCTACTGCACTGACAGTTTCATTAAGCACAAACACACCATCAACATAAAAAGCAGGGTTACAGCTTTCTAATTGATCAACTTGTCTCTTTGAATGTTCCATTTTAATAAAAGAATGAGCCTCTATTGATTTACAAATTCTTTGGAAATGATTTCACTTTACATCTGTGACATTGCTGACCAAAAGCTAAGCACATTTCTCTTTTAGACACATGATTGCCACCACAATTATGACATGTGAATATGAGGCTAGGTGAGGGAACATCCTTTGAGTTTGCTGACTCACCCTTGTGCTTCACTGAGACTGTGCACACTCTGGAATTTGCTAGAAAGCTACAGGGTTTCTCAGTGTGTGTTGCAGGGTTCACAGTTGCTGCCATGTGCTCGGGCTTCTTTCTTTTAACGATGTGCTGCATAATATCAACATGAGCACAAGAAGATACTGGAAGCATGCATTTCTCATTTGTAAGCATATTTGTGTGCTTTTCTGTAAGCTCATAAATTTGACAAATCTCAATGACCTTATTCTAAGTTAAATCACTGTCATGAAGCAAAATCTTTCTCACAGCATCATCTTTAATGCCACATGCAAGTCTTTCTTTTATCAGCTTATCCCTTAAATCACCAAATCTGCACATTTTAGCTTTGTTTCTCAAGTCAGTTATATATGCTGCAAATGTTTCCCTAGGCTTTTGATCTGTTGTGTAAAATAAGTGCCTTTCCATTGTAATATTCATCTGGGGGTTACACATTTCCCTAAATTTATGTTTTAAGCACTCAGGGTCTTTCCTTGATTCAGCTGGTACCACTATATGGTGTTTTTTCCACTTCCCCTGCAAACACAGCAGGTGCATACACAAATGAACTCTCTCTTTCTATGGCATCTGAACCAGCTAAATTAAGCAGAATGAATGCCTTTGTACATGCATCTTTGTCCGAAAATGCATCTTGAATGAAAATATCATACTCTTGTTCAAACACTGTCCAATTCATTGCAATATTATTATCAAATACAAGTGGAGCTGGTCTATGAAAGCCTTCTGCCATGCCAACAAAGTATGCTCAAACACACTGAAAATATGGCCCTTGTAATTATATACAAACATGCACACACAGCCAGGACTTGTAATTACATACAAGTGCACAATAAACTCTTCGAAATACAGTACCTTGCAAAATATGCTTTGAAATGGCTGTATTCTGCAAAATAACTACACTAATACTGCACAAACTTGGGAACACTGTATACTTCAGATATCTTGAATAGCTTTAATTAATGCAAAAAAAGTAGCACATAGTGAAAAAATGCAATCATCATCTTCTTTCAGCTGTTCCCGTTAGGGGTTGCCACAGCGGATCATCTGTTTCCATTTCTTCTTGTCCTCTGCATCATGCTCTTTCACATCAACTGCCTGCATGTCCTCTCTCACCACATCCATAAACCTTATCTTAGGCCTTCCTCTTTTCCTCCGACCTGGCAGCTCCATCCTTAGCATCCTTTTCCCAATATACCCAGCATCCCTCCTCAGCACATGTCCAAACTAACGCAATCTCGCCTCTCTTGCTTTGTCTCCAAACTGTCCAACCTGAGCTGACCCTCTAATATACTGATTCCTAATCCTGTCCATCCTAGTCACACCCAGTGCAAATCTTAACATCTTTAACTCTGCCACATCCAGCTCTGACTCCTGCCTTTTCGTCAATGCCACCATCTCCAACCCATATAACATAGCTGGTCATACAACTCTCTTGTAGCCCTTCCCTTTCACTCTTACTGGCACCCGTCTGTCACAAATCACTCCTGCCACTCTTCTCCACCCATTCCACCCTGCCTGTACTCTCTTCTTCACCTCTCTTCCACACTCACCATTACTATGAACTGTTGATCCCAAGTACTTAAACTCATCTACCTTTACCAACTCTACTCCCTGTATACTCACCATTCTTCTTCCCTCCCTCACATTTACACACATATATTCTGTTTTAGCCCTGCTGGCCTTCATTCCTCTCCTCTCTAAAGCATATCTCCACCTCTCCAGGGTCTCCTCAACCTGGTCCCTACTCTCACTACATATCACAATGTCATCTGCAAACATCATAGTCCATGGGGCCTCCTGTCTGATCTCATCTGCCAACCTGTCCATCACCACTGCAAATAAGAAAGGGCTCAGAGCTGACCCTTGATGTAATCCCACCTCCACCTTAAATGTATCTGTCACTCCCACCGCAGTCCTCACCAATGTCACACTACCCTCGTACATATCCTGTACCACTCTTACATACTTCTCTGCCACACCCAACTTCCTCATACAATACCACAACTCCTCTCTAGGCACCCTGTCATATGCTTTCTCTAAGTCCACAAAGACACAATGTAACTCCTTCTGACCTTCTCTGTATTTCTTCAACAACACTCTCAGAGCAAATATTGCATCTGTATGCTCTTTCCTGGCATGAAACCATACTGCTGATCACTAATCTTCACCTCCCTTCTTAACCTAGCTTCCACTACTCTTTCCCATAACTTCAAGCAGTGACTGATCAGTTTTATCCCTCTGTAGTTACTGCAGCTCTGCACATCACCCTTATTCTTAAAGATAGGTACCAAAACACTTTTTCTCCACTCCTCAGGCATCTTCTGACTTTCCAAAATTTCATTAAATGATCTGGTTAAAAATTCCACTGCCATTTCACATAAGCACCTCCATGCATCCACTGGTATGTCATCTGGGCCAACAGCCTTTCCATTCTTCATCCTCTTCATAGCTGTCCTTACTTCCTCATTGCTAATCTGTTTCACTTCCTGATTCAATATCCCCACATCATCCAACCTTCTCTCTCTCTCTCTTATTCTCTTCATTCATCAGCCCTTCAAAGTACTCTTTCCATCTACTCAACACACTCTCCTCACTTGTGAGTACATTTCCCTCACTATCCTTTATCACCCCTACCTGCTGCACATCTTTCCCAGCTCTGTCCCTCTGACTAGCCAATCGGTACAGGTCCTTTTCTCCCTCTTTAGTGTCCAGTCTTTCATACAACTCTCCATATGCCTTATCCATAGCCTTCACCACCTCTCTCTTTGCCATGCGTCTCATCTCCTTATACTCATGTCTACTTTCTTCATCTCTTTGACAATCCCACTTCTTCTTCATCAGCCTCTTCCTCTGTATACTCTCCTGTATTTCCTCATTCCACCACCAGGTCTCCTTGTCCTCCTTCCTCTGTCCAGATGTCACACCAAGCACCTTTCTAGCAGTCTCCCTTACTAGCTCTGCTGTAGTTACCTAGCTATTCGGTAACTCTTCACTGCCTCCCAGTGCCTGTCTTAACTCTTCCCTGAACTCCACCTCACAATCACCCTTTTTTAACTTCCACCACTTAATCCTTGGCACTGCTTTCACATTCCTCCTCCTCTTCTTGATCACCATAAACGAAGAAAAAACAGAGGATAAAGAATGCCAACCTCCTCAAGTGCCTGAACACTTCCACTATCCAAACTGCTGGCCTTGTACCTCCAAAATACGACGAGCCAAAGTATACAGGAAAAAAGTCGCCAGAAGCAGCTAAAAAATTTGCCAGAAGCAGCTAAAAAATTGCAAACTTCATTTATTGTAACAAAATGTTAAGCGCTTTCACTCACTCAGCATCAGCTTCATCAGAACATTGTATAAACAGTTACAAAGGGGTATAAATACTGTTTTTGGTGCCAAATCCATTGAAATTTAAAGAGATATAGCGCTTATAATTGATCATAGGAGGAGCACAGGGTGATGTACAAGAGTGGAGGAAGATGCACACAGGTGGATAATATTCTATGTAGGAGGGCCAGTCTGAAGGAGATTGGAGACTGTAAAGTGGTGACAGGGGAAAGTGTAGTTAAGCAGCATAGAATGGTGGTCTGTAGGATGATGTTGTTGATCAAGAAGACTCCTTAAACTACAAACAAGCATTCCGTCAACACCATAAATGAAGAAAAAACAGAGGATAAAGAACGCCAACCTCCTCAAGTGCCTGAACACTTCCACTATCCAAACTGCTGGCCTTGTACCTCCAAAATATGATGAGCCAAAGTATACAGGACAAAAGTCGCCAGAAGCAGCTAAAAAATTCGCCAGAAGCAGCTAAAAAATTGCAAACTTCATTTATTGTAACAAAATGTTAAGCGCTTTTACTAACTCAGCGTGAGCTTCATCAGAACATTGTATAAACAGTTACAAAGGGTTTAAATACTGTTTTTGGCGCCAAATCCATTGAAATTTAAAGTGCTATAGCGCTTATAATTGATCATAGTGTTCAATATAATTTACAATACGAAATATATATCTATGACATACATATAGATGAACTCTTAAAATCACTAATAATAAATTAATCTGTAAATAATCATGCATCTAAATTCCATCAGAATATATAAACATGTGAGTACCTCTAAAAAGTAATCTAAAAATATATATGTGTATATCTAAATTACTTCTAGGTACACACACGAGCCTACGAATCCTAACACTGAAAAATAAAAAATTATACTGAATATAAAAGAACCAGATATATTGAAGATAAAATGTCTCATCATGTCAATCTAAACAATTTTTACCCCCTCTAATAATACTATAAATAAATGTCTATAAGTACTATCTGAAAGTTAATAGGGGTTTGATTGATATGTTATCATTCAACCCTGGTGGTGTCAAGGCATCCGTTAGCAGCTGCCACCATACTTCCTTGTATGCCAAGATGGTTTTAATATCACCACCTCTGGGGTCTAAAACTACATGTTCCAGTATCGCAAACTTGAACATGTGTTCTACCCCAAACTTTTCTACATGCCTGTAAAGGGCATTATTATTGTCTTTCGTCCTGATGCTATATAGGTGAGCATATATCCGTTTATTAAAATTTCTCTCGGTCTTTCCTATATAGTAACCTGGACATGCCCCACATTTTGCCAAGTATATGACAAATTCTGCATTGCAATTGCCTTGTTTAAATCTCAATCTGGTTCTATTGACATTATCCAAGACTATCCCTTCATCCTCATTGATAATATAACATTGGTTACAAACACCACATTTGGTAGTATGCTTCTTGATATTTTCAGTTCCTGTACCTCTACTACTTCTTTCCAAATAAGTTTGAATGTTTCTGCCCATCTTATATACGAAGGATGGTTTAGGGCCTAGAATGTCCTCCATATCTTGGTCCACCATCAGGACATTCCAATTAGTTTTTATAATGTCCTTTATTTTGTTCGTATGTGGACCGTATTCCACTACACAAGCTCTGTTATATGTCCCATCGGTCACTTTCTGAATCATGACCCTCCTATAATTGGTATTAACATTCTCTCCCTTGATGTTAGCACCCAATAGTGGTATGTATTTGTTTCCCCTTTCCTGAATGACGTATTTCTTAACATCCTTCATTATTTTTCTATTGTATCCCCTTTCTTTGAATACTTTGGTAATGTAATCTAATTCATCTATAGTATCAGTCTGTTCAGATGTAATTCTTACAGCCCTAATACAGTGTCCCTTAAAAATGTTGTACATCAATTTTTAGGATGATTACTGGTATATTCTAAATATGAATTTGAAAATGTGTTTTTCCTATGTATTCTAGATTTAAAACTTTTTTCACCATTGGATATAAAAGTGTCTAAATAAGCCACTCCATCACTACTACCAGTGGATGTAAACTTGAGAAATCCGCTACTGTTGTTTAAGTAGCCCAAAAAATCATTCAAACTTTCTTGATTACCATCCCATAAAATATAAATATCCTCTAGGAATCATGAGTAGTATTTTACATGCTTGTAATGTTCACTATTAAATACCATCTTATCTTCCCAGTCAAGCATTACTAAATTGACAAATACGGGGGCACAAGCAACCACCATAGCAATGCCCTTAGTTTGTCTGAAGTGTTCACCTTCATAAAAAATATAGTTGTGATCTAGAACTATGGACATTAGTTCTAGTATCAAACAAATCTTGTCCCACTCAAGATCACTATATTTCCTGATACTATTAATGAAGGCTTCCACTCCTTCCTCCTTGGGGATGCATGAGAATAAGTCTACTACATCAATAGATGTAAATATGAATCCATGTTTCCAAATATCAACTGGGAAGTTTTTTAAAAACTCCCATGAATCTTTGACCATGTGTGTAATCTTCCCATACATATGCTTAAGCATAGTATCTACCACTACTCCTAATAGGAAGGTTTTGGACTTGCTGCCTGATATTATAAGTCAGAAAGGTGGATTGTTGACATTTTTATGAATTTTTGGTATTCTCACTAATGTGGCCAACTTGGGATGTTCCACTTTAAAAAAATTATAAGTTTCTTCCATAATCGTTCTATCTAGTAGAAATTCTTCTACATGTAAATCTATACGTCTGTATGAGATGTTTATTTCATTAATGGAAACAATTTCATAATTTCCAGATAGGTGTAGAATCTCATGCATTTTGGAGCTGTATTCTAAGCTGTCATATATAACTATTCCGCCGCCTTTATCGGGTTTCATGACCCGTATGTAATTATTTGTTTTCAATTCTTTCAAGATATTAAATTCATCTGTAGTTAAATGACTTCTTGATTTTTTGCCTGTAATCTCATTTTGCACCTGATAAATCTGTTTAGTAACTAATCTGTCGTATATCAAAACATTAGGATGCATTGCTGGAACAAAACAACTTTTCTTTTTAAGTGAGTTGGTCATATTTGATGGTTTTACATTATTGCCTTAAAAATAAGGACTAAATTAAGTTTTCTAATGAATAACTTAAATTCACTTAAACAATCCACTAATCTAAAGCAAGTGGTGGGTATATATTTCATTCCCTTAGACAATAAATTAATATGTGTTTTTTCTAAAGGAAGTTGAGTGTAATTGTATATACTGAAATGATTGTAACAATATGTAACACCATCAGTAACAATATCCTGATCAGAATGAACTGCTGTATGTTCAACCTGTATGTCTTCTACCAATGTCTTCCTTCCATCTCTTCCTGTTGGACAACATTTTTCCTCCATTTTCCTTCCCTTTTCCAGTCTATGTGTCTTCCATGCTTCCATTCCTGGTGAAAATGTTGTCTGTCATTATAATTATAATTATGCCTTTCAACCTGCTCATTAGTTCTACCATAGTAATGAGTTCCCTTAGAATGTTTGTCAATGTGTACATGATTGTTATTTTCCTTCTCATGTTTGTCTAAAAAATTCCAATTTCCCCATTGGTAAGCCTGACCCCTGTTATATTGTTCTATGTCTCTTTTGATTTTTTTACATTTCTTGCCATATACTTTCTTAGTTTTTAGGTCAGCTGACTCAAATTGTTTAACATACAATTTCTCCCATTGCTCAAACATTAAATAATTGAAAATTATATCATTCAACTGTTCAACACCTTTCATGTATCTACACAATCTTTCATCATTGCATTTGATTAATAATTGCATACACTGCAAACCAAATGCATCAAACATATGATTTAATTCACTTTGAATGTTGTCAGAAATATCAACCCCCAAAGAAAATTAAAAAAAGCGTAATCCTATGGGTACAATTTTGGAATTGATGCATTTGGACAAATATGCGTTATCTAATTTAACAGAATTTGTTATATTCAGTTTTTTTCCCCAATGAATATATCAAATCCTTCAAAGTACCCTTTATCTGCTGTGAGTTAAACTTTTTGTTAACATTATCTACATTAACATTGTCAAAAATACAATGATTATCAAAAAATCACTTTAAAAGTGTTTTCTTATTAGCCCTTTGTTCTTTATAACTATCAGCAATGCCATTATGAACATTAGAATGAACAGTACCTTTATCAATAATGTCTTTAGCATTGGCGTTAAAATATGTTCTCATAAATTGTGTTTTCTTAGGCTTGGTGCCTATCTGTTTTGCCTCTTCATTTTGGTTACCAAAAGAGAAATCAAATGTAAAATCTGTTAAAGCAAGCTTGCTATTGCAAGGTTCCGCCTGATTTTGAAATATGGGTAAATCAATGTCTATAGTATTTGTATGGCCATTCCCCTGTCCATTGGGAATGTCCAGAGATGATGTCACCACTATCGATCCATCCCTGGTTCTCCTTGCACCTTCGTCAAAACCAGTTCTGTGCAAGTGTACATGTATGGATTCCGCTACGCCTTTAGAACCACCACTTAAGTTAGTAATACTAGGACCTCCATTAATAGTTCCTCCGTTAACATTGAGCAATGGGAGAAATTGTATGTTAAACAATTTGAGTCAGCTGACCTAAAAACTAAGAAAGTATATGGCAAGAAATGTAAAAAAATCAAAAGAGACAGAGAACAATATAACAGGGGTCAGACTTACCAATGGGGAAATGGGAATTTTTTAAACAAACATGAGAAGGAAAATAACAATCATGTACACACTGACAAACATTCTAAGGGAACTCATTACTATGGCAGAACTAATGAGCAGGTTGAAAGGCATAATTATAATGACAGACAAAATTTTCACCAGGAATGGAAGCATGGAAGACACATAGACTGGAAAAGGGAAGGAAAATGGAGGAAAAATGTTGTCCAACAGGAAGAGATGGAAGGAAGACATTGGTAGAAGACATACAGCAGTTCATTCTGATAAGGATATTGTTACTGATGGTGTTACATATTGTTACAATCATTTCAGTATATACAATTACACTCAACTTCCTTTAGAAAAAACACATTTTAATTTATTGTCTAAGGGAATGAAATATATACCCACCACTTGTTTTAGATTAGTGGATTGTTTAAGTGAATTTAAGTTATTCATTAGAAAACTTAATGTAGCCCTTCTTTTTAAGGACAATAATGTAAAACCATCAAATATGACCAACTCACTTAAAAAGAAAAGTTGTTTTGTTCCAGCAATGCATCCTAATGTTTTGATATATGACAGATTAGTTACTAGACAGATTTATCAGGTTCAAAATGAGATTACAGGCAAAAAATCAAGAAGTAATTTAACTACAGATGAATTTAACATCTTGAAAGAATTGAAAACAAATAATAACATACTGGTCATGAAATCCGATAAAGGCAGCGGAATAGTTATGTATGACAGCTTAGAATAAAGCTCCAAAATGCATGAAATTCTACACCTATTTGGAAATTATGAAATTGTTTCCATTAATGAAATAAATATCTCATACAGACGTATAGATTTACATGTAGAAGAATTTCTACTAGTTAGAAGGATTATGGAAGATACTTATAATTTTTTAAAAGTGGAACATCCCAAGTTGGCCACATTAATGGGAATACCAAAAATTCATAAAAATGTCAATAATCCACCTTTCCAACCTATAATATCAGGCAGTAAGTCCAAAACCTTCCCATTAGGTGTAGTGGTAGATACTATGCTTAAGCATATGTATGGGAAGATTACACACATGGTCAAAGATTCATGGGAGTTTTTAAAAAACTTCCCAGTTGATATTTGGAAACATGGATTCATATTTACATCTATTGACGTAGTAGACTTATTCTCATACATCCCCAAAGAGGAAGGAATGGAAGCCTTCATTAATAGTATCAGGAAATATAGTGATCTTGAGTGGGATAAGATTTGTTTGATACTAGAACTAATGTCCATAGTTCTAGATCACAACTATATTTTTTACGAAGGCAAACACTTCAGACAAACTACCGGCATTGCTATGGGGGCCTCTTGTGCCCCCATTTTTGCCAATTTAGTAATGCTTGACTGGGAAGATAAGATGGTATTTAATAGTGAACATTCCAAGCATGTAAAATACTACTCACGATTCCTAGATGATCCCCCGGATTCACGAATCCTACGTGTAAGACTTAATAAGTCTTACTCGGAGGCTGAAGTTGAACGGTATGACGTCAGCAAGCCATGAATATTCATGAGGGCATGGTGACTCAACTGTAACTCTTACACGGACTGAGTATGAAAGCAGGGGGCATGTCCGACTGCCAAGCAGTCTAAATGTCCACACCCCTGCAAGTGTAGTAAAAGCAAAATGTCAACACACAAGAGCGAGTTCGCTCAAATGTACTTGCACCCAACACCACACTCCCTGACACTGTAAACCCCCAACCCAGTTATAAAAAGTAAAATATTTATTTATTTTTTTTAAATCCACGATATAGCTGCCCGTATTTGCACGTGTGTGCGCGGGTGTGCCCATTGCTTAGCTATAGTTAGCAATTCCGACATGGAAGAGCATAAGAAAGAATGTTTATGCAAATCACACCAAATTGCAATAGCGTAAAAGTAGAGTGTATGCACAAAGAAGAGGCATTCATGGTTTGAGTCCCACCACTCCCCTTCTTATTTATGTTTTAAATCAGTATTTGAAATAATACCAGACATATATGATTAAAATATTATTAAAAGCAGTGAAATGGCCAATGTATCAGTGAACAAAATATATATTTTTAAAGAATTAAGATACATAATAGCCTAATGAAGGCAGTCCCACAGCTTGATGTAAAGGCCAATGTGAAGAAAAACTTGGTTAAATCCACAGAAAAACTTTTCAGCCCACAAGACACGAACTCAAACGCTGTGTAATGGTAAAAACTTTTAATGACAACACAGCACAGCACAGCACGACAGTGTTCAAACTGTTCCAAACAGAATGCAAGCAGAAAGATTTAGCGCTTTCATTTCCAAGACAGGAAACTTCATCAGAATAATACATATATTCCTGCTTGCTATTTTATACAACTTCTGAACTCAATTAATCAATTTGCTTTTAGTCTCTTGGTTAAAGTAAAATACAATTTAAAGCACCAAAAGCAAAAGCAAAACAAAATACTTTTTTGGTCGTTTGAATCCATGTGCTAAAGACTTCTTTTAACAGGATTTCATATAAAGGCATTGTAATAATCAATATAACACAAAAAATAGTATTAATATTATATTTGATAATGTGGTTATAAATTTAATATGAATTGTAAGCAAATAAAGTGAAATATACCTGTGTACACTAGAATTTCTGTAATAGTATTGTAGTTTAATAAATTTTAAGTTCTAATAATGAATACAAATGTTCGTGTAAATATAAGTGTGATCAATGTAATAAATATAAATATAATAAATATATGTATATAAATATAAATATAAATATAAATATGAATATGAATAGTTGTAAGAGTAAATAAATAAATAAATAGATGTAAATATGTATATATATATATATGTGTGTAGAATATAAAAATACCATAAATATATAAAAAGTCTAAATTGTAATGAGTTTAAGACCCATAATTTAAATTTTATGTATTTAAGATTTTTTCTTTTTGTTTTAGTTGGTGTTTTTAACTTTATTAGCCCTTAACCTTAGGGCTGGTAATATTGACACATAATCATTCATTCCTGGGGGTGTGTTAGCATCCAGGCGCAATTGCCATATCAGTTCTCTGTATGTTAAATGGTTTTCCCAATCCCCACCTCTGTTATTCCTAGGTAACATTTCCAATACCCAGAATTTAAAATTAGCCTGATCACAAGTCAATGTATGTCTGTAAAGTGCATTTGTTTCTTTTTTTCTGTTTACATCATACATGTGTTCATATATTCTTTGTTTCAAAACTCTTTCTGATTTTCCCACATAATAAGCCCAACAAAAGGTACAATAAACTAAATATACCATTCCTCGAGTATAACAAGTATAATGTTGTTTACTTTTAAAACTAATAGGAATAGTAGGAATAGTTAATTCATCAGTGTTGGCTATAAAAGTACATTGGGAACATCTTCCACACTTCAGAGTTCCTTTTTTCTTTGTGCTCTCATCATTCTCAGACTTGTTCTTCTCAAAGATATTTTTGAGATTAGGACCCTTCCTATAACTATAACATAAATGTCTATTAAATATGTCCAACTTGTTTGGCATACTTTTAAAGATGTTCCATGTCTTGTATATAGCCTTTCTTATCAATTGCGTATTAGAATTGTAAGTCATAACAAAAAAAGGTGTGCTTTGCTCTCCCTTTTTATTCAGGAATTCATTATTTTCATTAATTTCTTCCTCCACACCTTTGTCTGTAAACTCACTGCATGTAGTATTGTTGTCAAAATTTAATATAGGTATATATTTGGTACCCCTTCCCTTGATCACCTCATTCTTCAAGGATAAAATTAGTCTTTCTGGGTAATCTCTTTCTAAAAACAATTTATGTACATAGTCCATCTCTTTAATAAATTCTGCATATTCTGCTGTCATCCTTGCCACCCTAACCATTTGTCCCTTAATAATATTTTTCTTTTGCAATGGTGGGTGGTTACTAGAATAATGTAAGTAAGAATTAGAAAAACAAGCTTTTCTGTAAATACTGGAGGTATATTTTTTGTTTTTATCATCCTTTTGAATGGTTACATCTAAATAGTTTATTGCTTTTGTATTAAATTCATATGTAAAACTAAGGAAATGGGTAGTATTATTTAAATATTCCATAAAATGGGATATTTCTTGTTGTGTACCTTTCCATACAATTAATATATCGTCCAAAAAACGGTAATATTTTTCTATGTAATTCATAAATGGAGTATTTAATACATAATGCAATTCCCAATAAAGCATGACTAGATTTGCAAAAATGGGGGCACATGCGGCCCCCATAGCTACACCATCCAACTGTTAGAAAATATCCCCTTGAAAATAAATAAAATTGTTTTTTAACACCATTTCTGCATTTTCTAAAAATTAGTCTAAACTCATTCTGGTTTAAAAATTTAAATTCTAATAACATAAGCTCAAACCACTCAAGCCCTGTGTCATGTGGAATCACAGAGAATAAGTCCTTGACATCTACTGTTAAAAAAGAATAATTGGATTGGTATTGTAATGTATTAATTTTCTTTAACAAATCCCAGGAATCAATTAAAATATGTGAGTAGTAATTATAAAATGGATTTAATTTAGTATCAACATAAATAGCCAAAGGTTGTGTTTTTGATCCATCAGAGGTCACTATGGGTCTTAGTGGAGGGTTTTCTGTGTCTTTATGTATCTTGGGGATACCAAACATCGTAGGTAGTAGAGGTCTGTTGACGTTAAAAAACCTATAAAGTCTGTCATCTATTAACCCCTGTAATAAATTATCCTCTATAGTCAAATCTATTTTCTTGTATGCTATGTTAAGCTCATTTTTAGAAATAATTGTGTATTGCCCCTGCACATTTAAGATATCCATCATCTTAGAAAAATAAGTCCACTTATTCATTAATACTACCCCTCCCCCTTTGTCAGGTTTCATAATTCTGACATCTGCATGTTCTTGTCTAATTTCTTACAAAGTTTTTCTTTCTTCTAAATTAAGATTTAAATTAACATACCTACTCTTATTATGGTTGTATATATCTCTTATTTCTTTTGTAACTATTTTTTCAAAATTAGTGATGTCAGTCTGTAAGGGGGGTTGTAAGTACTCTTCCTTGTTAGTCCACCATCATTCTTATTCATGTTATAGTTGGGCTCATTTGCTGATGCTAAAACTTCTAAATTTAGTTTTCTAGTGAATAATTTTATATCTAGCATAATTTCAGCCAAATCCATCTTTTTTGTTGGAACAAATGTAAAACCCTTTTTAAACAGTGAAAAATGTCTATCTTCAATAATAAGGTCTGTGTAATTGTAAATGGAAAAACCTCCATCTTCTTTTATAACGACCTCACTACAAACATTAGAGCTATACGTTTCATAGTCTTCTGTCTCTCCACAAATGTCTAAAAACGTGGAAGTACCATTATCCATCAAAATTGTTGATTGTTCGGGTACCTCTGATTGTATCTGTTGGTAACTTGTGCATATGTTGGGTGGGATGGCAGATTCCGTATCCGCTCTGATCTTCTAGGTCCCTCTTGCCCTAAAGGGACATCTTGTTCATTATAAACATCATTATAATCATCATTGTAGTTATTAGTGTTGTTGTTTAAGTTCCCTACACTCTGTTCATCATTGTTGTATTTCTGTTTTTTATATTGAAACCTTGGGTTCTGATATTTAACATGTGGGTACATTTCTCTCTTGAAATCTCTAAATTGTTCATTAATGTGCCCTAAAGGATAGGCTTGTTTGTGCTCATAAGCCCATTCGTCCCTATCCAGTTTTGCCATTTTTCTTTTGTGGTTTTTCGCTAAAATATTGTCAACATCATTAAAAACTCTAAAATAATTGCATTTGTATTCTCTAACAGTAAACAACAGGTCTTCACTTATCTCTTTGTTTAACAATTCAATTTTAACATTCAGTTCATCCATTAATTTGTTGTTACTATTAATCATGGCTTTCATCATTGCCAAACCACAATTATTCAATATTTCCACAATTTCTTTGTAAAGGGATGAACCCATAGTAATATCATGTGTATTCAATCAATGTATTCATTATTAGAACTTAAAATTTATTAACTACAATACTATTACAGAAATTCTAGTGTACACAGGTATATTTCACTTTATTTGCTTACAATTCATATTAAATGTATAACCACATTATCAAATATAATATTAATACTATTTTTTGTGTTATATTGGTTATTACAATGACTTTATATGAAATCCTGTTAAAAGAAGTCTTTAGCACATGGATTCAAACGACCAAAAAAGTCTTTTGTTTTGCTTTTGCTTTTGGTGCTTTAAATTGTATTTTACTTTAACCAAGAGACTAAAAGCAAATTGATTAATTGAGTAATTGAGTTCAGAAGTTGTATAAAATAGCAAGCAGGAATATATGTATTATTCTGATGACGTTTCCTGTCTTGGAAATGAAAGCGCTAAATCTTTCTGCTTGCATTCTGTTTGGAACAGTTTGAACACTGTCGTGCTGTGCTGTGCTGTGTTGTCATTAAAAGTTTTTACCATTACACAGCGTTTGAGTTCGTGTCTTGTGGACTGAAAAGTCTTTCTGTGGATTTAACCAAGTTTTTCTTCACATTGGCCTTTACATCAAGCTGTGGGACTGCCTTCATTGGATCCTGTGGTACGGAGATTTGTGGTGATTATTGGTGAATTTCTTTCTCCGTCATCCATTTTTTTAAATACATAATAGCCTGCCGTTAAGCAGCGCTTTACCCAGCTAAACAGAGGTGCCCATAGTTTAATAGCGCTTTACCCAGCTAAACAGAGTTGCCCAAAGTTTAAAAGTGCTTTACCCAGTGCAATGTGTTTGCGCGGATGTGCACGCTGCACCAACCAGGGCACCGTAGGGCACCGGGGAGCAACGTAGAGCTAAGTTGCTTAAACACAGCCACACTCCCTAGCCTGTCTAGACAGTATTAAAATAAAAGATTGCCAAGGTTTGAACCCAGGACCCCGTGCATCATAATCAAAGTACAGAACCACTACACCATGACAGCTTAGGAGAAATAGCCACTATTAGCATACATATACTTAGAAATGGTAGATTAACCATTACTAAGCAGGTCTGCAGTCAGCTTAGAATTCTCAAAAATGGCCAATCACAAAAAAGTGTGGGAAATGCGGCATATTTAAGCCCCATATGCGGGAATACTTGCCATAACTGATTGTAGCTCACATTTGCAGTCAGAATGGAAGGTGCAGGAGAGGGTTCATGCTTCCGAGCACAGCGTTGGGGCATCGAGGAGTCAAAATACATGGTTTGGCTCCTCCACCGTCATGAGTCCAGACTCCTGCAGGGCCAGTTCCAAGGGACGGAATACAAGGCTGAGGCTTGGAACCGGTTAGCTCATGACCTCACCAGTGTCACAGGCGTTCCTCACACCGGTGAGCAGGTCCGTCACCACCATGCAGACCTGAAGAGATGGAAGCAGGACCGCTTAAACCAATGGATCCAGGAGACCTGTGTGATGCAGGATGCCCCACGACTGAGTATGTAGCCATGGGATGCAGTATGTAAGAATTGATAATTGAGTTTGTATAACGGATAGGTATGTCTCAATATCCCTTCATTTACTTCACAGCTGCAGGTGACCGTGCTGCGAATCAGCAAGCCTATGCTGATAGGCTGCAGAGGCTGCGCCACCAGGCAGGTTAGTGATTATTTTGTATGTTTTGTTATATAAAACTGGGGAGAGAGCATGAAATAAAGTGTTGTAGTACAACAATACAGCCATAAAATGGTTTGAAAAAGTCCTCTGCATGTACTGTTATACGAAAATTCATAGAGCTAGAGAAGGAGCGTAGTAACCCATTAAGAAAGGTAACATATGTCTGGAATAAAATCTCTGCAGGTACTGTCATATAAAATAAGTGACTGAGCCTGAAAAAGTGTGTTCTAACCCATTAATAAAGGTATAATATGTCTTGAATATGTCTGCCATATGCACTGTTATAACAAATAAAGGAGTGAGCCTGTGGAAAAGTGTGCAATGTCAGTAATAAAGGTTTAAAACCCGGAGTGTGTGTGTGTGTGTGTGACTTAGTTTGAAATGTTGTTGTACCCTTGCATTATACAAATAGTACTATGTTAGAAAGTGCTGGCAACCCAGAGTTCTGCGGTCCCATCTAAAGTGGGTGATGGAAGTGCTAGTAGCTGTGAAGCATATATACATTCCTCAACAGTCAGTTACTGGCTGGCATGCATAAGTAAATCTGACACACGAGTAGCATGCTAATATGTTCCCCAGAAATGTGAGTGTGCTTCAATAAATGCAGGGTTCTGTACAAATTGAAGTGAAAATGTCATGTGAAAGCATACAGATAAGTAGATAAAGAAATATAAATGCAACCATGAAATATGTAGCAGTAACATCTGCATCTTGGACAGTTAGCATGTCAGATATAGGTCAAGTATATATTGAACTAGCCAAACCCACTACACAACCTAATGCATGGTGGCAAGTGTAATAATACATGTAGGGAATATACACCTGCAGTCACTAGGAATGTAGTGTAGAGTAAAAGTGTTTATAAGATGTTAACTGAGATTTTTCTACACCCTACTGTTTGTGCATAAACCATGCAATTCCACACCTCAGTGGGTATGTGTAATCTTAAATATTTGTTGAGACATATGCCCTATTGTTTTATAAATATTTGCATTCATGTTGATGCATGTGCCATGTTCAAACACCATGTTCATGGTGGCCTGTTGCTACCAAACATCCCTGCATGCTGTTGGAATATCCACTGTCGTTCAATATATGCATGTGTTATGCTTGTTGTTCAACTGTTGGAACCTTGGTGTGTTGGGTTAATGGGAATATTACTGCATGCTGTTACAACTAATCTGGAATGCTGTTGTTTATGTTGCAATTAAATACACCTAATCACAGAAAGTATGGGAAGGTCGGTCCCAACGGACCCACCTGTCCCTCCTCAGTTGGCGAGTGCACCTGGCAACAGCAGCTCTGGTGCACAGCCCAGTCTCCCCTCCTCCATTGGTCCTGTGCCACCTTCGGGTGGAAGCGCTGCAGGGGATGGGGCTCATCCCCCCATGCAATCATGGGCGGAGAAGGGCCACCTGTCACCCTTCGAAGGGTCCGAGCTGCGGTGCGTAGGGAGATCCAGTGTTCAGTCGCTGATCCCCTACGCTAGCTTGAGGCAAGAGTGGTGCTTCTCTCAGGTGAGCCTGCCCATCCTACTCAGCCCCCAGCACAGCCACCCTCAGGGCTGTGAAGGTGCAGTGGTGACTGCCCATGGGTGGGGATCTCAGTTCTACTGTTACCATCTGTGGGCTCATGGGCTTGCGATTTCCAAACAACCTTCCCTGTCAATTGTGTTCACCCACCCCATGTGTCAAATTCCACCCCTGTATGCATCTTGTTTGTATTGTCTGTTTACCACCCCAACCTACCTCCCCAAATATACCTACATCCCCTACCTCACATTCCACTCTCACCTGAAAAAAAAATAAAAAAAAAGGGCAATCTGTTCCCACAAAAAAATTACGCCCCATACATAGCTGCCCATTTCGCACACATGTCCGCTGGACATGTAAACTGATAATTATAACTGGCAGTACAACATACTCTGTTGTCCTCACCCCTCTCTCAGGGGTGGAAGGTTGCAAATTTCACACCCAGTTACGAACATATGTACAGCTGTTGCTGGTAAAGAAATGGGCAGTTATGGGCCTTCCCTACACCCTTCCTGCACATCCCAACTGGTTTTCCTACTGTCTTTTCCTCTTTGTGCCCCCCTTTTCACCACTTTTCTATCTCCCCATTTTCTTTTCTTTCAAAGAAATTAGCGTGGGGGTTAGTGGGAGTAAGCACTTTTAAGCAGTAGTAAGCGGGTTTAAGCAAGTGTGCGCATGTGTGCGCTTAGCTAGGCATCGCTAAGCATCACGCAAACCTGTGCAAACCCTCTTACAACTGCTTAAAAGTGCCTTAGTCACTCTGTATGACAAGGCCCTTGTATTGCTCAGCAGCAAAATAAAATACACCTGTCAGTCTCGAACCCCAGACCTTGGGCTCAGCAGTCTGCATGAAGTACCACTACACCACAGCAGATATACAATAACTTGGTGATGAAAGAAATATATCATGCATTACAAGGAGTGAATGTAAAGGGAGAATAGGAATGGCATAACAGAAATCATGTTCTGTGGCCCTTAACCAGCAAGTGTTGTGGAATTGCATGACATGACTGTGAAAAGAGAACCAGCCATGCTAGTAGGGAATAATGTTACAGTAGCACCTTACAAACCCCACACAGTAGCAGATCAGGATAAACACTGCCATATTTGAATAGGTCAGAGGCCAGACCTCTCAACTGTGACTGGTTTACAGGGATGTCCCTGATTTGCAAACAAATGTTAGCTGTGCCCCTCAGACTCCCTGTGAAATGTAGTAACAGTAGGCAGAAAGGTGGGGAATCCCACTTAATGATAAATGTCAATAAGTGAGAGTAGACACTGCTTGCACGTCAGGAAAGGTGTAGTAATACATATGCTCAGAATCCCTCAAAGTCGCAACTGCAAAATATCTGAAATATATCAAAGGTGTATCCCACTGATATGTACCTTTCCCTGAGGCTGTTCAAATATATACATGAGAGTATCTGAGGCCTGGAATAGTCAGAAACACACAGGCATATCAGCCTGTCTGCTGTTACACACTCTGCGAATAGCTGTAGAATGAATTCCACAAGCATGCCCTTATGTAGGAGTACAACACAGAAATATCAAAGGATGTAGCCATGTACTGCTAGCAACCACCTGTGACAATGTCATTGTTCAGGTGCTGAAAAGACTGGTGTGGTGCACAGTCAATGAATACTAGGGTAACCTCTGTCTACCATCTGGATATGTCCACAGGTGGGAGCTACTCAAACAGATTACTAGCCTTTATAGACTTACAGCTAAACAACATCTCTGCATGTTCAGCAAGATAAACATCACACGATAATAAATAATGCACTCTGCAGTTCTGCACCCCTACCCAAAGGTACTATATACCCGTGTAGTCAGGCACAACCAAGGGTGCAGGTAGGCATACACAGTAGTGAAATAGTCCAGTTGTCCTGAGCAGACTGTGCTAATATCAACACAAACAAACCACAAACTGTTCAGAAGTGAGTAACGTACTAATGACAGTATAGCAGTTCACAAACAGTGCATGTGCCTGATATTCATAATTGGTAGTACAACATACTTAGTTGTCCTCACCCCTCTCTCAGGGGTGGAAGGTTTCAAATATCCCTACTAATGTATTGCATATGCACAGCTGTAGCTGGTAAAGAAATGGGCAGCTACGGACCTTCTCCACACCCATCCTGTACATCCCGAGCTGGTTTCCCTACTGTCTTCCCCTCTTTGTGCACCCTTTATCACCACATTCCTATCTTCCCATTTACTTTTCTGTCAAAGAAATGAGCGCAGGGGTTAGCGGGAGTGAGCACTTGTAAACAGTAGTAAGCGGGTTTGCACCAGTGTGTGCATGTGTGCGCTTAGCTTAGCATTGCTAAGATATGATAAGCTAAGCCAAGCTTACCTTAGTATTGCTAAAATAAAATAAGCTAAGCTAAGCTTAGCTTAGCATCACTAAGCGTCGCGCAAATGTGTGCAAACCTGCTTACAACTGGTTAAAAGTGCCTTAGTCACTCTGTATGACAGGGCCCTTGTACTGCTCAGCAGCAAAATAAAATAACCTTGTCAGTCTCAAACCCCAAACCTTGGACTCACCAGTCTGCATGACGTACCACTAAGCCACAGCAGATATACAATAACGTGGTGCTGAAAGAAATATAACATGCATTACAATGAGTGAATGTAAAGGGAAAATAGGAAAGCCATAGGAATACATTGCAATAACTACTGTTGTATGCCAGTTAATTCTCTAATTCGAAAAGAAAGTACATACTCCCATGTATCCAGTGTTAGCATTAGGAGGTGTGAGTAAATCTACACACTGGGAAGAGTGTACTGGAAGAAGCAACAGTCAGGTTTCAGTAAAACATGCATTTCACTGGCTACAACCCAGATTCAGATATGAGACATATACCAACCTTCTGACTGAGAAAACAGTGTCCACAGCAAACAAGCATGGTCCCCACCTTGCAAAACTGAAAGGGCTACGCCTACCTAACCTATCATTTTATATCAGTGTCCTGAAATCACAGTGAGAACTGCAATTACCACACAGCAGGCTGCATGCAATTACTAAATGGTGGGCACCAATTGCTGCAGAGGCCGTCACATGCACATGTGCAGATACCTACAAAAGCAGCCTGTATCTACTGTCCACACATGCAATAATATGATTGCACCAACTGGGAGAGAGAGAGAGAGAGTGTGAGCGAGAGAGACAGACAGAGACAGACAAGACAGACAGACGGATACAAACAGGCAGTAGGAGACAGACACTGAAAACAAACAGCAACACACAGAGGAAACCAAAACCAAAAAAAAAAAAAAAAAATACAACACCTACAACAGACGGAGGTGAGGAATACAAAGGTAAGGTATGTAACAGATATGTATTTGCTGACATCCGAAAGATGTGTCTGAAGGGTACCCTACATACTGTGAATCATCCATATGTGGCAGCAGTCCGTATCTATATGTACATGCACATTTGCATAGGGCAAGTGACATACTGCAACTGTTAGTGAAGGCTGGACATATGTATGTTGTTGAAGGCTGCTATGTGCACATATGTATGTAGGTTGTACTGTGTGGCAGTGCAGACAGCAAGCAGTGCTGGTATATATCATGTGGTGATTAAACGCTGTGGGACTGAGCTACAGGCAGTAAGGCCTGCTACAGCTATACAGCCTGAGGACAGCAGAATGCATTCTGCACAACATTGTGCAATAGTATTACATAACCGTATGTCTCACAACTGTTGCATAATTGACATCCCCACCATGAAAGGTGGGCAGTATATGTGACTATATGTGCAGCTATATGTACAGCAATGGATGTTTAGATGTATGCGTATATATACATGTATATATATATATATATATATATATATATATATACATATATATATATGTGTGTGTGTGTGTGTGTGTGTGTGTGTTTATATATATATATATATATATATATATATATATATGTATATACATATATAGAATTATAGATATATAGACTTATAGATATATAGATCTATATACAAATATATACATATATACATATAAAGATAGATATAGATATATGTTGATATATATAGATATATATATATATATATATATATATATATATATATACGGATATATATAGATATATATGGGTATATATGGATAAATATAGATATAATTCGATATATATGGATATATATAGATATATATGGATATATATATAGAAATATATAGATATATATAGATGTATATAGATATGTATGGATATGTATGGATGTGTATAGATATGGATAGATATGTATAGATATGGATAGATGTGTATAGATATGTATAGATATGTATAGATATGTATATATATATATATATATATATATATATATATATATATATATATATATATCTATAGAGAGAGAGAGAGGGAGACACGGGGTCATATGTACTGCAACAGGTGCCTTTTGTCCAAGGCATGGACTGAACACCAGTGTTGATACTGCAGTGCCATACCCCATTCCAAAACACCTTACGCAGTAACTGCCACATAGGTGGTAGCCTGCCTAACACTGAAGGTGTCAGAAGGGAACACAGGACACAGGTGGACAGTAGGCTCCCCTTTGATAATCACAATGCCACAGTAGTCATGTAATCTGTCTACATGGTACGTGTCATTACAAAAGGTGTGTCATCTAGTGAAATATAGGTCGGTGTTCCCCTCTACTCATCACAATGCCCCATGTGGTATGTACTTCACATGACAACTACAACAAGTGGAAAGGCCACAGACATACCTAACAAAGAGTAATACTGCCCTCAAACACATTCCCTATGCAGACTGACACAAAACCACAGCTAGAGTGCGTTGCATACCGCCCACCCAGAGGTTACCACTGCCGGATATACAGAGGTATGTCACACCCATAGCAGTCAGCCAACCACCATGACAACACCTCACAATCCCTCCGGGCTACATGACCTAGGGCCCTAATCCTTGTCACCTCACTAAACAGCACATGCTGGAGGTACAGGTTCCTATCCACAAATATGCCATACTCTTGACTAAACCCCCCAGCATTAACAAACAAGGCTCCTCATTAGCAGATGTCATACATACCCCTGATGATTGTTTTGGAGATGGGTAATATGCCCTGTGAGTCACCTCTGTGTATCCAGTTGACAGGAGCAAGTGAAATCACATTACATGTGTGTCAAAGGGCAGGGTAGCATATGACTAGGCTGCTCTAGGCCCTAGGGCCTATAGCGTATTACCCACCTATGACACAATGCACAGACACATGTATTCAGTGCAATACCTGCTATGTGAGGTGGAATGAGTGTGACAGTGACTGTGTGCAAGGTTTGTAAAGGTGTGATAGCTTAGTGTGAGGTTGTGTCTGTCATGATAATTTGTGTCCTAGGTGTGAGGCCAGAGAAAGATGTGTCAGTTATTGGGATGCAGACATAGTAGGATGGCATATAGGTTCATAGGTTCATAGGTTGGTACTAGGCTATCAGCCCTAGGGCCTATACAAGCCTAGCCATAACAATTCCCTGGCTATTTCTTCCCACATTATTTACTTTCCTGGACCCCTGTCTAGCAGGGCGACTGACGTGATCCCTGGGGTGAATTTCCTTTCTCCCATCCAGGCGTCAAGGTTCCTTTTGAAGAGGTCCAAAGAGGCACTCTGCTTGACATGTATGGGCAATCTATTCCAGAGTCTGGGGAGTCTCTGGGTCAGGAACCTATCCCTCCAGCATGTTTTGTTTATTGTGATGACAAGGTTTAGATCCCTGGAGCGTGTAGCTCTGAGGGATTGGGATTTCTTTAAGTGTAGCATGTCCAACAGCTCTGGGTTTGACATGGCCTTGTATGTTAAGCAGAGATCGCCTCTGAGTAGACGATATGCGACAGAGTATAGCTGGAGTTTTTTAAGGCGGTCAGCGTAGGGCATCTGCTTTAGGCCTGTGATTCTTTTAGTGAGGTATTTCTGAGGCCTTTCCAGTTGTTGCAGATGTCTTGAGAGGTACATACCAAATGGGGCGTTGTATTCTATAATGGGTCTAATGAGGGATGAGTACAGTGGGACAATGACCTCCTTTTTTCTGGATGAAAAGCCCTTCATGATGAAGTGTGCCACATAGAAGGATTTCCTGACTGTTGTGGCGATGTGGTTATCGAACGTGAGACCACTGTCCACCTGTGTCCCTAAGTCTCTTATCACACTTTCTGTGTTTAGTGTACTGCCACCTATATGGTAATTCATGGATACATGTTTTTTCCCAAAGGGGATAACAATACATTTCTTGGCATTGAGCTTGAGCCCATGGCTCTGGCACCAAGCATCTGTTTCTGTAAGGCCCTTTTGTAGAGTATCCACATCATTTGGGGATTCAATAATGGCTCCCAGTTTGCAGTCATCTGCAAACTTTGTTAGCCAGAGTCCCTTAGTGTTGACCTGTACTTCAGAGAAGTAGATGCCAAACAAGAGCGGCCCCAGGACTGAACCCTGAGGTACTCCACTTGTCACTTGTCTGGAGCTGGATTTGGAGTCAGCTGCTTTTATAGTGTGGGTTCTATCAGTAAGCCATTTAGCAACCCATTGGGTGACATAGGGATTAATGCCCAACTTAGTAAGTTTATCTATGATTCCAGAGTGGGGGATGGTGTCAAAGGCCTTGGCAAGGTCTAGATAGGCTGTGTGGACCACCTTACCCTTGTCCATGGCTCTGGAGACTGATTCAAAGAAGCTAATCAGGTTCAGGAGACAAGATCGGCCCTTCACAAACCCAAACTGGGTGGGGTCCAGTGTTTGAAGGTTGCCAATGTCTTTGTTTATAAGTTCCATGATAATACGCTCCATGGCCTTGCAGATAAGGCTTGTCAGACTGATGGGACGGTAGTTTCCGGGATCCAAGGTGGATCCCCCCTTGTGGATTGGGATAACTGTAGCTCGCGCCACTCAGTGGGCACGAAACCTGAGGTGAGGCTATGATTAAACATGACACTTAGGTGAGGTGCCAGTTCATATTGTAGTTCATGTAGTACACAGCCGGGATGTCATCTGGTCCCATGGATGCTGTATTCTTGGCTTTAGAGAGTGCGTTTTGTACCTGTGTGGCCATTATTACTGGAATTTGGCAATCTTCCGGTATTGAGATGGGCCATTTAGGGGGTGAGAGGGGGGTGAAGTTGGCACTGAATTGATCTGCCAGGATATTGGCAATATCCTTTGGATCAGTATATTTAATGCCATTCTGTTTTAGCTCAGAGCAGATCTGAGCATTGCCATTTAGATTTTTGACATAGTTATAGAATGCTTTGTGGTTGTCTTTGGAATCTTTGGCAATTTTATTTTCGTAACTAGCTTTGGAGGATTTTATGAGGTATCTCAGTTTCTTACTGAGGCTAGTAAGGGAGTTTTTTGCATCCTGGGATTTTCCTCTTTTCTGCAAAAGTTTCTTCCTTTTGTTGTAAAGTTTGTTTATGGCAGGGGACCACCAGATTGGCTTCCTTTTTTTGGATGAGAGCATTTTGGTTCTATTTGGGATGGCACGATTCATGCATGAGTGGATGTGCTCGTACAGTGCCTTAGTGTAGGATTCAGCAGTTTCAGTTCCTGTCTGCATGGGTGTCATGAAGTTTGTCACTTCTGACTTAAGTAGCATGAAGTTGGCTTTGGAGAAGTTTTTTATGGTGGTTTCTTTACTGGGGGGTGGGGTGGGATGTGGATGTTAAGGGTGATTAGCTTATGGTCAGACCTGACTAACGAGGGGGTGACCATAGGTATGGAGCATTGATTTCCCATGTTGGTAATGACCAGGTCTAGGATATTGGAGCCCCTGGTAGGACTATGGATTAGTTGATCCAGGGCGTTGGAATTTATGAATTCCAAGAACCGTTGCGCAAAGGTTGTGACATAGTTCCTTGTGTACGACTGTGGTGTCCCATTGTAGGCTGAAGCAATAAATGTATGCTCAGTAAGTGGTACTGCTGGTGACTCCAGCTCACATATGAACTGTTGTACTACCTGAAGCTGTCGCCTAAACAGCACAGTATGGTGTATGCTCACAGTCCCTGGTAACGCTGTCTTGTGTGTTTCCTGTAGTCTGCACAGATTACATACCTCAGGCATAGGTATCTGTAAGTAGGGGCACACAGTACTATAAGGTACACAGGTAATGCTCATCTGCGTCGGCATACATCTGTGTGCTGTATGTATGTCTGATGTGTGTGTAATGATGCCTGTACCATGCCCACAATAACATGTGTGTTACAGGGTATGTGTGTGTACCTAGCAACATGTATACTCTGTTATAGCAGTATGCCAGCTACATTAACAACCGTGCACATATGTTAGGTAGGGGTATGGCATCAAAGACTAGGGTGGTTTACTGGTAATACTGTAAATGTACATTACATTCATTGCATTGGATGACATATTTCTTCATGCATTAGCTTGATATATACCCCCGGGGCGAGGTTGTGCATTGTATGCCAAACAGTGTGCCGACTACTGGTGTATACTGGTTTGTTATATGGAGTGTGGCAGGCACTGTCAGCCAGTTGTGGGCTGAGCACTGATATGTGGTATTGAACATGCGTATCCTCTGATAGACAGATAGATGCTATATATGGAAGTTAAGTGATATCTGTACTTCATAATGTTGTGTGTGCCACATGGCTTGCTCACACATATCATTTAATTGCCTTCCAGGGTTATGGCTCATCAACGTAATCCATCATATGCAGCTGCGGAGGAGCAGGAAATTCAGAACAGCCTGGTGCAGCACTATAACCTGCTTTTTTCCAGGGCCAGCCAGCACCAGCATGAGTGTACTGCACTGTGGCAAGACCTTGTTCGCCGGGTAAATGACATAGGCATGCATAACTGGACATATGAGCAGGTACACCGTCACTGCAGTGATTTAATTATACATGTCCGGCGGCGTGCGTCTGATATCCATAGGCAACAGCTTGCCACAGGTAGTGGGGCAGCCATACATCCCCCCTCACCAGAGTGGAGGACCTGCTCCTATGCGTGGTGGCTCCTGGCCTACAGCAGCAACAGCATCATACATGTGTCATCATGGAGGCTGGAGCCACCCAGCAGGATGACATGGAGCGTGCAGGTAATATGCCCTAGCTGTAGACTACCGTTACCTGTATTGTTAGAATATTCATATGTGAGATGTGTACTGTGTGTTTAGCAGTTGTGCTGCCTATCGTGTGCAATACTGATATTTGGAATAGTATCCGTACACCTGTGACTGTTGACTGTTGTTCCACTGTAGTTTAGCACACTCACAGTAGCAATGCCACAGTTGTGGCCACTGACAAACTGTGTCATATTCTTGTAGGTCCCTCTGGTGTGACAGCAGGGCAGGCGATACATGCTGGTGAGTGTGTTAACACTTTAATATTAGTAATGAAATGTGCATATCATAGGGGAGGTGTAGGCCATGTACACGTAACACACCTACGCATAATGCATGCTGTGCATGTTTGCTGTGAGACATCAATCATCTCAGTAAAGTCAGTAGCTGCCTCAATCACATGCAATGCACAGAGCAGCAGACACAATTGTGGCAACACTGTACTGCACATTGGATATGCATAGTTGCTACAGCTGTACACAACAGAACACGTTTATCATACGCAGTACACGAAAACATGCTACATTTGGCATTACCACACACCCACTGTAAGGTCACACATCAGTATCCCACAAGTCATGCACACACACCTGATGTACCTCAGGGGTAGAGGCCTATCATGGGGCTGTGCAACACTCTGCAACACATAACGCAGTCATGTTAGGCAATGCTCCCTATTGGGCACCTCACACACCCATGTACAAGGTGGCTGTGTAACTGTGAACGTAGCCATGGCACTGCAGTTCAGGTACAGCATGCTAGGCGGTGGTCTTGCACACATTAGTAGCTGTGAGTGACCACAAGATGCATGTTGATGATGGCACAGGGTACTACACCCCATCCAGTTACTGTGACCACAGTACTACTCATAGCAGTCATTGTTTTGTACCTCAATGTTGTGTGTGTGCAAACATATGCACCTATACACAATATGCATAGCATGTTGTGTGTGTGCTTACATATGCCAGTATACACAATATGCACAGCAGTCACCATCCAAACAAAGTGTCCCATATATGTCCTGGAATGCTAGTGAGTGTATAGGTCACTTGACACACATTGGGTATGTGTGGTGTTTAATGTTGCAGTCGTGTAGCATGCCATGCCATGTCCGGCACTGACATATCTGCAATATGTCCCACACTCACCATAACCACTGTACACTGGCCATGTCGAGCATTGGGATTCCTTCACATCAACATGCACCACACATCCCGTGTGTGTACATAGCATGCATGTGCTACACCCATGCCCACTATTATCTGCTATGGACACAGACACTGTACTCAGACATGGATATCTATGTGTCACACAGATAACACATGCAGCCATGGCATATATACTTGTGAGTGATGGTGCACAGGGCATTGCAGAGCTGATAATACCTGCACAGCAATGTTGTGTCCATGTACACATTGTGTTCCAGGCTGTAGCCAATCACTGAACAACTACACAGTTGCATCAAAGCCATGTATACTGCCATTAAATAGGAGCGTCTACACTTGCACTGCATGGTCTTGTGCAACACATATTCTGCATGCTGACACGTGTGGTTACTGTTTACCTTGTGATACTGACAACCACCTTCACCCACTATAGAGTATGTGTTGGATTGCTGGTGTGTGTGTGTGTGTATGTGCTGTAGTGAGGAGTGTATTAGTGTTCATGTGTTCATGTGTGCATGTGTTCATGTATGCATGTGTGCATGTGTGCATGTGTGCATGTGTTCATGTGTGCATGTGTTCATGTGCAGACTGTAAAGTGTGTTTCCTGTCTTCCTCTCACAGGTGCTGAGTTAGGGGTTGGTGAAAGCAGCAGGCAACCTGAAGCCACTGCCACGAATAGTGGTGATTATGAGACATGTATTTTGGCACAGGAAGGTTTGACAGGGTCTGTCGTTGGTCTGCCAATCGACGGTACACAGCGTTCAACCCCATCTATGCGCACATTCATACTGTCAATACATCCCTCACCACCAATGGCCATAGGCGAGGGACAGCATACAGTTGGCATTGACCAGGAGAGTGTGGTACCCATGGCACTTGCATCCCCTCACAGCAGCCATAGCTGTATTCCTGGAATGGTACCACATAGGCGGAGGTCCAGGGGTTCTCGGAGGAGCACCGCTGGTCGTATTTCCCCTGGCAGGCATGCCCTCATAAGTCTTACGACGTCCAGTATGTTCCGGGCTGTAATGCAGGCTCAGGCACGTATGGAACGGTACACCAGGCAGGGACTTAGGTTGCAGAGGGCACATTACACCACTATCAATGACATCATCTGTGACCTTGCCGGTGCCATCCAGACTTACACCGAGGTCATTGATAGATGTTGGGGGGAGACATTAGATGCCCTCCACAATATGTCTTCCATGAGCCAGGACCGTGTGGAACAGTTGCAACGTTGATGCGGACACATGCCAGCAACGGCAATAGCTGGCAGTGGGTGCGGATCACCCACAGTTCACAGCCGCTCCCATAGTGGCAGTACCAGCCCCAACAATGGCTGGCCTGTCTATTGACCGTCCCAGTAGACCACGTGCATGTGGCTCTGGCCAGTCCCAGCAGGGACATGGGTCCAGTTGTCATACCTCTGCCTCTGATGACAGTATCCAGTCAGGGTTGGTACCCGATACTGTCCATAGCACCCCTGCCAGGCACAGGTACTGTGTCTGTGGCCAGAGACAGTGATCTGTACAGCCTAGCAGGTACAGTCTGTGGCTGTCCCACAAACTACCGTATATGGCAGCCACATGGTGGAGCTGTGTGCATGCAGACACACACACACACATTAACCAAACAACTAGGGCTCACACATACACACACACACATTAGATCAACATTTGCCCATGCTGTACTGTTGTCCCTCAAACACACACAGACATGTCGATTGGATGGGTCAATGTCAGGCTCCAGCAAACAACAAAACACCCTGTGCATATTATGATACCTGTGTCGCCCCCTGTCATCTGCAACGTTGACGGAGGAACAGGCTAACATGGTGCTGATGCACAGGGAGACACTATAGCAGTGTAGCAATATTAGCAAGTTGTCAACAAGAAAGTGTAACAACATCCTTGTAGGTATATCTGTGCAGACATTATGCATCAAAGCTTTGATTATCAATGTAGCATTGTTTATACCACTGTTAGGTCTGAGTATGTATTGTCCACCCATGTGCCACATGGCTGAAGTGTAATGTGTTGCCAGCATGTGTTAGTGAGTGGACAGTATGTGTGTGATGTGTGCAGTACAGATTAGCAAGTGTATATCTGTGAACAAGGTGGGTGTGCACTGTCTGCATGTACATGCATAGTAGACACATGGGACGTGTGGCATACCCTGTCGTACACATTGTTAACATCTCATAGTATCTTTCAATAGCCAGTATGCATTCTACTACAGTTATGTACTAACATGAGTAGACATGTGTGTATGACATGGGTTGACACTATGCTGTGGGTGATACCGTTAATATCTGTCAATGATTTGCGGTCTGGTAGTATACACAACCTCAACAGCATGACTATAAGCAATCATTGGATGATGTCCTGACAAATGACACACAGTCGTAGGGAACTCAGTAACAGTTGGATCCTTCCGGTGCTACACTATAACACTAACCAGTGGTAATGACCACCACCCATTCCTGTGACCACACCTGTTTGGCATATAGCCCCCTTAGGTACATGCAAACACATTAGGGATGTGTCCATCCAAATCTGGAAATGCATGCATTGGTCTACAATGCATTCCCTGGATGGGGCTCATATCCTACACAAGGGTATCATACAGACACATACCTGTTGTCTGATACATGCTGTATAGCAGTAAGCCGACTATGGCATAGTCATCCTCATGTACTATACATACTATCCAGTCAGTACCACACAGGTGGTAGCCCTCAGCATGCATGTTGGGTACCAATGTGTACATACAGTCTCATATTATGTCATGTGTCCCTTGGTATCCACATATCCATAGGTATTGTGGAGTCCCAAGGTGTATCACATACGACATTAGAGGCCTGAATGCATATCCACAAGGGCAGTTGTACACCTATAAATACTGTCCATTATTGGCAGTCATTGTTGTGTATGAACATGTCTGACATATACCCCAGGCATATACCCTCACTCACACTACTCTTAAGTAACTGTCATGGGTGTGTGTGGCACAGATGACCTTGGCCACAGAACACGACAGTGGACGGCCTTGTCACATACATACATATGTGACCTGCGATCTGAGAAGCTGCGGCACAACCTGTCAATGGAAACAAATGTATTGATGTAGTATGCAGGCTTCACACCTATGTACTGATTGAGGGGACATGTACACATATATATTTGCCACGCAGACACCTGATGTGTGCAATGCACTTACTGTTGTAATCATAATATGTCATACCTTAGTAAAAGCAAAACCCACACTGCATTGACCAATAGTAACACACACACAGTCAGCATTTGCAGGATTCAAACCCCGACCTAATTATGTTATGATACTAGAGAGAGATACATTAACACGGTGTGCTATTTGCTTTACTGGGTGGTTTCCTTTCTCCGTCTGTATTTGTAAAATACTGACATCATCAGTCTTTCCAAAGAGGAATATACCTTTTTTAGTGTGTTTTCCTAGTCTCCAAAAAGGGCACTCCTTTCAAAGACAATTGCACAAATACACACACAGTCAGCATTTGCAAGATCCAAACCCCTACCTAACTATGTTATGATACTAGAGAATGATGCATTAACATGGCACGCTATTTGCTTTACTGGGTGGTTTTGCTTCTCTGGCTGTATTTGTAGGATGGTGACATCATCAGTCTTTCCAAAGAGGAATGTACCTCTTTTAGTGGGTTTTCCCAGTCTCCAAAAACACACACAAACACACACACACACACACACACACACACACACACACACACACACACACACACACACACACACACACATTAACACGGCGCACTATTTGCTTTACTGGCTGGTTTCCCTTCTCCTGCTGTATTTGTAGGATGGTGACATCATCAGGCTTTCCAAAGAGGAATGTACCTCTTTTAGTGAGTTTTCCCAGTCTCCAAAAAGGGAACACCTCTCAAAGGAAACTGTACACATACACACCCCCCACACACACACACTCACTGTTTGTAGGATTCAAACCCCTACCTATGTTATGATACTAGGGAGAGGCACATTAACACAGTGCACTATTTGCTTTATTAGCTGGCTTCCCTTCTCCTGCTGTATTTATAGGATGGTGACATCATCAGACTGGACATGGTGATGTGTGTACACTTTGTTTTATACCATTCCAGGAATGGTCCATGTGGGTGAGCAGGTGTCAACAGCTTGAACAAGACCTCATAATCCTTACCTTGTGTGATCTATCTGTGGACACATTGACATTCCATCATATGTCAACACATATTTATGCACAGCTTGTTGGTTTTGTGGATACTACATGTGTCTGGGATGTTGATAAAGGGCTATTCAAAGTCTATGTGAGACATGTGTAGATGTGTTCATTGATGTATGTCCTGGGTGGCTGCCTTGCAAACAGTCTAGCATGTTTGGGAACCATGATCCGCACATGAACATACCACAGTTGGTAGGGTTGTGTGTATGTCAGCTTCCAATAGCTTTGTTTATGACTGCAACCATGATGGACTCCATGACCTTGCAGCTCAGACTTCGTAGGCGTACTGGACTTAGGTTCATAGGTTCATAGGTTCATAGGTTTATACTAGGCTATCTGCCCTAAGGCATTTATAAGCCTAGCCCAAATTATTGTGGC
>NC_056741.1:1013806732-1013871238 GCF_019279795.1 Protopterus annectens | reverse complement strand
GAAAATAGCATCATTTTTTTTGTTTTTTTGTTTTTTTTTTTCAAGAAAGCAGTAGAAACAAATGCAAACTCACATTTATAGGGCAGTAATGGCTGTCGCAATTGCGTGGGAAGCCAGGTACAGTGAAAAATACAATTTACAACAAAAAATGAATTTTAAAGTGCAGGCACAAATAAATGCAATTTCAGTATAAAATGAGCGTTCTGAGAAGCAATAAATGCCAGAAAATGAGCGTTTAGATGGAAATAGCAATAAGCAACAAGAAAAAACAAAAAAAGGCTTAAACACAGTCCAGGTATCAGCAGATATCTGAAACTGGACTTTTCTAGCTTAGTAGGGTGGGAAAATAGCAAGATTTTTTTTTCAAGAAAACAGTAGAAACAAATGCAAAAACACTTTTATAGTGCAGTAATGGATGCCACACTTGAGTGGGAAGCCAGTAACAGTCAAAAATACAATTTGCAACAAAAAACTAATTTTAAAGTACAGGCACAAAGAAATGCAATTTCAGTGTAAAATAACTGTTGTGAGAAGAAATAAATGCCAGATAATTAGCGTTTAGGCGGAAATAGCAATAAGCAACAAGAAAAAACAAAAACAAAGGTTCTTCAACACTCCAAAGTCTCTCCTGTTGTCTCTCTGGTGTTGTAGGTCTCTGCAGGACATCTGGGCAGGATCTGCTGAGCTTATACAAACACAAAAAACGCACATATGCGGTTTTCATATCAGAAAGATTAAAGAGATAAAAAATTAGCACAAAATTGCCAATAAAGCTATAGTTTCTGGGCAGAAACTACTCCTCCAAGGGCAGGAAAGCTGTTCAGAGCTCCCCAGTCTCACTGATGAACAAAGAAACTTCCTTTTTCCCAAGTAAGGTATGGCAAAACACAGAAGCTTAAACACAGTCCAGGTATCAGCTGGTATCTGAAACTGGACTTTTCTAGCTTAGTAAGGTGGGAAAACAGCAAGATGTTTTTCAAGAAAACAGTAGAAACAAATGCAAAAACACTTTTATAGTGCAGTAATGGCTGTCACACTTGAGTGGAAAGCCAGTAATAGTTAAAAATAAAATTTACAAAAAAAAAATGAATTTTAAAGTGCAGGCACAAATAAATGCAATTTCAGTATAAAATGAGCATTCTTATAAGCAATAAATGCCAGAAAATGGGCGTTTAGGTGGAAATAGCAATACGCAACAAGAAAAAACAAAAAATGTACTTAAACACTCCAAAGTCTCTCTTTTTGTCTCTCTGGTGTTGTAGGTCTCTGCAGGACACCTGGGCAGGGTCTGCTGAGCTTATACAAAAACAAAAAAAAACGTGCAAATGCGGTTTTATATCAGAAAGATTAAAGAGATAAAAATTAGCCCAAAATGGCCAATAAAACTACAGTTTATGGGCAAAAACCACTCCTCCAAGGGCAGGTAGGCTGTTCAGAGCTCCCCACTCTCACTGGCGAACAAAGAAACTTCCTTTTTGCCCAAGTAAGGTATGGCCAAATACAGAAGCTTAAACACAGTCCAGGTATCAGCAGGTATCTGAAACTGGAATTTTCTAACTTTGTAAGGCGGGAAAATAGCAAAATTTTTTTTTTGTTTGTTTGCTTGTTTTTTCAAGAAAACAGTAGAAACAAAAGTAAAAACACTTTTATAGTGCAGTAAGGACTGTCATACTTGAGTGGGAAGCCAGTAACAGTTAAAAATACAATTTACAACAAAAAAAAAAAACAATTTTTAAAGTGCAGGCATAAATACATGCAATTTCAGTGTAAAATGAGTGTTCTGAGAAGCAATAAACACCACAAAATGAGCGTTTAGGTGGAAATAGCAATAAGCAACAAGAAAAACAAAAAAGGTACTTAAATACTCCAAAGTCTTTCCTTTTGTCTCTCTGGCATTGTAGGTCTCAGCAGGACACCTGGGCAGGATCTGCTGAGCTTATACAAACACAAAAAACACACAAATGTGTTTTTTATATCAGAAAGATTAAAAAGATAGAAATTAGCTGAAAATGGCCAATAAAACTACAGTTCCTGGGCAGAAACTACTCTTCCAAGGGCAGGAAGGCTGTTCAGAGCTCCCCACTCTCACTGGTGAACAAAGAAACTTCCTTTTTGCCCAAGTAAGGTATGGCCAAACACAGAAGCTTAAACACAGTCCAGGTATCAGCTGGTATCTGAAACTTGACTTTTCTGGCTTAGTAAGGCAGGAAAATAGCAAGATTTTTTTTTCAAGAAAACGGTAGAAACAAATGCAAAAAAACTTTTATAGTGCAGTAATGGCTGTCACACTTGAGTGGAAAACCAGTAACAGTTAAAAATACAATTTACGAAACATTTCAGTGAAAAATGAGCGTTCTTAGAAGCAATAAACACCAGAAAACAAGCGTTTAGGTGGAAATAGCAATAAGCAACAAGAAAAACCAGAAAATGTACTTAAACACTTCAAAGTTTCTCCTTTTGTCTCTCTGGTGTTGTAGGTCTCTGCAGGACACCTGGGCAGGATCTGCTGAGCTTATACAAAAATAAAAAATGTGCAAATGCAGTTTTATATCAGAAAGATTAAAAAGATAAAAATTAGCCCTAAATGGCCAATAAAACTATAGTTTATGGGTAGCAACTACTCCTCCAAGGGCAGGAAGGCTGTTCAGAGCTCCCCACTCTCACTAGTGAACAAAGAAACTTCCTTTTTGCCCAAGTAAGGTACGGCCAAACACAAAAGCTTAAACACATTCCAGGTATCTGCAGGTATCTGAAACTGGACTTTTCTAGCTTAGTAAGGCGGGAAAATAGCAACATTTTTTTGTTTTTTTTTTTTTTCAAGAAATCAGTAGAAACAAATGCAAACTCACATTTATAGGGCAGTAATGGCTGTCACACTTGTGTGGGAAGCCAGGAACAGTGAAAAATACAATTTACAACAAAAAACGAATTTTAAAGTGCAGGCACAAATAAATGCAATTTCAGTATAAAATGAGCATTCTGAGAAGCAATAAATGCCAGAAAATGAGCGTTTAGATGGAAATAGCAATAAGCAACAAGAAAAAACAAAAAAAAGGCTTAAACACAGTCCAGGTTACAGCAGATATCTGAAACTGGACTTTTCTAGCTTAATAAGGTGGGAAAATAGCAAGATTTTTTTTTTCAAGAAAACAGTAGAAACAAATGCAAAAACACTTTTATAGTGCAGTAATGGATGTCACACTTGAGTGGGAAGCCAGTAACAGTCAAAAATACAATTTGCAACAAAAAACTAATTTTAAAGTGCAGGCACAAAGAAATACAATTTCAGTGTAAAATGACTGTTGTGAGAAGCAATAAACGCCAGATAATTAGCGTTTAGGTGGAAATAGCAATAAGCAACAAGAAAAACCAAAAAAAAGGTACTTCAACACTCCAAAGTCTCTCCTGTTGTCTCTCTGGTGTTGTAGGTCTCTGCAGGACACCTGGGCAGGATCTGCTGAGCTTATACAAACACAAAACCCGCACATATGCGGTTTTCATATCAGAAAGATTAAAGAGATAAAAATCAGCACAAAATTGCCAATAAAGCTACAGTTTCTGGGCAGAAACTACTCTTCCAAGGGCAGGAAGGCTGTTCAGAGCTCCCCAGTCTCACTGATGAACAAAGAAACTTCCTTTTTGCCCAAGTAAGGTATGGCAAAACACAGAAGCTTAAACACAGTCCAGGTATCAGCTGGTATCTGAAACTGGACTTTTCTAGCTTAGTAAGGCGGGAAAATAGCAAGATGTTTTTTCAAGAAAACAGTAGAAACAAATGCAAAAACACTTTTATAGTGCAGTAATGGCTGTCACACTTGAGTGGAAAGCCAGTAACAGTTAAAAATAAAATTTACAAAAAAAATGAATTTTAAAGTGCAGGCACAAATAAATGCAATTTCAGTGTAAAATGAGCATTCTTATAAGCAATAAATGCCACAAAATGAGCGTTTAGGTGGAAATAGCAATAAGCAACAAGAAAAAACAAAAAATTTACTTAAACACTCCAAAGTCTCTCCATTTGTCTCTCTGGTGTTGTAGGTCTCTGCAGGACACCAGGGAAAGGATCTGCTGAGCTTATACAAAAACAAAAAAAATGTGCAAATGCGGTTTTATATCAGAAAGATTAAAGAGATAAAAATTAGCCCAAAATGGCCAATAAAACTACAGTTTATGGGCAAAAACCACTCCTCCAAGGGCAGGTAGGCTGTTCAGAGCTCCCCACTCTCACTGGTGAACAAAGAAACTTCCTTTTTGCCCAAGTAAGGTATGGCCAAACACAGAAGCTTAAACACAGTCAAAGTATCAGCAGGTATCTGAAACTGGACTTTTCTAGCTTAGTATGCAGGGAAAATAGCATGATTTTTTTGCAAGAAAACAGTAGAAACAAATGCAAAAACACTTTTATAGTGCAGTAATGGCTGTCACACTTGAGTGGGAAGCCAGTAACAGTTAAAATACAGTTTACAACAAAAAATAAATTTTAAAGTGCAGGCACAAAGAAATGCAATTTCAGTGTAAAATGAACATTCTGAGAAGCAATAAATGCCAGAAAACGATCGTTTAGGGGGAAATAACAATAAGCAACAAGAAAAACCAAAAAAAGGTACTTAAACACTCCAAAGTTTCTCCTGTTGTCTCTTTGGTGTTGTAGGTCTTTGCAGGACACCTGGACAGGATCTGCTGAGCTTATACAAACACAAAAAATGCACAAATGCGGTTTTTATATCAGAAAGATTAAAGGGATAGAAATTAGCCCAAAATGGCCAATAAAACTACAGTTTCTGGGCAGAATCTACTCCTCCAAGGGCAGGAAGGCTGTTCAGAGCTCCTCACTCTCACTGGTGAACAAAAAAACTTCCTTTTTGCCCAAGTAAGGTATGGCCAAACACAGAAGCTTAAACACAGTCCAGGTATCAGCAGATATCTGAAACTGGACTTTTCTAGCTTAGTAAGGTGGGAAAATAGCAAGATATATTTTTTTTCAAGAAAACAGTAGAAGCAAATGCAAAAACAATTTTATAGTGCAGTAATGGCTGTCGCACTTGAGTGGGAAGCCAATAACAGTTAAAAATACAATTTACAACAAAAAATGAATTTTAAAGTGCAGGAACAAATAAATGCAATTTCAGTGTAACATGAGCATTCTCAGAAGCAATAAACATCAGAAAACGAGCATTTAGGTGGAAATAGCAATAAGGAACAAGGAAAAACAAAAAAGGTACTTAAACACTCCAAAGTATTTCCTTTTCTCTCTCTCTGGCATTGTAGGTCTCAGCAGGACACCTGGGCAGGATCTGCTGAGCTTATACAAACACAAAAAACACACAAATGCGTTTTTTTATCAGAAAGATTAAAGAGATAGAAATTAGCCAAAAAAGGCCAATAAAACTACAATTTCTGGGCAGAAACTACTCCTCCAAGGGCAGAAAGGCTTTTCAGAGCTCCCCACTCTCACTGATGAACAAAGAAACTTCATTTTTGCCCAAGTGAGGTATGGCCAAACACAGAAGCTTAAACACAATCCAGGTATCAGCAGATATCTAAAACTGGACTTTTCTAGGTTAGTAAGGAGGGAAAATAGCAAGATTTTCTTTCAAGAAAACAGTACAAACAAATGCAAAAACACTTTTATAGTGCAGTAATGCCTGTCGCACTTCAGTGGGAAGCCAGCAGCAGTTAAAAATGCAATTTACAACAAAAAACTAATTTTAAAGTGCAGGCAAGAATAAATGCAATTTCAATGTAAAATGAATGTTCTGAGAAGCAATAAATGCCAGAAAATGAGTGTTTAGGTGGAAATAGCAATAAGCAACAAGAAAAAACAAAAAAGTACTTAAACACTCCATAGTCTCTCCTGTTGTCTCTCTGGTGTTGTAGGTCTCTGTAGGACACCTGGGCAGGATCTGCTGAGGTTATACAAAACCAAAAAACGCCCAATTGCAGTTTTATATCAGAAAGATTAAAGAGATAAAATTTATCCCAAAATGGCCAATAAAACTACAGTTTTTGGGCAAAAAACACTCCTCCAAGGTCAGGTAGGCTGTTCAGAGCTCCACACTCTCACTGGTGAACAAAGAAACTTCCTTTTTGCCCAAGTAAGGTATGGCCAAACACAGAAGCTTAAACACAGTCCAGGTATCTGAAACTGGACTTTTCTAGCTTAGTAAGGCTGGAAAATAGCAAGATGTTTTTGTTTTTTTGGGTTTTTTAAAAAAAACAGTAGAAAAAATGCAAACTCACTTTTATATGGCAGTAATGGCTGTCACACTTGCGTGGGAAGCCAAGAACAGTGAAAAATACAATTTACAACAAAAAATGAATTTTAAAGTGCAGGCACAAATAAATGAAATTTCACTATAAAATTAACATTCTGAGAAGCAATAAACACCAGAAAATGAGCATTTAGGCAGAAATAGCAATAAGCAACAAGAAAAAACTAAAAAAGGTACTTAAACACTCCAAAGTTTCTCCCTTTGTCTCTCTGATGTTGTAGGTCTCTGCAGGACACCTGGGCAGGATCTGCTGAGCTTATACAAAAACAAAAAACGCGCAAATGCGGTTTTATATCAAAAAGATTAAAGAGATAGAACATAGCCCAAAATGGCCAATAAAGCTACAGTTTCTGGGCAAAAACCACTCCTCCAAGGTCAGGTAGGCTGTTCAGAGCTCCCCACTGTCACTGGTGAACAAAGAAACTTCCTTTTTGCCCAAGTAAGGTATGGCCAAACACAGAAGCTTAAACACAGTCCAGGTATCAGCAGATATCTGAAACTGGACTTTTCTAGCTTAGTAAGGTGGGAAAATAGCAAGATTATTTTTTCAAGAAAACAGTAGAAACAAATGCAAAAACGCTTTTATAGTGCAGGAATGGCTGTTACACTTGAGTGGGAAGCCATTAACAGTTAAAAATACAATTTGCAACATAGGTTCATAGGTTCATAGGTTTATACTAGGCTATCTGCCCTAAGGCATTTATAAGCCTAGCCCAAATTTTTGTGGCTTACGCCACCCCTTATATGAAAAAATACTGTGCCCATTAGTTTGTTGTGCCTCTGTCCAGCAGTGACACAGAGATGATTCCTGGGGTAAACCTACGATCTCCCATCCACAGGTCTAGATTTCTCTTGAACAGAGTCAGCGAGGTGCTCTGCCTCACATGGACCGGGATTTTATTCCACAGCATAGGGAGTCTCTGAGTGATAAATCTATCCCTCCAGCACGTCCTATTTATATCCGTGCTAAGGTTTAAGTCGCTTGCTCTAGTGGTTTTGGTGGATTTGGATTTTTGAGGTGGAGCATGTCCATTAATTCGGTTGGACATGGCCTTGTATGTCAGGCACATGTCACCTCTGAGCAGACGGTATGCGACTGAATAGAGCTGGAGTTTCTTCAATCTGGCAGCATATGACAGATTTTGGAGTCCCTTTATCCTTTTGGTGAGGAACTTTTGGGGTCTCTCCAATTGCTGCAGATGTCGGGTGAGATACATCCCGAATGGGGCATTGTACTCGATCATTGGTCTGATAAGTGAAGAGTACAGGGAACAATAACCTCACTAGATCTGGATGTGAATCCTTCATGATCAGGTGGGCAATGTAGAAGGTCTTTCTAACCACTTTAGCAATGTGAGTGTCAAAAGAAAGGCCACTGTCAACCTGGGTCCCCAGGTCCCTGATAACCTCTTCTGTGCTTAGTGGATTGCCACCTATATGGTAGCTTTGGGTTACCTTGTTTTTCCCGGGTATGACTATACATTTTTGGCGTTTAACTTCAGGCCATGGCTCTGGCACCAGCTATCTGTTTCCGTGAGTCCCTTCTGAAGGATATCCGTGTCTGATGCACTTTCCACTATGGCGCCCAGTTTGCAGTCGCCTGCAAACTTTGTCAGCCAAAGTCCTCCTATGTTGGCCTGTACTTCTGAGAAGTAGATGCCAAACAATAGGGGGCCAAGGACCGAGCCCTGTGGGACACCACTTGTGACCGGCTTGGAGTCTGACACAGCGCCAGCAACTCTAACCCTGTGGGTTCTGTCCTTAAGCCAGTTTGCAACCCATCTTGTGACATATGGGTTTACATTTAAGATGGTAAGTTTTTCTACAATACCCGAGTGGGGTATTGTGTCGAAAGCCTTTGCAAGGTCAAGGTAGGCTGTATGGACTGCCTTTCCCTCATCAATGGCCTTGGTGACTGTTTCGAAGAAGTCGACCAAGTTCAAAAGGCATGATCTTCCCTTGACAAAGCCAAACTGGGTCGGGTCCAATGTTTGCAAGTCCCCTATATCTTTGTTTATGAGCTCCATTATGATCCTCTCCATAGCTTTGCAGACTAGACTTGTTAAGCTTATGGGGCGGTAATTACCAGGGTCCGTAGAGGCGCTGCCTTTGTGTAGTGGGACTACAGTTGCCGTACGCCACTCCTTGGGCACGTATCCTGTGGTAAGGCTGAGATTAAACAGCTGCCTTATGTGCGGGTTTAATTCCTCATTTAGCTCGTGTAGCACACAGCCGGGGACACCATCCATCCCATTGATGCTGTGTTTTTAGCTTTAGAGAGTGCAGCTTTCACCTGCGCATTTGAGATGTCCGGGAGGCTACACTCGGCTGGGATAGTTATCTCTCCTTTAGGGGGGGAGAGGGGGGTGAAGTTTGCACTGAACCTGTCTGCCAGTATGTTGGCAATGTCTGTGGGTTCAGTGATTTTTGTATCATTTTGGACTAATTCTGAGCATATCTGGGAGTTTCCACCCAGGTTCCTAACATAGCTGAAAAAGGCCTTATGATTGTCCTTTGAATCCATGGCAATTTTTTCTCAAAATTGGCCTTAGTTGATTTTATGAGTGCTCGTATTTTTTTACTAATAATGATCAGGGTGACTTCCCTTTTATGGATTTTGTTCTGTCATGTAATAGCTTTCTCCTCTTATTGTAAAGTTTGTTAATGGCTGGGGTCCACCAGACTGGACGTTTGCCCTTTGTGGAAAGAGTCTTGGTTTTATTTGGGATTGCCTGATCCATGCAGTCCTGGAGGTGTTCATAGAAGGCATTTGTAAGGGCTTCCGCAGCTTGGGTTGTGGTTTCCACTGGCTCAGGGGCCTTGAAGGATACCACACCAGTCTTGAGTAGTGTGAAGTTTGCTTTAGAGAAGTTCTTCACTATGGTCTTTTGTTTGGGGTGGGGCGGGATGTGGATTTCCAGTGAGATTAGTTTATGATCAGATCTCACCAATGAGGGATATACTTCCGGTGTGGAGCATTTTGTCCCCATGTTTTTGACAATGAGATCTAGTATATTTTCTCCTCTCGTGGGAACAGTGACTAGCTGTTCCATGGCATTTGAATTTATGAACTCCAGGAACCGTTGGGCTAGAAAGTTAGGGCTTGAGTAATGTTCCCAGTCTATATTCGGGTAGTTGAAGTCACCCAATATGATGGTGTTTGGAGATACATTTATACCCTCCAGTGTCTTCAGGAAGGCTGTGTGGGGTTCCTGAGTTTGAGAGGGTGGCCTGTAGCATGCTACAATTTGTAGAGCAGTTTTGCCTATGGTTAGTTGCACCTGGATGGTTTCTGAAGCTTGTGCGTTGCCACCAACCTGGAGGTGTGGGTATCCTTTATGAATATGGATACACCCCTCCTTTTGTGGTGTGGTCCGGGTTTTGGGGCGGAACGCATGATATGAGGTAAAACCTAATAGTGCCGGGTGCTCTCAGGAGCCTTGAACCAGGTTTCAGTTACAGCACAGACATCGATGTTCTCCATACTGAGAAGGGCCTCGAGTGCGTGCATTTTGAGATTTAGACTTCTGGCATTGAGCAGCATTACCCTCAGTTTCTTCCCATTTTGTTTTCTAGGGTGGTAGCTTTAGAATTTAAGCCTTGCCTAAAAAAGGCACTATGGGGTGGCAAGAGCCTTAGCCAATATACGGAATCCCAGGGGTGACAGGTGCAAGCCGTCCCTTGCGAAGCAGCGTGGCTTGTCAAGCATGTCATCCCAGGCAGACAGACACTGGATCCCCTTTGAATGACACCAGACATTAAGCCAATTGTTAAAGCTGATCATCTTGTCTCTATATTGTGGCATCATTCTTGGTGAAGGAAGGATACTGCTCAGGGTTAGGGTCATACCTGCCTGGGCTACATAATCAGAGAGCTCCTCTATGTCTCTTTTCATGTAGTCCAGGGAGGTACGTCTCAGGTCGTTCACACCAGCATGGACAATGACTGTGTCATATTTGTACTTGCCGTGGACTGACCCGAGTGCTTGTGTTATGTGGCGGATTCTAGCGCCCGATAGGCAGCTTACTGTGACCCTCTCCTTGTTCAGCCTGGTGAGTGGGACAAAAAACTGGTGAGTGGGACAAAAAACAAATTTTAAAATGCAGGCACAAATAAATGCAATTTCAGTGTAAAATGACTGTTCTGAGAAGCAATAAACGCCAGATAATGAGCGTTTAGGCGGAAATAGCAATAAGCAACAAGAAAAAACAAAAAAAGGTACTTCAACACTCCAAAGTCTCTCCTGTTGTCTCTCTGGTGTTGTAGGTCTCTACAGGACACCTGGGCAGCATCGGATGAGCTTATACAAACACAAAAAACGCACATATGCGGTTTTCATATAAGAAAGATTAAAGAGATAGAAATTAGCCCAAAATGGCCAATAAAACTACAGTTTCTGGGCAGAAACTACTCCTCCAAGGGCAGGAAGCCTGTTCAGAGCTACTCACTCTCACTGATGAACAAAGAAGCTTCCTTTTTGCTCAAGTAAGGTATGGCCAAACACAGAAGCTTAAACACTGTGCAGGTATCAGCTGGTATCTGAGAATGGGCTTTTCTAGCTTAGTAAGGTGGGAAAAGAGCAAGGTTTTGTTTAAGAAAACAGTAGAAACAAATGCAAAAACACTTTTATAGTGCAGTAATGGCTGTCACACTTGAGTGGAAAGCCAGTAACAGTTAAAAATACAATTTACAAAAAAAAATGAATTTTAAAGTGCAGGCAAAAATACATGCAATTTCAGTGTAAAATGAGCATTCTTAGAAGCAATAAATGCCAGAAAATGAGCATTTAGGTGGAAATAGCAATAAGCAATAAGAAAAACCAAGAAATGTACTTAAACACTCCAAAGTCTCTCCTTTTGTCTCTCTGGTATTGTAGGTCTCTTCAGGACACCTGGGCAGGATCTGCTGAGCTTATACAAAAACAAAAAAAGTGCAAATGCGGCTTTATATCAGAAATATTAAAGAGATAAAAATTAGCCCAAAATGGCCAATAAAACTATAGTTTATGGGCAAAACCCACTCCTCCAAGGGCAGGTAGGCTGTTCAGAGCTCCCCACTCTCACTGGTTAACAAAGAAACTTCCTTTTTGCCCAAGTAAGGTATGGCCAAACACAGAAGCTTAAACACAGTCCAGGTATCAGAAGGTATCTGAAACTGGACTTTTCTAGCTTTGTAAGGTGGAAAAATAGCAAGATTTTTTTTTGTTTTTGTTTTCAAGAAAACAGTAGAAACAAATGCAAACACACTTTTATAGTGCAGTAATGGCTGTCGCACTTGAGTGGGAAGCCAGTAATAGTTAAAAATACAATTTACAACAAAAAAACAAATTTTAAAGTGCAGGCATAAATAAATTCAATTTCAGTGTAAAATGAGCGTTCTGAGAAGCAATAAATGCCAGAAAACAAGCATTTAGGGGGAAATAGCAATAAGCTACAAAAAAAAAACAAAAAAAAGGTACTTAAACACTCCAAAGTCTTTCATTTTGTCTCTCTGGCATTGTAGGTGTCAGCAGGACACCTGGGCAGGATCTGCTGAGCTTATACAAACACAAAAAACACATGAATGTGTTTTTTATATCAGAAAGATTAAAGAGATAGAAATTAGCCCAAAATGGCCAATACAACTACAATTTCTGGACAGAAACTACTCCTCCAAGGGCAAGAAGGCTGTTCAGAACTCCCTACTCTCACTGGTGAACAAAGAAACTTCCTTTTTACCCAAGTAAGGTATGGCCAAACACCGAAGCTTAAACACAGTCCAGGTATCAGCAGATATCTGAAACTGGACTTTTCTAGCTTAGTAAGGTGGGAAAATAGCAAGATATTTTTTGTTTTTTTTGTTTTTTTTTTTTCAAGAAAACAGTAGAAGCAAATGCAAAAACAATTGTATAGTGCAGTAAGGGCTGTCGCACTTGAGTGGAAAGCCAGTAGCAGTTAAAAATACAATTTACAACAAAAAAAACAAATTTTAAAGTGCAGGCACAAATAAATGCAATTTCAGTGTAACATGAGCGTTCTCAGAAGCAATAAACACCAGAAAATGAGCATTTAGGTGGAAATAGCAATAAGCAAGAAGAAAAAAACAACAAAAAAAGGTACTTAAACACTCCAAAGTCTCTCATTTTGTCTCTCTGGCATTGTAGATCTCAGCAGGACACCTGGCCAGGACCTGCTGAGCTTATACAAACACAAAAAATGCACAAATGTGGTTTTATATCAGAAAGATTAAAGAGATAGAAATTAGCCCAAAATGGCCAATAAAACTACAGTTTCTGGGCAGAAACTACTCCTCCAAGGGCAGGAAGGCTGTTCAGAGCTCCCCACTTTCACTGTTGAACAAAGAAACTTCCTTTTGGCCCAAGTAAGGTATGGCCAAACACAGAAGCTTAAACACAGTCCAGGTATCTGCAGGTATCTGAAACTGGACTTTTCTAGCTTAGTAAGGCAGGAAAATAGCAAGAATTTTTTTGGGGTTTTTTTTGTTTTTTTTTCAAGAAAACAGTAGAAACAAATGCAAACTCACTTTTATAGGGCAGTAATGGCTGTCACACTTGCGTGGGAAGCCAGTAACAGTGAAACATACAATTTACACCAAAAAAACAAATTTTAAAGTGCAGGCACAAATAAATGCAATTTCAGTGTAAAATGAGTGTTCTGAGAATCAATAAATGCCAGAAAATTAGTGTTTAGGTGGAAATAGCAATAAGCAACTAGAAAAAACAAATAAAGGTACTTAAACACTCCAAAGTCTCTCCTTTTGTCTCTCTGGTGTTGTAGGTCTCTGCAGGACACCTGGGCAGGATCTGCTGGGCTTATACAAACACAAAAAATGCACAAATGCGGGTTTTATATCAGAAAGATTAAAGAAATAGAAATTAGCCCAAAATGGCCAATAAAACTACAGTTTCTGGGCAAAACCCACTCCTCCAAGAGCAGGTAGGCTGTTCAGAGCTCCCCACTCTCACTGGTTAACAAAGAAACTTCCTTTTTGCCCAAGTAAGGTATGGCCAAACACAGAAGCTTAAACACAGTCCAGGTATCAGCAGGTATCTGAAACTGGACTTTTCTAGCTTTGTAAGGCGGGAAAATAGCAAGATTTTTTTTGTTTTTGTTTTGTTTTTGTTTTCAAGAAAACAGTAGAAACAAATGCAAACACACTTTTATAGTGCAGTAAGGACTGTCGCACTTGAGTGGGAAGCCAGTAATAGTTACAAATACAATTTACAACAAAAAAACAAAATTTAAAGTGCAGGCATAAATAAATTCAATTTCAGTGTAAAATGAGCGTTCTGAGAAACAATAAATGCCAGAAAATGAGCGTTTAGGCGGAAATAGCAATAAGCAACAAGAAAAATAAAAAAAGGCACTTAAACACTCCAAAGTCTTTCATTTTGTCTCTCTGGCATTGTAGGTCTCAGCAGGACACCTGGGCAGGATCTGCTGAGCTTATACAAACAAAAAAAAAAACATAGAAATGTGGTTTTTATATCAGAAAAATTAAAGAGATAGAAATTAGCCCAAAATGGCCAATACAACTACAGTTTCTGGGCAGAAACTACTCCTCCAAGGGCAGGAAGGCTGTTCAGAGCTCCCCACTCTCACTGGTGAACAAAGAAACTTCCTTTTTGCCCAAGTAAGGTATGGCCAAACACAGAAGCTTAAATACAGTCCAGGTATCAGCAGGTATCTGAAACTGGACTTTTCTAGCTTAGTAAGGCGGGAAAACAGCAAGATCTGTTTTTCAAGAAAACAGTAGAAACAAATGCAAAAACACTTTTACAGTGCAGTAATGGCTGTCACACTTGAGTGGGAAGCCAGTAACAGTTAAAAATACAATTTACAACAAAAAAAATGAATTTTAAAGTGCAGGCACAACGAAATGCAATTTCAGTGTAAAATGAGTGTTCTGAGAAGCAATAAACGCCAGAAAACAAGTGTTTAGGGGGAAATAGCAATAAGCAACAAGAAAACCCCAAAAAAGGTACTTAAACACTCCAAAGTTTCTCCTGTTGTCTCTTTGGTGTTGTAGGTCTCTGCAGGACACCTGGGCAGGATCTGTTGAGCTTATACAAACACAAAAACCGCACAAATGCGTTTTTTATATCAGAAAGATTAAAGAGATAGAAATTAGCACAAAATGGCCAATAAAACTACAGTTTCTGGACAGAAACTACTCCTCCAAGGGCAGGAAGGCTGTTCAGAGCTCCCTACACTTAGTGGTGAACAAAGAAACTTCCTTTTTGCACAAGTAAGGTATGGCCAAACACAGAAGCTTAAACACAGTCCAGGTATCAGCAGGTATCTGAAACTGGACTTTTCTAGCTTAGTAAGGCGGGAAAATAGCAAGATATTTTTTGTTTTTTTTTCAAGAAAACAGTAGAAGCAAATGCAAAAACAATTTTATAGTACAGTAAGGGCTGTCGCACTTGAGTGGGGAGCCAGTAGCAGTTAAAAATACAATTTACAACAAAAAAAAACAAATTTTAAAGTGCAGGCACAAATAAATGCAATTTCAGTGTAACATGAGCGTTCTTAGAAGCAATAAACACCAGAAAATGAGCATTTAGGTGGAAATAGCAATAAGCAAGAAGAAAAAACAAAAAAAAAGGTACTTAAGCACTCCAAAGTCTCTCCTTTTGTCTCTTTGGCATTGTAGGTCTCAGCAGGACACCTGGCCAGGACCTGCTGAGCTTATACAAACAAAAAACGCACAAATGTGGTTTTATATCAGAAAGATTAAAGAGATAGAAATTAGCCCAAAATGGCCAATAAAACTACAGTTTCTGGGCAGAAACTACTCCTCCAAAGGCAGGAAGGCTGTTCAGAGCTCCCCACTCTCACTGGTGAACAAAGAAACTTCCTTTTTGCCCAAGTAAAGTATGGCCAAACACAGAAGCTTAAACACAGTCCAGGTATCTGCAGGTATCTGAAACTGGACTTTTCTAGCTTAGTAAGGCAGGAAAATAGCAAGAATTTTGGGGGGGTTTTTTTTGTTTTTTTTCAAGAAAACAGTAGAAACAAATGCAAACTCACTTTTATAGGGCAGTAATGGCTGTCACACTTGTGTGGGAAGCCAGTAACAGTGAAAAATACAATTTACACCAAAAAAAACAAATTTTAAAGTGCAGGCACAAATAAATGCAATTTCAGTGTAAAATGAGTGTTCTGAGAAGCAATAAATGCCAGAAAAGTAGCGTTTAGGCGGAAATAGCAATAAGCAACTAGAAAAAACAAAAAAGGTACTTAAACACTCCAAAGTCTCTCCTTTTGTCTCTCTGGTGTTGTAGGTCTCTGCAGGACACCTGGGCAGGATCTGCTGAGCTTATACAAACACAAAAAATGCACAAATGCGGGTTTTATATCAGAAAGATTAAAGAGATAGAAATTAGCCCAAAATGACCAATAAAACTACAGTTTCTGGGCAAAAACCACTCCTCCAAGGTCAGGTAGTCTGTTCAGAGCTCCCCACACTCACTGGTGAACAAAGAAACTTTCTTTTTGCCTAAGTAAGGTATGGCCAAACAAAGAAGCTTAAACACAGTGCAGGTATCAGCAGATATCTGAAACTGGACTTTTCTAGCTTAGTAAGGTGGGAAAATAGGAAGATTTTTTTTCAAGAAAACAGTAGAAATAAATGCAAAAACACTTTTATAGTGCAGTAATGGCTGTCGCATTTGAGTGGGAAGCTAGTAACAGTTAAAAATACAATTTACAACAAAAAATGAATTTTAAAGTGCAGGCACAAATAAATACAATTTCGGTGTAAAATGAGCATTCTGAGAAGCAATAAACACCAGGAAATTAGTGTTTAGGTGGAAATAGAAATAAGCAACAAGAAAAAACAAAAAAAGGTACTTAAACATTCCAAAGTCTCTCCTTTTGTCTCTCTGGCATTGTAGGTCTCTGCAGGACACCTGGGCAGGATCTGCTGAGCTTATACAAACACACAAAACGTGCAAATGCATTTTTTACATCAGAAAGATTAAAGAGATAGACATTAGACCAAAATGGCCAATAAAACTAGAGTTTCTGGGCAGAAACCAATCTTCCAAGGGCAGGTAGGCTGCTCAGAGCTCCCCACTCTCACTGGTGAACAAAGAAACTTCCTTTTTGCCCAAGTAAGGTATGGCCAAACACAGAAGCATAAACACAGTTCAGGTATCAGCAGGTATCTGAAACTGGACTTTTCTAGCTTAGTAAGGTACGAAAATAGCAAGATTTTTTTTTGGTTTTTGGGGGGTTTTTTTCAAGAAAACTGTAGAAACAAATGCAAAAACACTTTTATAGTGCAGTAATGGCTGTCACACTTGAGTGGGAAGCCATTAACAGTTAAAAATACAATTTACAACAAAAATAATGAATTTTAAAGTGCAGGCACAAGTAAATGCAATTTCAGTGTAAAATGAGCATTCTGAGAAGCAATAAATGCCAGAAAATGAGAGTTTAGGTGGAAATAGCAATAAGCAACAAGAAAAAAAACAAAAAAAGGTACTTAAACACTCCAAAGTCTCTCCTTACTTCTCTCTGGTGTTGTAGGTCTCTGCAGGAAACCTGGGCAGGATCTGCTGAGCTTATACAAACACAAAAAACGCGCAAATGTGTTTTTTATATCAGAAAGATTAAAGAGAGAGAAATTAGACCAAAATGGCCAATAAAACTACAGTTTCTAGGCAGAAACCACTTCTCCAAGGGCAGGTAGACTGTTCAGAGCTCCCCACTTTCAATAGTGAACAAATAAACTTCCTGTTTGTCCAAGTGAGGTATGGCCAAACACAGACGCTTAAACACAGTCCAGGTATCTGAAATTGGACTTTTCTAGCTTAGTTGTTGTGTCTTTCGGCATTTCCTGGTTAGGGGTCGCCACAGTGGAACTCCGGTCCACTAATGATTGGCAGTAATTTTTTTTGTGCCTAGTTGCCAGCCCTGACGCACAACATTCAGCGAAGGTACGCCCATTCATGCATGTCTCCACACAGAAGATGCTCTAGCTGAGAATCGAACAGGACAATGTCTTACTGTGAGGCAACAACGCTACCGCAGCACCACCACCACAGTGGACTTTTGTAGCTTAGTAAGGCGGGAAAATAGCAAGATTTTTTTGTTTTTTTTGTTTGTTTTTTTTTTTTCAAGATAACAGTAGAAACAAATGCAAAAACACTTTTATAGTGCAGTAATGGCTGTCGCACTTGAGTGGGAAGCCAGTAACAGTTAAAAATACAATTTACAACAAAAAAATGAATTTTAAAGTGCAGGCACAAATAAATGCAATTTCAGTTTAAAATGAGCGTTCTGAGAAGCAATAAGCACCAGAAAATGAGCGTTTAGGCAGAAATAGCAATAAGCAACAAGAAAAAACAAAAAAGGTACTTAAACACTCCAAAGTCTCTCCTTTTGTCTCTCTGGCATTACTCTGATGAAGGGCCTATATGAAGCTAGATCAGATGACTTATTACTGTCTTTAGGTATTATAAGCCAGCACAGCTTTTTCCATGATGTTTTTGCCTCCCTTGCTTTTAAAATACTGTTAAAACCTTCCAGGTTTTTATCACTTTCTTCCCACACAACTTTCTAACTTCCAAACTTCCACTGGAATAGCATCTGTTCCTGGAGATTTTTTTGTAGTTTGCTTATACATAACAATTTTTTATTTCATCTCCTCCTATCTTAATTGCTAGTTTTTGAGCCTTATCTATGTTTAACCTTAGCATATTTAAATTGTCCATAAATATTTCCATTTGAGATTTTTTTTTATTTCCCCACCTCTTTGCTTTATACAAATTTTCATAAAATTTATGAAATATCTCTAATACCTGTACAGGATCTCTGGTTATTTTTCTTGTTTTGGACTCCCTAGGTTTGGCAACAACCCTTTCTACTTTCTGTTGCCTAAGTTGTTGTGCCAAATGTTTTTGTGCTCTGGAGTTATTATTACAAACAGTTGCTTAACAGCAATTTTTCTAAACTCAAGCATGTTATCCAGGTACTCCCTTATTCTCTCTTTAGCACTCTGTAATTCTGGCCGCTCTTGTTCTGAAAGATTCCCCTTATTTTGTAATACTTTAAATTTTGTTAACCCCTCTAAATAATTCTTCTTACTTCTTAACCAGATAATTGTTTTTCTTTTATTTCTAGTCATTTTTAAACTCTTTTATTTTATTCCACTCACTAACTATAACTTCTGCAGTACTTTCTGTCTTCCTAGTAGCTCCCAGATAATTTCCACTACCCATTCCTTAACTTCCTCTATTTTTAACAGGTAGTTGAGCAAGAGCCAGTGTTTCATGTTTACTTCATCTTAATGCATTTTTATTTTAGTAATTATTGACACATGATCTGAAATAGTTATTTGATGTATATCAAAGTTCTCAATTAATGGACATCTTCTTGTGAAATAAAATTTCTGTCAAGTCTAGCCCACTTATTGTACCTTGAGGAATAATATGTAAATTATCTCTGAGTTCCTGCTACTGAATTCACCTCTTTCAGATCAAACATGTTCATAAATTTCTTCAGAAATCTATCCTCTGTTGTCATATTTTCCCTTCTAGCCCCCCTCGATACATCATTTTTGCAAATGAAATTCTAGTCCCCACCTATAAGTAATATTCCCTGTTGAAAGCTGATTGTTTCTCCCAAAAGTTTTTAAGCTCCAAAATAGTAGTTTTAGGTGGAATATACATACATGCCAGTGTAATCCCCATCCCTTACCAGTAGCCCCTTACTGCCACAAATCTGCCATTGTTATCTTTTTTTCCTCTTCTATCACTACTGGAGCTTCTCTGGCAATTAATATAAGTACTCCTCTTTTCCTTCACCCATGATATTCTGCAGAATATCCATACTGAAATCCTTTCTTTATGTATTTCCAAATGTGTATTCTGTAGCATTGCTTTTTGCACTCTGCATTTTTTAATATAATTAAGTATTCTTTCCTTTTTGTCTATACCTGTGAAACCATTGACATTTCAAGATAATATGGAAGGAGTCACCATTAAGGTAAGAAGTCATTATTCTCACCTATTTTATATGGCACTTTTTTAAAATGTCTAATTCCAACTTTTGTGATACATGCACCCATTAATGTTTGGCAGATTAATCCTTTACACATTTTTTTCTTATCAAGGTTGGAACCTATGTCAAATTTTCAAGACTTTTTGTTTTAATAAAGACCCTCAAACAAGAAATCAAAGATACCCGCAAAACACTCCCATAACATACTGGCTTAAGACAAGCACGCATAACTATGTACATCTTCAAATAATGAAGTTTAATCCTCCTGATAGGAGCACTTGTTCCAAATAGACAGCTGCTAACCTAGGCTCTGAAATTGAAGTTATACTTGCCAAGACACATGTTATTGCCTGTGCTTGCACTTACACTATTTGGTGTGTTTTTTTTTTGTTTGTTTTTTTTTAATCTTTATTCTTCCTCCTCCTCCAGCTCTGAAAACTACTTGCATACATTCAGAAATCATTAACATTTATCCATGAAGAAACCAGTGTTTTCTCTTCTGTTTCCCTATTATCAGCTTGCTTCCATGGAAATGTAAGAGAATAGCATTACCTTCCCATCTCCACCTACATTAAAAAATTCTCCAGCTGTGGGATTAATGTCATCATCCACTGCCACTAATGTTGTCATGGGTACAGGTTTGGACAGCTTGGATTTTTTGGAGGAAACTTGACCATGAAGGTCAGAAGGATTAGCACAGAAATAAGAACAGGAGTCAACCAACTTTGATAAGACTTCAGTTTACATTGATAGAGGGGTGAATTTTCAAAATGCAGGCATTTGCAACCACCATGGTCAGGGCAAGGGATAGAGAATTGGACATATGTGAGCTGTTCAGGTCAATAATACTTTGTTAAAATTAAGTTATGATTTTATTTTTAATTATACAAAATAATATTTTACTGAAGATCACATGATATTATTTCAATTTTTTCATTTATACCAAGTTATAGAGTGAACAAAGTTGATACTTTGGTTGATTTAAAATTATTCATTGGAAAATGAAATTTGAGTTTCTTATTTAAAGATACACAAATGGAACAGCATTTTTTTGGCAAAGTCTTCATTATTTAGCCATCCATTGAACAGCAATATACACATTTTTCTTGATACATGTGTTAGAGACATTAGTTATATTTGTGAAAATAAGCCAAAGAACAAATATAATTTAACAAACAATGAACATAAATTATGTCAAGATTTGCAAAAAAGACCTTTGCTTTATGAAAGCTGACAAGGGAAGTGGATTTATTATAATATGCCAGAGTGATTATATACAGAATATGGAAAAACTCTTGTTGAATCAGGATGAATTCATTGAAGTACAATTAATTGATATTTACAAACAATATAAGCATATTGACTTTGTGTTGTTTTTTTTATACTGTCAAGGATGCATAAACATTAAATTATTTGATTTTATGACTGCTGAAAGTCCTAGACTCAGGATTATGTATGGTATTCCCAAAGTACATCAGTCTGTATCATTTCCATAATTTAGACCCATTGTTTCTGCTTCAGGGTCCATCGCAGAAGGATTATCTTTATTTTTAGATATTGTGTTAAATCTAATAGTATAAAATTGAAAGTTACTTGAAAGATTCTTGGGACTTTTGGGACAAAGTATGGAATTATAAGCATTTAGATGATAAAATTATTATGTTCATTCTGGATGTTAAATCTTTGTTTACCGGCATTCTTATTAAAGATCGAATAGACTTTTTTAGATGTTATTTGGCCAAATTCACTGCTTACACTACTATGTTTATTAATACTATTTGTATTTTTTTGGAATTGTTATTGGAAACAGTTATTTTATCTTTAATTACAAACATTATATACAAATTAGAGGAGTAGTGATGGGAGCTACAGCTGCTCCATCTTTTGCAAATTTAGTTCTTGCTTGGTGGGAGCAATATTTTTTTATCTAATGTTCATCTATAGTCTAAAGTCTCATTTTACCATTTTACCAAAGATTTGTAGATGGCCTAAGATATATATATATATATATATATATATATATATATATAAATGGAACTTGCAATGAAATATATACTTTTTGAATGAGCTCAAAAAAAAAACTTTTTTTGAATTTTACTGTTGGATCTATTGGAAAGAGTATTAATTTTTTTGGATGTAACACTGGAAAAAACATGACAACAATGACTTTTGGCAGTACCATACACAGGAAAAGTGTGTTTGTAAACATGTGTGTTTCAAAAGTAATTTCTCTGTTTTATGAAGAAGAATATTTCAAAGGGTCAATATATTCATGCATCTAGGTTCACAACAAGGGAAAGTTATTTTATAAAGGAATTATCATTTATTACTTTAATGTTTTTGGATAGAGGTTATAATATTGACCATTTCAGCAAATTGAGGTATGATATTATTGAAAATGGAAATTATTTTTTTCCTAATACTCTAGTCTGTTTTTGTTTTAAATGCAACTTACCAAATGACTATTTATAGGAGTGCATTCAGTATTAATATAGATAGTTTGAGTATTAATATAGATAGTTTTTTATTAAAAATGTGATTGACAAAAACATTGACACTATTAAGGGTAACTCTGCATTAGTCACTTGGATAGGGTAACCATAAGTTTAATTATAAGAGAGGTATACATTTTTAATTTTTATTGCAGCGGGATAACACCAAGGTGAACTTATTTTTAACCTCAAAAGTGAACTGCACCTTTAAATGTGCTTTTTGTCATTCTTGTTGATTTATACAAAAAGGTTCTTTTATTTATATACAAACTGAAAGAAATGGCTATAAGTGACCAGACACTGTATTACTGTATCCATTATTCTTTATTTGTATTAGTACAAATTCTTGCCAATCAGTTAATTCTTTCAGAACAAGAAATTTAATTCATTATAACACGGCTAGACACATAGCTGACTGATGCACACTCAGTCACAAACTTCACTAAAGAAGAGCAGGTATTGTTTACTTTATATACTTTTTAAAATGTCAAAACAATGTTATTTTTGATATGAAAAAGTCCCTGTAATGCAAAGCTCATGTTATTTTTAATGCAAACGTCATGTTATTTTTCTCATTTCTGATATGCAAAAGTTCATGTTTTTTTTAGACGAAAAAGTCCCTGTGGTACAAACGTCCCTTTTTGTCATTGCTTTCATGCAAAGTTTTTGTTATTTTTAAGATGAAAAAGTCCCTGCAATGCAAACGTCCCCTTTTGTCTTTGCTGATATGCAAAAGTTCATGTTATTTTTGAGATAAAACAGTGCCAGTAATGCAAAATCAATGTAACTTCCTTTTTTGTATAACAGGATGCCATTTACAATAAACCCACAGTTACATGTATTAATAACTAAACTAGACAATTCTAATAAAAGTCATCAGCTAACTGTTCTTACAAAGCAAGCTATATTACTTTGAAAACCTGCTGTTTAGCCTTGCACATTTTTCCTTACTGCACACACAGTATTTTTGGGGAAAAGCCTTTTATTTTATACAATCTCTATCAATTCCCCCTTTTTAATTAAAACCATAAAAATTGTAATACAATTTACAAAACAATACGATCTTCAGTACTTTGAACCTCTAAGTCCACTGCTGTATACAGATCACTGTTGTGATTAAGCAGATAATGACAATAAGAGCAATTAATGCGGAAATTATAGTACTCCACCATCCTGAGAATAATCCACTTAGCCAATCTGACCATTCTGTACTCCATGTTTTCCTAACTTTTGAGGAAACTTCAGCAATTCTCTCTAGGTGTTGATGTATAGATTCTGATTTATCAGGAATATATGTACAGCACTCCATTTGGTTTAAAGCATAACCCCTTCCCCACCCAGCTAGCCAGCAAGTAATCCAAAGCCATTCTGTTTTGGAGGACCATTGTCCTCATTGCTACCATCTCTTCTGTTATATCTGAGATAGCCCCATATGTTGCATTTGCTAAAACTTCCATTAACTTTACAACCGTTCTTAATTCCCACATTGCTTTGATGGCACCATACCAGGGAAAATTGCAGCCCCTGAGATAACTCCATCCCCTAAGTCCAACTGTTTTAAGTCTTCTCCAAGCTTGGAGAAACTATCATGAACCTCCCTTTTCCTTTGGTGATTTCTAATATTTTCTTTTGGCACTGTATGAGTAATTATCATCATTGGGCCATCCCCAATGGACAAAAATGTTTTTCCATAGCACCTCTGCTGTAGTTTTAGCTGTCATATTTTAGTAGGTATCACTTCTACCCATTTTGAAAACACATCATCTATCACTAAAAGGTATCTGTATCCTCCCTTTGCAGTTGGGAGGGGCCTTGCATAGTTTACTTGGATAGCATACCATGGCCCATCTGCTACTGGTGCCCTATCCAACTGAGTTTTTTTTTTTGTACTGGTGTTGATTTGTAAACAAATCAAACATCCCTCTAAAACTGTTTTACACAACTTTTTCAGACATGGATTCCACATCTTCTGTTTAACTATACTCCATACTTTCTCTGTGCTTATATGGCCCAGAATTTTGTGATTGTATTCGACCAATTGTTTGGCCAAGTCCCCTGGTAGATGGGGTATTTTCTTTCCATCTGGCATGGGATATCCAAAAATGTTTTGATTACCATCCCCTTCCTGAATGCATTTGTCCAATTCTTTGGGAATTCCTCTCTCTTTCTGTAAGGTTGCTAAATCCTGCATTTCTACAGGCACAGATGTTTTTACTGACATTACCTGCTCTGTAGGTTTGAGCCTTTCATGTGGTTCTAACCAGTCACCTGTTTCTGCCGCCTGTTTTGCTTTGGCATCTGCCAAGGCATTTCCTCTGGCTTCTGCTGTGTTACATTTTTGATGTGCCTTTAGTTTTACAATACTGAATTTTCCCTGAAGTAATTTTGGGTGATCAATGCCCATAATTCCTGTAATACTGGAGAAAGTTTGAGAGGTTTGCCAACACTGTCAACAAATCCCCTTCTGGCCCAAATTGCCATGTGTAAATGTAGTGAATTTACCACATAAGCGCTGTCACTGTAAATGTTGACTGGTTCAAAATGTTGTAAAACATATTTGACCACTTCTAATTCTGCCCTCTGGGCTGACATATAACCTGGCAACTTCTTCAGGATAGGCTTCTGACTATCTCCTGGAATTACTACAAATCCTGTTAAATATTTCCCATATTTCCAAAATCTGGCCCCATCTACGTAAACTGTGGGTATGCTACTTTGAAAATGTGCATTTAATGGTGAAATTTCCAGATGTTGTAAACGTTGAACACAATTATGAGGTCCTCTCTTATAGTTAACCAGATCAGAGAGCTAGTACTTATCCCCTGTCTGAATTTGAACATTCGTTGTACTGAATAAAGTCATCCATTTTGCAAAAATAGTCTGACTCCTTTTGTGATTTTATTCATTTCCATAGAATTCAAGAGCATTTTTAAAGACTGGTGTGGTGTCTGTACTATTATTTTTGAAATAAAACTGTCAAGTGTTCTATCTAATTCCCCAATAAATGGCTAACAATTGTTGTATACATGGGTAATATCCTTTTTCAACTGGGGTTAACTTTCGACTGCAGAAAGTCACTGGATGAAGTGTCCTTTCTGCCTTGCTCCCATTTTGCTGAGGCCAATACTGCAGGAGGTTTACCGAGATAGTCTCACTCCCTACTGCTGCCTGTAAAATAAAAATCTTGCTGCCCATCAGGTGCTACCAATTCAGTAGTCTGCGTTAATTTCTTTTTTAATAGTTCAAAGCTGTTCTTCCCTCCGTCCCCAGCTTAACCGAGGTTCTCCTTTTTGTTTCACTAACATCTTATATAGGGATGCAGCAGCTGCCGTGTAATGTTCTATGAATTCTCTATTATAATTCATGATACCTAAGAATTTATGAAAGTCTGAAATTGTCAGTGGTTGAGGCAATTCTATAATTTCTTTCACTCTTTCTTCACAAGGGGATGAAAAGATTCACCTCTTGTGAAAAGTCTTGCACCTTTTCCTTGTTGATCTTGAATCCTGCATACTGTAAGGTACTTAGAACCTTTTTAAGAAGTGCTTCATGCTGCTCTATTGTTTCTGACTGTATCAGAATGTCATCAATGTAATGAATGACAGTGTCATCTGTCTCTAAGGGTTTTAAAATTTCCCCTACTACTTGGTGAAAGATTACAGGGCTATTTTGAAATCCCTGTGGCAGTCATGTCATCACATACTATTGATTGTCAAAGGTAAAAGCAAACCGTTGCCAATCTTCCTTTTGTAAAGGAACTGCGAAAAATCCATTAGCTAAGTCAATAACTGTAAACCATTTACTTTTGAGGTTTTATCCCTGCTGACAATTCCGGCAGTCCCTGAACCAAATGTGCACAAGGAGTTGTGAATTGATTGACCTTACATAAGTCAATAACTAATCTGTAACTACCATCCTTTTTCATTACTGGCCATATCGGTAAATTTGTGGGACTGTGACGCTTCTGTATAATACCTGCCTGTTTCCATTGTTCTATACACTTTTTATGTCTTCTCCCTCCTCTTTGGAAATTGGATATTGCTTTTGAAAAGGAGGAATGTAATCAGTAGGACTGCCTACACTCACTGGTACTGCTAGCTTACCGCAATCTGTTTTTGATGTAGCTCACAAGGCTGAAATTGTGATTTGATTTGTTCCCACTTATCCTGCATTTGTGAGTAGTTTTGGGTACTGTCTTTTGTATAGTTATTTATGTCTGTTACAAAGCAGGAAAATTGCTGAACTGTATCATAACTGTCGGCCGCCATGGCAGACCAAAAAACTTTATTGAAATCAATTACTATTCCCAGCTTACCAAGGATGTCAACCCCAAGGATTGTTGTTTTACAACTGGAATTCATAAGAAATGTGCCCTGTACTGAGGATTCATTTTTTGTGAAACATATGTTAACTGGCTTACTGCTTATGGCCATGCAAGTGCTGCCATCAAAACCTTGAATATAAGATTTTTTAAACGGATTTACAGGTAACTGTTTATTAGTGATTGAGACTGCTGCCCTTTTATTAAGCAGGACATCTTTTCATAGTGTCCCTCCACCCATACGTCCACTAATGGGCATCCATCCTTTCCACGTTTAAAATTGGTCAGAAAGGTTACTTGGGTGGGGGGCACATCCCTAATCGGAATTATATTCATTCTGATCTGCTTTCCTGGGTACATCTCTGATCACACAGACTGCATGTTCTGTTCCCTGTTGGTTGTTAGTATCTGCACTGTTTAATGTGTACTTAGTACTCTATTTCACGTTTTAATTCTTGACTAGCACCATGTGAGGGATTGTATGGTGGGTTTTCTCTGTATTCTACAGGACATACCTTGTTTTTTTTTCTAAATCCTTCTGACTTTGATTCTGTGGCTGATTATCCCCTGATGTGTTTTTTTTTTGTTTGATTTCTTTCCCTATATTTGGGTTTGGAAGAAGCAGTATTGTCTGCATAGATCTTCTTCTTCTTTTGGCTTTTCCAGGTTAGGGGTCGCCACAGCAGATCAACTGTCCGCTTATGATTGGCAGTGGAGTTTTACTGTATCGAGTTGCCAGCCATGCACACACTCACGCCTAGGGCCAATTTGGAGTGTCCAATCATGGTCTTTGGGATGTAGGAGGAAACCAGAGCACCCAAAGGAAACCCACGCAACCACAAGGAGGATACACTTTTGTATTTGGCTTTCCTTCCCTCTTTTGTAATATGGACAATCCTGTTTGATATGACCTATTTTTTTACAAGTAAAGCAAATTGCCTGTTTTTCTGAATTGCGCTGTGTCTCTGCCTGTAACGTGGGTGGAGCAGAGGCTGCTTGTATTTCCCCTGTACCTGTCCTTTCATCAGACCATGTATTGTGTCCCTTTCATTTTCCAGCAAAGTCTACACTTTGTTCTCCCTCTACAGCGAAAATGTTATGTGTATAAAGTTTTCCATCATCTCCCATTGTCTTACCTCTAATGAGTTTTTGAACTACTTCCTCTAGGGTTTTTGATCCTAGGCCATAAATATGTTTGATATCACCTGAGACTCCCTTTACTTGTTTTAAAAGGTATGTAAAGCAATTGTTGCACCTCTGGGTCTGTCATTTGGTCATCGGTTTTACCATACACCACCTGGTAGGCAAGCTTAAAATGATCGCTTTGCTCCATCAGTTTATCTGTAATCTTCTTCTTCTTCTTTTAGCTTTTCCTGGTTAGGAGTCACTACAGCGGATCACCTGTCCACTCATGATTGGCAGTGGAGTCTTTGCAGTGTCGAGTTGCCAGCCCGGCGTCCAACCTTCCACAGAAGGCACACTCATGCACCCACGCATACCTAGGGCCAGTTTAGAGTTTCCAATCCACCTACAGCATGTCTTTGGGATGTGGGAGGAAACCAGAGCACCCTGAGGAAACCCACGCAACCACAGGGAGGACATGCAGACTCCGCACAGAAGGCATCCCAGCTGAGAATCGAACCGGAGAACCTCTTGCTGTGAGGCGGCAATGCTAACCGCTGATTTTAAAATAATCAAGTAATTCAGGAGTCAAGGGTTGACCCTGAGTATATGCTTTTAGAATAGCTGCCATGCGGGCTGTTCTGCTGTCTAGAGAACATTTTTCTGTTTCTATATATGACTTTAAACATTTTGGAATAAATGCAAAGAAACATATACACAGGGCATTATTCATTCCATGTAGACCCTACAGTGTATGTTAACCATTCTTCAAATGCCAACATATTGAAAGAAATTCCTTTTTTGTCTTGCCACTGAGCCAATGTCTGCAATAAATGTGACCGTTGATAGATTTCAGCAGGGGAAATGACTGCCATACTTTGTGTTTCCTGCTCTGTATCAGCTGGTCTGTTTTGTGCCTGTAATACATCTTGTGTAGCCTGTCTTAACTGTATTTTTAAATATTCTGTCTCATTTTTTTAAAAGGTGATTTTCAGTCTATAATACTTTAAAAGTCTGTTGTGCCAGGTCCTGAAATGCATTCCCTTTCTAAATCTTTGTTAGCTTTTTCTAACTGCTGCTCTAAAGCTTCATTATTGGCCTCTAGGTGGCGTAGTTGTCTAGTGATATTATCTTCTGGTATTGTCTGAAAAGCCTGTAAAACATCTTTTAAAAGTTTGTTTGTAGCCCTAAATACCTCAAGATGTTCCTCTTGTGCCTTTGCTATATTTCTTCTATAATCTTCTTGAATTGTTTCAAAAGCTGTTTTTAACTGCGTAGAATCAGTAATATCATCATGTAACCTATTCCATTCTGTACAGTAATCCTCATACATAGTAATAAGATCAAATTTATCTTAACTTTGTATTCATGCTAAAAAATAAGTAACTGGTTGCACCATATCAGACACCGGCATAACTGCAGAAGGTTGCTCTACCTGATTTATATAAGAATTAGCAGTGACTTCAAAAGCAAATGTATCCTTTGTGACAACAGGATATATTGGTTTATATGTCTTACAGACTAGACCTTTATGGCAAAATAGACAAATTTGTGGAAATTTGCTATCACATAAAAGACAAGCTTTTTGCATAACCTTTGATTTAGTAATGTATTGAGAATAAACAGTTCTCCATTTACAGATACAGCTTTTGTCTGTCTTTTGGGCATTAAAAATGCCAGATTTACATTTCATGTCTGACATAGAAGATTCAAACCATTGTTGTAAATATGACCAGACCTTATCAGGTGTTTCATTTATATCAATAGTTACAGTATGTGTACATTTTAAACTACTGGTCGTGTATGGCATCCATGTTATAACTGTAAAGAAGTTACCGTAGTTTATGCAGAAGACAAACAGGTGATCAGGCTGAAGTCAATCTGGAAAAGGACGGTGTTTCTCCACAGACGAATTGCAGGTGGTTCGTCGCAGGACAGCTTCTACGGCATTGCTCTGTATCCACCAAGAAGTACTGGAACTGGAACTGGTTGATCTGTTAAAGCACTGGAACTGTCAAACTGTTGAACTGATGTTGTAAATAGTAGGGCCCCTCTGTAATATTAACTGTTGGTAATAAATAAAAGGTCACAGCCATTGGCCTTGGCTCACCATTGAAAGAAATAGCTATAAGTGACCAGACAGACACCGTACTACTGTATCTGTTATTCTTTATTGGTATTAGTTCAAATTCTTGCCAATCAGTTAATTCTTTCAGAGCAAAAAAAACATAATTCATTATAACACGGCTAGACACACATCTGACTGATGCACATTCAGTCACAGACAACACTAAAGAAGAGCAAGTATTGTTTACTTTATATACTTTTTTAAATGTCAAAATAATGTTATTTTTGATATGAAAAAGTCCCTGTAATGCATAGCTGATGTTATTTTTAATGCAAATGTCGTTATTTTTCTCACTTCTGATATGCAAAAGTTCATCTTATTTTTGAGATGAAAACATCCCTGTGGTACAAACGTCCCTTTTTGTCATTGCTAACATGCAAAGTTTTTGTTATTTTTAAGATGAAAAAGTCCCTGTGATGCAAACGTCCCCTTTTGTCATTGCTGATATGCAAAAGTTCATGTTACTTTTGAGATGAAACAGTCCCTGTAATGCAAAATCAGTGTAACTTCCTTTTTTGTATAACAGGATGCCATTTACAATAAACCCACATCTACATGTATTAATAACTAAACTAGATATTTCTAATAAAAGTCATCAGCTAACTGTTCTTGCAAATCAAGCCATATTATTTTGAAAAACTGCTGTTCAGCATTGCACATTTTTCCTTACTGCACACACAGTATTTTTGGGGAAAAGCCTTTTATTTTATACAATCTCTATCACAAACTGTCAATAAGAATGTTTATCTACATGCTTGTTATGATTGTAATGTTATAGGTGTTGTTTACATTTCTACTTGTTCAGACTATACATTTTTATAAAGGAATGACAACAGGAAAATGAAGTGAGAGGATTAAAGAACATGATTAAACTACTAAGATATGTTTTGAAAACAACACCCTATACAGACATACTGGTGTCTGTATGGGTATGAAAAATAAGTTTTTATTTAGTGTACTGGATCATCAGCCATATGATTATAGAGGAGGTGATTATAAAAATAACTTGGCAATGAGGAAGCAAGGTGCCAAATTAAGTTTACCTCTGACAGATATCCTGGCTTAAATGATCATATTAATATTTAGTGGTTTTTTTTAAAGAACAGAAGACTAAATTTTATTTGAAGTCAGTGTTTGATATATTGGTTGTTATTAACTATTACATGTGAAATGTTTTTAAGGTATATTCTTACATGTTTTTACATTTTTAGGCATGGGAGTATTTAATTGTTTCATACAGATCATATGTTCACTATATAAATTATATTTAAATGGGGTATTTCACTCATTCCTTATTCTGATAAAGTCCAGATCTGTAGTGGATGAAGGAGCTTAAAAGGTTGAGTGAGTTTATTAAATATTGCTACGTTACCTGGTCACAGTGTTATTATGGATCTCCATGGATTCCTTTTTTGGTTTTTAATACTGAAAACTTCTAGGAACAAAGTCCAAGCTATAAAACAATTTGCTCTTCCTGTTCTAACTTATAGTTTTGGGGTGACTGATTGGCCCCAAAAGGTATTGGATCAGCTGTACAGGAAAACAGGAAAAAGCCTTCAAGCTTATCAAATGATACATTTAATTCAGTGTATCAAAATTATATATTCCCCTTCCTGATGGTGTATGGGCCTCCTTGAAAATGATTACATGTATAGATCTGCAAACATAGGACTGCATGTATATCTGCTGACATCACCAGATGCAAACATCTTGAAAGTTTTAAAATATAAGGAAAACAAGTCTAAGATGACTCCCCTGCTTAGTTTAGCAGAAGCATATCTGCATCAAGCTGGAATGGAAATCAAACCAGAAGTAGGTAAAAATCTGGCAACAGCTGAATGTACCAAAAAAAAAAAAAAAAAAATAAGAATATAAGGAGAATGATCAGATGAGAAGGCAAGAAATGTGGAAAGGCATAAATATAGCCACATGTTCAGAAAACTCCTGTAATAACCTCATGTCAATCAAGATCTGACTCAGGAATGGTTAAGGGGAGGTGAATTTAAACCAAAAGATGAAAGGTTAATATTGGTGAGCCAGAACAGTGGATTATGTACATATTTGATTACAAAATCCATTGAACTTGTGGGAGAAACAGATAAATGCAGGTTCTGTAAAACAGAACTGGAAACAATTCTGTGCACATTAAGTGTGCTGCAAAGAGCACTTTTGGCTAACATTAAAGATTGAAACAATACTAATTTCCTGAACTTTAATCATACTTTGACTTAGAAATGGGGTCCATTCCCATCCATGGTATTAGAAACCCAAAGGACTTGGAGAAATTGAACTGGCAAAATCCCTTTGTGCTTTGTTGTTGTTAGAAGAATGGGAAGCAAAGTCCCTTTCTCCTTTCTGAACCACTTCTTGTTGGCTAAACTTTGTTTATTTCCTCCTTAGCCAGTTCTTCGTCCAAAAATGTCTTTGATACTCCAGTTAAAAGTTCTGAAGACAGTTGGATGCAGCAGTTTGAACTTAACCGCTGCCTCACAACATTCCCTGATTGCTGGAGTAAACCTGCTTCTCTTTGGTCTTGCTTACAGTAAATAATAATTTTACACAAACACTCTGCTGTCCTAATCTTTAATACTTCTTTCCTTCTGCAACAGTTTTGTCAGGAGCAGCTCATTATGTTGGTATGATTATATTTTTACTAATACAAGGTCTTGGCTGCTTTATCATGACCAGATTTGGTGCATACATTGCTGAACTGCTGCAAGATTCTTTCAAGTCAGATTTTTTTCTTCACCTCTTCTATTATTTTTTTCCTCTTACTTTCTCAGAATTTCTTTTTTAATGATATCCAGGTAGTATAATTACTAGTGAATGACTGAATTTTACCTGTCTTATTAACTTTTACTGCCTTTTTTTTTTTTTTTTTTTACATTTTTTCATTTGTTACACTGGGAAAGTTCTAATAGGTTCATAGGTGTTTACTAGGCTAACAATACCAGGAGTCTTTTTAAGCCTGGCCATGCTTTCCAAATATATCTGACAAGTTTTGGTACCCTAAGTACTAACCTGCTGATCAGTGTGCAGTCATCCTGGAAATTCTCCACATCAGTCAATACTCAATACTGTTAATTAGCTGTTGCCACTTCTATGCCTGAGTATAACAGTATCCAGGGCACATTTCAGAATTTATATGTCTCCAGTCAGCCTGTGTGATATTACATCACAGGTTAAACAGGATGTTTAATCTCAATGTAATATTTGCTATTACTGGCACTGTAATATGTCAAAGATGTCTTCTGTCTTGTAGCAGTGCTGAATTTTCAACCCTAAAAAACTACTAGTCTGAACGGTAGATAATGATAAGAGATCCAATAATGATCTACCAAAATGTTCTGATATATTTTGCACTAGAGTCATGTTTAAAGTAAGTATCCTACCTTGTTATTTTTTTTCTTTGCATCTTTTTATTTGTGGGTGAAAAGCCTTTTAATGAAGGCATGTTAACTCATTGAGCTGTACTTTACTCTTCTGATTGTACTGTATTATTCTGGAGCTGCATTTTTATAGCATTAATCACGATACTGCAAATAAACTTAAGTTTTCCAATAACATTTCTTAACAACCCTTGGAATTCAGAGATATTCTGTCTACCCACACTAATTGACTAACACGGGTTACTCAATTACATGACACAGGGAATTTCTAATTCAGAGAAAAGGTAAGCCAGACAGAAGAACACATCATTAGTGGCTGATTACCATGTATCTGAATTGAACAATGTCCCATCAGACATGAGAATGCTATTGTTCTCATTACCAGCCCACACATTGCTATAGCACAGTCACCTTCCAACATGTATACCCCACACATACAGATATACACGTATTCAGACACCCATACACCAATGCACCCCACATGCAACCACAAACAACCCTCATAACACCCACACACACACACACACACACACACACACACACACACACACACACACACACACACACACACACTTACAGTAAGAGTCACTCATGCACCCCACACATGCGCACACTAACATTTACAGACACATGCAAAGTCAGCTTCCATTACAGACCTCCCATAATGTGGCTTCTCAGATAAACTCACACACATATCCATTCAGCTGCATCCATGCTTCTACAAAAATTCAGACATATCCACTTACATATACAGACACACACCAACAGATCTGTTATACTTACCTGTATTTGTGGTAAGAGCCATAAATACTCCATAGGAGTGAATGGGTGAATGCCATCAAAAGACGGTGTTCACTTTTCCTCCTAGAGAACAATTAGCTCAGCAGAGTAATTCTATGAATCTTTCTGCCGAGTTAATCTGGAGCCACTGCCATTTCTAGGAGAGAGGGCACATTGCTAATTAACCTTAACTACACTCCTGAACTGCCACCTTAGCATATGACTTCCCCAGCAAGAGCTCTCTCTGTGATATGGCCACCACCAGGGGAAAATCGTAAGAGGATAATGGTGTCTGAATTGCAAAGGATTGTCACAATGTGAAAAACTTCCACTTTAAGACTTTCACAATACAGTAAGCATTTCTAAATCCTTCAAAATATTTTTAGTACCTATTGCAAAGTGTGGTTTTACTGTCTGAAGGCCCTTTTGTGACAATGTCACAATTTTCCTAAATAATCCACCTGTACTTCAGCCACAAATTAATTAATTAATTAATTGTTCACTCACTTATTTTATTCATTTATTTTTTATTGATTTCTTTTTCTTTTAACTTTTTGTTGATTGGGTTAGTCTCACTAGGCTTAGCATATTTTCAGGGAAGAGCTGAGGAGGTATTCATGATGAATAATGGAAATTTCGTCAGGACTCCAAGGAAGTTGCCCTACATTTTTTATAAGGACTGTTGGATTGTTTACATGCATCAGAGTTGCAACCTAAGGCAGATAGTACCTCAATTTAATATTTCATCCCAAGGGCATACCTCACATGTAGTACTCACCTTTATGCTTCAGCAAACTCTCATTAATGGAAAATCAGTGCAAGTCATATACATATACAGACACACACCAACAGATCTGTTATACTTACCTGTATTTGTGGTAAGAGCCATAAGTACTCCATAGGAGTGAATGGGTGAATGCCATCAAAAGACTATGGGAATGGAATCCACAGCCTTCTATCATCAAAGGTGAGTGCTACTTCTACAGTCACAGACACTAATGCATGACAGGAGTACTGTGAAATCCTGACAGGCCTTAACCCTCTTGAGCTTTATAATAAGCAGTATCTAAAATAGGATCACTATGCATTTTTTGGACATTGTAACCCTTCAGAATGACCCCTTAACAGGATAGATATGAAGATTCACAATTGCCTTACCAGAATAGAGATAACACATCATGGTATAGCTCATTTCTCATCAGAGGTTCAGAGGTAGGTATTAGGCTATCTGACCGAGTTCATTTATAAGCCTAGCCAGAGTGTGTCGACTTTTGCCATCCCATTGATTAATTAACTGAGCCTGTCAAGCAGAGACAATGAAGTGATCCCAGGGGTGTATTTTCTGTTACCCATCCCCTCATCAAGGTTTCTCTTGAAGAGTGTTAGTGAGGGGATCTGCCTAATGTAGTTAGGAATTTTGTTCCAAAGCATGGGGAGTCTCTGTGATAGGAATCTATCCCTCCAGCATGTTCTATTTATTGTTGCGGTGAGGTTTAGCTCACTAGAACGCATGGCTCTCAGTGACTTGGATTTCTTTAGGTGGAGCATGACCATCAATTCTGAGTTGGACATGGCTTTGTAAGTCAGGCAGAGATCACCTCTGAGTAAGCGATATGCCACTAAGTATAGTCAGAGTTTTTTTCAGTCAGTGTGCATAGGACATATGTTTGAGGCCAGTAATCCTCTTGGTGAGGTACTTTTGTGGTCTTTCCAGCTGTTGGAAGTATCTTGCGAGGTACATCCCAAATGGGGCATTGTACTCTATGATGCATCTGATGTGTGACGAGTAGAGGGGCACTATAACCTCTTTATTTCTAGATGCGAACCCTTTAGTAATTAGATGGGCCACATAGAAGGATTTTCTAACTAATTTGGAAATATGATTGTCAAAGGAGAGATTACTATCTACCTGGGTCCCCAGATCTCTTATTACCTCTTCTGTATTAAGGGGGCTGCCACCTATGTGGTAATTCGTGGGTGTTTTGTTTTTCCCAAATGGGATGACTATGCATTTTTTGGCATTAAGCTTGAGGCCATGACTTTGACACCAGGTGTCCGTCTCAGTAAGGCCTTTTTGGAGGATGTCCGTGTCAGCCGGAGAGTCAATTATGGCTCCCAGTTTGCAGTCATCGGCGAACTTGGTTAGCCATAGTCCTCCTGTGTTTGCCTGTACTTCTGAGAAGTATATGCCAAACAGTAGGGGTCCCAGGACCAAGCCTTGCGGGACACCATTTGTGACTGGTTTAGAGTCAGATCTGGAGCCTGCTATTCTTACCGCGTGAGTTCTGTCTGTAAGCCAGGTGGCATCCCATCTTGTGACATAGGGGTTTATGTTCAGGCTGGTGAGTTTTTCTATAATACCTGAGTGAGGAATGGTGTTGAACACCTTGGTGAGGTCAAGGTAGGTTGTGTGAACCACCTTTCCCTCGTCTATGGCCTTGGTGACTGTCTCAAAGAAGTCAACCAGGTTTAGTAGGCATGATCTGACCTTAACAAAGCGGAACTGGGTTGGGTCAAGTGTTTGGAGGTTCCCAATGTCTTTGTTAATGAGTTCCATGATGATGTGCTCCATAGCCTTGCAAACCAGGCTAGTCAGGCTTATGGGGTGATAGCTAACAGGGTCAGTTGTGGCCCCTCCTTTGTGGAGCGGAATAACCGTTGCTGTGCATCATTCTATGGGCATGTAGCCTGTGGAGAGGCTGAGGTTGAACAGCATGTTTAGATGAGGGGTTAGTTTGTTCTGATGTTCGTGCAAGACACATCCTGGGACACCATCTGGCCCCACTGATGCTGTGTTTTTGACTTTTGAAAGGGGTGTTTTCACCTGTGCGTCTGTGATTTCCAGGACACTACACTTTTCCAGTATTGTTGTAGGCCCTTTTGGAGGTGAGAGGGGGGTGAAGTTTGCACTGAATCTATCAGCCAGGATATTGGCAATATCAGTGGGTTCAGTATATTTTGTGCTATTTTGCACTAGCTTAGAGCATATCTGCGAGTGTCCACTTAGATTCTTGACATAGCTAAAGAAGGCTTTGTGGTTATCTTTCGAATCCTTGGCTATTTTTCTTTCGAAGTTAGCCTTGGATGATTTTATGAGGGACCTTAGTTTCTTACTGATACTGATCAGGGATGTCTTTCCTTCTTGGGATTTGCTTTTTTTCTGAACTAGTTTCCTCCTTTTATTGTATAACCTGTTTATGACAGGGGTCCACCAGACTAGTTTCCTTCTCTTGGGGGGGTGAGTCTTGGTTTTGCTAGGGATGGTATGAGCCATGCATCCTTGTAGGTGCTCATAGAGTGCATTTGTAAAGGATTCTGCATCTTGGGCAGCATTATCCTTTAGCATGGGGGCTGTGAAACTTACCACCTCTGTCTTAAGTAAGGTGAAGTTTGCTTTAGAAAAGTTTTTCACTGTGGTTTCTTTGGTTGGGGGTGCTGGTGGGGTGTGGACATCCAGAGTGATTAGTTTATGGTCTGATCTAACCAGTGACAGGTTGACCTCCGGTGCGGAACACCTGTCGCCCATGTTAGTGATGACCAGGTCCAATATGTTTTCACCTCTGGTAGGGGAGTTTACCAGCTGATCCTGGGCATTTGAGTTGATAAATTCCAGGAAGCGCTGATCCTGGGAGTTTGTACTCAAGTAGTTTTCCCAGTTAATGGTAGGGTAATTGAAATCACCCAATATTAAGGTGTTCGATAGGACCTTCATGTGGTGGTCCTGGGTCATGGAGGGTGATCTGTAGCAGGCCACAATTTGCATTGCAGATTTACCTGATGTTAGTTGCCCATTGATGATCTTAGAGGTATCATGCTGCGCCACTAACCTGGAGGTGTAGGTATCCTTGATGAATATAGATACACCCCCTACTTTTGTGTTTCGGTCCATGTTCTGTGGCCGAAATGTGTGGTATGAGTTGTAGCCTGGTAGTGCTGGAGTGCTCTCTGGAGCCTTGAACCAGGTTTCAGTTACTGCACAGATGTCGACGTTCTTCATACTGAGGAGTGCTTCAAGCGCATGCATTTTGAGATTTAAACTCCTGCCGTTGAGTAGCATAACCCTCGTTTTTTTATTTGTGCTGTTTATGGAGGTAGGTTTGACATTTGAGCCTTGCCTAAAAAAGGCACTATGGGGGCAGCAAGAGCCTTGGCCAGTATTCGAAAGCCTAGGGGTGATAGGTGCAAGCCATCCATGACACCAGAAGCTTAGCCAATTGTTGAACTTGATCATTTTTTCTTTATACTGAGCTATCATTCTTGGTGAGGGCAGGATGCCACTCAGGGTCAGGGTCATACCCATTTGGGCTACATGATCACAGAGCTCTTCCATGTCTCTTTTCATGTAGTCCAGGAAGGTACATCTCAGGTCATTTACACCAACATGAACAATGACAGAGTTATATTTGTACTTGTTCTGGAGTGACCTGAGTGCTTGTGTTATGTGGCGGATTCTGGCTCCCAACAGGCAGCTAACAGTAACCTTCTCCTTGTCCAGCCTAGTGAGTGGGACGTCAGTGTGCCTGACTATAGAGTCACCTATTACTAATGTGTTAGCTATGTTATTTCACCTTTAGGGCTGTGATTGTGCGGCACATTGATTTTGTATTTTATGTGTTGTCTGGTTTGTGACGGGAGGTGCAGGTTTTTTGGGTGTCTGCTTTGGAGCTCTCTGATGCTTTTGCAGGTTTTTATTTAGAACTTCCAAGTATGATTTAGTGTATTTATGTGTATTTTTGCCAGTGCTGGTTTAGTAGGTCTATGTGAGGCTTGAGGTGTGGTGCAAGTGTTAACCTTCTCCTCATGACTGTCTGTTCCAGTCTCGGGTGGAGAGACCTTAGCCTCCAGTTTGGCTGTATAATTGCATCTCTTGCATATGTTAGTGTTTTGTGGTAGAAGGAGAGGGTTGTCTGTGTACATGAGGCAGTTGTAACATTGCCTCAGGATACCCAGATTCACCAGCTGGACTGGAGAGTACACCTGAAGTTGCCCTTTGGTCATGCCTGAATAGTAGGGTGAGCTGCTTAGTCACTTGGTTGGTGAGGGGTGGATAAAGAGCCTAGCCCTGCTGGGCAATAAAGTGTCAGGGTATATTAGTGCTTGCTATTAGGTCTGAGCAAGTGCTGGACTATAGGATGCTTTTTGAGTGCTTAGGTTGAGAGTTACACTAGTTTCAAGAGAAAAACTGAAGAGGAGACTTAGTGGAGCCGGAAATAATTTAACCGTAGCTAACCGGTGCTGCCCGGCACGCAAAACCGTGCAAACACAGTTTGTAAACTACTAACTTCCGGGCTAGAACCACTCCTCCAGGGACAGATGTCTGCTCAAAGCTCCCTCTCTCACAGGTGAACAGAGAAACCTCCCTCTATCCAAGTAAGGTATGGGCAACTCAGAAACTTGTAACACAGCCCTGAATTCAGCACTAGCCTGAAAACTGGACTGTACTAGCTTAGAAAGGTGGGAAACCAGGAATGCTTTTTTTTCTTTTAAAAGATAAGGCAAAAACAATAAAAAGTACGCTTAAAACAGCTTTAAATGACTACAAGCGATCAGAAAAGGCTATCGTACTTTAGCGTGTAGCCTACAACAGTAAAACAAATTATTTAAACAAAAAACAACTTTTTAAAAGTGCAGGCAGTCAAATAAGTACAATATGTGAAAAAAACAAGCTTTTAAATCACAATAAAAGCTGGAAAATCAGCATTTAGGTGGGAAACAGTTAAGTACAGCAAGAAAATACAGAAAACTGATACTTAATCACTCCAAAGACTCTCTTTTAAGCTAGAAGGCTTGTATCAGTTTAAGGCTTTCTAGTGCTTTCCAGCATCATAATGGCTACAGTGTCAAACTTGTGTTTTGTGACTAATTATACACTATTTTATTATAATAAAGAGTTATGATTTCATTATTTTTTTCCAGGAGTTTCTATGAGGAAGAGTAGTGATACATATCTGGCTATTTTCTGTTCTACAATATCTTAACATATACAAAACATGGAGTCCCCCATTAATGACAACATAAAATGTTCCACTGTTAGCTTTTAATTCAACTTCCTAAAGCAGCCCCAAATAGGAACCAGATTATGGTGTGCATTGAATACATCACAAAATGCTACAACATTTTTTATGCAAAGTCTAACTGTTACTAGTGGCATCATCAGCATTGTTAGAATAACCTACAAAAACTGATAGCTATTGATGAGGTTCATCCAGCTGATCTGCATGAAGTTTCCTCATTTCTTAAGTAAAGTTATGTCAGGTCCTGGGGTGCAAAACATCTGAAAAGCCAACTTCCCTTGGCCTCATTAAAATGATATACCTTGCCAGTTTCTCAGTAATTAGTTGGCCTGGGAATAACTAGAATTGCTGGCACTTATTAAAGGTTGCACTTTCTTTACCTGTCTGTATATTAAAGGTTATAAAATACCTTCAGCTTTTTGTTTTAGCATATGGGTAATTATCTCTAGATTGTAAACCTTAACCACAACTATGGTTGTCATACCCTGAATTTTTATATTTTTCCTAAATGCAACTTAAAACAGCGTTAAAAATCAAAGCTTTCACCCATTTGTAATTTATCAGACTTGCATTTAATCATTATAGTGAACCCAAGCATCAGTCTGTATGTAATAATATGGATAGCAAATTGATTGTTGGACAGAACAGTTAGAATTGCAGGTGCCACATCTGTAAGTACAACTATCACAAGTGGGGGTCCTCAAGGGCTTGTGCTGAATTATTTTCTATTGGGCATTTATTTGCCTAATTTATAAGACTATATCACAGGTCTCTGGATACCAACATTCACTTATGACTGTATACTAGTGGTTGTTATTCAGACACCCACTAACATGAAAGTACTCCTGGATAGGGCAAACTGTCTAAACAAGTGTTGCAAGGACAATGGCCTCAAGCTAAATGCTAAAAAATGCATTATACTCTGTTTTAGTAAAATAAATAATTCCACATCACACTACATTGATGGCACACCTCCTTAAGAATGCCACTGTAATTAGAGATCTTGGTATGCTTATGGATGACGTCCTATCTTTTAGTCATCATGTCACTGTTGTAGTTAGAAAATCCTTCATTTTGGCATAACGGATAACAAAGGTCATCTCATCCAAAACCCAAGAAGTCTTCCTTCCGCTGTACTTCTCTTTTATCTGCCCAGGCATTGAATATAATGCTTTCTTTGGTTTGTACTTAACAAAATATATTACTTAGATGTTCCTAACCAAAAATGTCATATGCTTCAAGTCTCTTAATTATCCAGAGCAATTGGATACCCTCTCTCTGCATTACGTTTCTTACAGACTTCTCTACTGTAATTTATATTTGGTCTTTTTGGTCATTAAAGATGCCCCTTTGGACATACTACTTCTACACAGAACAAACTGTTCCTCAACTCCATGTAAAACAACCTCAGTCTCTATCACCAAAATAATAGGGCACATTGGTGCAAAAGGATCTTATCCCAGTGTATTTCCTCCCTATGAAATACACTACCCTGCATAATAAGTAAAGTAATACCTTTGATTCATTCAAGCCTAACCTAGATAATTGGACAGACATTCACACGTTTTCCCTGAGCCTATCTTATGTGACCTTCCTTGAGGCAGGTGGTTACTTTTGATGTTGGGTGTTCTGGCTTAGACTGTAAATGGTCTGGTAATTGCCTAGTGTCTGCCTAAGAACCTATGAATGCTTGAATTAGTTTTACCAGATTTAGTTCTGAAAGCTCTGTCCTTATCCTGAAGCATTTTGAAAAGATATTAGCCTGCAGAAGTAGCACTGAGAGATAAAACCCTGACTATGGCCCATGCAATCTATGTTTAACTAGCGGTTTGGGCTGTTAATGACACAGGTAGGGAGGATGGGTGCATGCATCCCAGGGGAGAGCACACATTTGGGCAGACCTACATAGTTGATCGAGGGGTGCAGGGCTTTGGGTGAGATGCACATGGAGGCACAGATGATATACCATGAGCCCAGTGTTGGTCACCTACTTGGATGGTGCAAACATGCCTAAATGGGCTGGGATAGATACATAAACAAGAAAACACTCAACAACAATATGATGCTGCCTCAGTCGCCCCATCCTCCGCACTGACCCCAAACATCAGAATTAATCCAGAGGTGATGAGGGGAGTTCAACAGACCCGGTGCATGAGGAAAGACCCTGAGAAGTGCTGATGGTTAGCTGTGAGGAGACAAAAAGAAAGCAAATAAAAAATGACTAGATATTGATCACTGTTAAAGAAAAATTGCAACATATAATTCTTATTGAAAGGTCAGGCATGCCTAGGGATTATAGAAAGAGTAATGGTCAAAGCAAGATGCTTTGTCTAGTCAATCCCAGTTTAAGAATGCTTTCAATCTTGATTCAGCATCTTGCCATGAACATAACTATTTTTGGAATTCAGGAAGACATCCAGTTGTCACTGTGCAACAATACTGTTGATAACCAAATATAGGGCAGGATTCACGAAGCCTCCGTGTAAGAGTTACAAGGCTTACACGGAGGCTGCAGTTAAACGGTGTGATGTCAGCATGTCATGCATATGCATGAGGGCATGCTGAATCACACCTAAGGCTTACACGGTCCGTGGAAGACAGTAGGGGGCGTGTCCATAGGCCGAGCCCTGCAAACGGACACGCCCCCAGAAGAGTAAAAGTCCCGAAAGTAAACCCCCACGACAGAGTCCATGTAAATGTGAATAAACACAACACAACACATGCCCCCACAGACTATGAACATAAAATATATAAATGAACATGTTATATATTTTTTTAAATTGTAAAGATGTTTGCCCGTGAGTGCGCTCATTTGCGCGGGCGTGCCTATAGCTTAGCCACAGTTAGCAGTCAGTGGAAAAGCATATAAGAACTACATATACAAAGTAAGCCAAGAAGCAATAGCGTAGCGGTAGAGATGTCGGCTGAAGAGCAGGCAGTCATGGTTCAAGCTCTCCAACATCAATTTTTATTTTTAGTGAAATAAGCACGAAACAAGTCCCTGACATATATGTACACATATAAAATAATATTTTATGTAAAATGTAATGAAATGGGCCATTTATTTTGAAGAAATGTGAGATAACAAAATAATAAAAAATGTCAGATGTGCCTATAGCTGAGCTACAGTTTAACAAGTTGAGTGTATCTGCCCGTAGGTGAGCAGTGGTTTAACAGGTGTAAAATGAGTGCCCGTAGGTGAGCAGTGGTTTAACACGCTGAAACTGTGTGCCCCTAGCTGAGCTGAGCGTAATATGCGTGCTGACAGCCAAATGACGTGTAAACCAGCGTAACCCGTTTGCGCGGAGCTGCGCACCACGCAAACAAGCTAACCGACGGGCAACGTTGAGCAAGCTGTAACAAAACTGCCTTTACACAGGCACACCTCCTAGCATGTGTAGACAGTCATAAAATATAAAAAGCAGTGGCCAGGTTCGAACCCAGGATACCATGCATCATAGTCAAGGTACTGAACCACTAAGCCATGACAGTTGCACTTAGAAATGCAGTAATAGCAAATATATAGGAATGAATAGAAAGAGGAGCATGACAAAGCAGGTTTTATGAAGCTGATACAATTCCAAAATGGCCAATCACAGATAAGTGCGGAAAAAACGGCATATATAAGCCCTGTAGGCGGGAATACACAGCATAACCGATTGTAGAACCAACTTGCAGCCAGAATGTCAGGTGTAGGTGAGGGTAGTTGCTTTCGAGCACAGAGGTGGGGCATTGAGGAGTCTAAATATATGGTTTGGCTCCTTGCCCACAATCATGAGGCCCAACTCATGCAGGGCCAGGTCCTGTGGGGAGCATATAGGGCTGAGGCGTGGGACCGGTTGGCTCATGATCTCACCAGTGCCACAGGGATACCAAGGACTGGTGAGCAGGTCTGTCACCACCATGCGGACCTGAAGAGATGCAAGCAGGACCAACTGAACCGTTGGATCCAGGAGGCCTGGCAAATGCCCAACGCCCCACTACTGAGTAAGTTACATCTAATTATTTAAGAAATTAACCTAGCTGATATTATGGAGATGTGTATTCCAATATTACTTTATTTATATTACAGCTGCAGGTGTCCGTTCTGCGAACCGTAGAGCCTATGGCGATAGGCTGGCACGGTTGCGCCACCAGGCAGGTCAGTAATCCTCTCCCTGTAACTGTAAATAAATATAAAAGTATGACAGTTAGCAAAAGAGTGCAGTGTAATCACTAAGTAATAAAATGTGCAAGTAACAGTGTAAGAGGGTTTGCAAGTATTGCTTGATTACAAAAGTGTGATGCAGTCTGTAATCCAAACAGAAAAATGAAAAAGTCTGAAATAAAGATGTCCCACCTGTAATATAATAGTACATAACCTGCAGCAGGCTGAAAAGTACAGCTGCAGAAGCTGAGTAAAACACATGTGTGAAATATATCCCTGTTGAAATACAGAAACATGACAGAAGTGAGACTGTTGGAAAGGATTGTAATAACTACAGGTAAAACATGTCAATAAAGCCTAGAATTAAGTACCATCCTGAATTGTAAAAATAAAACAAGTGAGAGAGTGTGAGAAAGAGTTATGTATCCACCAATAAAGTAGTAATAACTCCTGAATAAAGTATACTGCAGTCAGTACAGAATTAAATGAATGTGACAAGCAGAACCAAACTGTAAAATGTGTTGAAAATGTTACCACAGCTGGAATGTGTATCCCAAAATCTGGATATGTTGCTCTCAGTCTGCAATATGCAGATAGTATGGTTGTCTGAAATACCAAACATCCACTGTTGTCTATAGCTATATAAAGCAAATGTAGCAGGATGATGTAGCTGAACATAGCCAGATATGAATTTGTATGAATAAAAATGAAAATGTATATTGATGTAGCAGTAACATTCCTATCACCAACTTGAAGTAGTTATCACATAGGAAACTGTAGGCAGAACTGTAGTGTGTATATATCTGCAGCTATTAAAAATGTACAGCATATTTATTGGTATTTGAAGTTGTTAATTAAATTTTCTTCACCCTACCCTATAACCACATATAATCCATTCCACGTGAAATTGGTATGTGCAATCACAATTAACAGCCCTGGACATTTGTCCTGTTGGTTCATACATATTTGCATGTACGTTGATGCATCTGCCCTGTTCATACATCCAAACCTGATGGCCTGTTGCCATCAATCAACCCTGCATGTTGTTGGACTGTGTATTGCTGTTCAAAATATGCATGTGTTATGCTTGCTGTTCAATGGTTTGAATATCTGGGTGTTTGGTTAATGGGAATACTAATGCATGCTGTTACAACTAATTGTGAATGGTATTGTACGCTACTAACCCAAACTGTCATGACATAATGCAAAACATAGGATGATAGGGAAGGTGGGTTCCAGCGGACCCACCTCTCCCTCCTCAGCTGGCGAGTGCACCTAGCAGTAGTGCCCAGACCGGACCCTCCTCCGGTGGCCCTGTGCCACCTGCGGGTGGAAGGGCTGTAAGGGATGGGGCTCATCTCCCCTCTGCAAGTGCGGCCAGAGAAGAACATCCACTCACCCTCCGTAATGTCTGGACTGTGGTGCATAGGGAGATCTGGGAAGCTGTCCTTGGGCCCCTACGCCAGCTTGAGGCACAGGTGGCACAACTAACAGGCATGCCTGCTGCCCGGCCTACACAGCCCCCAGCACAGCCCCGTCCTGGGCCGTGAAGGCACAGTGGCAACTGCCCATGGGTGGGGATATCAGTTCCACTGTTGCCATATGTGGGCTCGTGGGCTGTAGATATCCAAACATCTGTCCCCGTCCATTGTGTAACCCCCCACATGTGTCATACACCACCCCTGTATGCGTCTTGTTTGTCTTGTCTGTTAACCTACCCAACCTACCTCCCCAGCTATACCGACTTCCCGTACCTGACATACCACTCTCACCTGAAAAAAAAAAAGGGCACTCTGTACCCACAAAAAAATTACGCCCTATACATAGCTGCCCATGTCGCACACATGTCTATTGGACATGGAAACTGTCAATTACAATTGGCTGTACAACAAGTATTATTGTTGTCCTTACATCTCTCTCAGGGGTGGAAGGTTTCAAATGTCACACCAAATTACAAACATATGCACAGCTGTTGCTGATGAAGAAATGGGCAGCTATGACCCTTACCTACATCCCTCCTGCAAAACCCGAGCTTGTTTTCCTACTGTCTTACCCTCTTTGTGACCCCTTTTTCACCACTTTCCTGTCTCCCCATTTTCATTTCTTTCAAAGAAAATAACGCGGGTGTAAGCAGAGTAAGCACTTTTAAGCGGTTGTAAGCGGGTGTGTGCGGAGCTGAACGCCAGTGAGCATGCGTGAGCTCCACGCAAACCAGCGCTAACCCGGTTACAACTGCTTAAAAGTGCCTTAGTCACTCTGAATGACAAGTCCTGTAGTCTGCTCAAAAGCAAAATAAAATCCCACTGTCAGTCCCGAACCCAGGAAACAGTAGTCTGCATGACTTACCACTAAGCCATGACTGTTATATAAGAACATTGTGCTACAATAAATATATCATGTAATAGTAGGAATGAATGTAAAGGGAATATAGAATGTGTAGTACACAAAGCATGTCATGTATATTTACTGTCAAATGTAGTGGATTTCTAGAATAGTAGTGTGTGAACAGAAACAGCCATGCTAGTTGGTAGCTAGTAGGTAATAATGTCACTGTAGCACCTTGCAAGCCACACACATACTCACAGCAGGATAATCACTGCCCATACCCCACAACCTCTTACAGGAACACATCTGGACTAAGTAATACAAAATGTGGAGCAAAGGGCCAAAAACAGGGACACATTCCAAATAATGCTACAACAAACTTAGACAGTTCAGAGAGTAACAGGTTCTGTATTTTGTTGGATGTTTGGAAGGGTATGAAGTCTGAAAGTGAAATGTTTGTCACTATAGTCTGACATGAGCCCAGAAAGAATTGCCAGAAAAAGCTGTTTATGAGATATTGACCAAAAATATGAGGCAAAAATGTGGACAACCTGCAAATATCTGTATACTTGAGAGGTCTGACACTGCCATATTTGAATAGTTAAGAGCCTAGACATAGCAACAGTGACTGAGTTACAGGGTTGCCCCACAGACTCCCTGTGAAATGTACAAACAGTAGGCAGAGGTGTTACAACACATGCAATGGTAACTATGAAGTACTGAAAGTATGCACCACTTGCATGGCAGAAATAGTGTAGTAATACATATGCTCATGCTATCCCACAGTCACAACTGGAGAATACCAGACAATTTAATGGGTGTACCCCACTGATATGTACCATTCCATGAGGCAGAAAAAAGATGCACCTGAGAGTCTCTGGGGCCTGCTCAGCAGCATACTCAAATACCCTAATAGATGTCAAGGCCCACACCATGGCCAGACCACACTGCATGCAATAACACCCTAGCAGATATAGCAAGCATTCCAAGGTGTGAATGTACATGGAAATTAGGAAAGCCACAGCAACACACTACAGTCAATACACCTAGCAGGCATACAAGTAATGAATGTAAAGGGCAAATATTGAAGCCATAGCAACAAAGTGCAAGCGCCACTGCTATATACCAGTTACACCACATGTCCCACAGGAAAGCACACACACACACACGCTAACAGTAGTAGTAGTCTTAGGTGTCAGTGTACATACACACTTAGTACAGGAAACTGGAGAAATGAATGGAGAAATGTTAATCTACAACACAGCCAGAAATATGAGAGGGATACTAACCTTTACACTCACAGTACAGTGTCCACAGCATACCAGCATGGTCCCTGCCCTTAAACTCTGAAAGGGCTATGCCTATCTCACATACCTTTTTATAGCACTGTCCTGGAATCACAGTGAGAACTGCAATCAGTACACAACTGGCTGCATGCAATTAGCAAATGCTGGCTAACAGTTGGTGCAGAGGCCATCACATGGACATATGCAGATACCTACAAAAGCATGCTGTACTCCCAGTCCACACATGCAATACTTTCATTGCACCCTGTGGAGGTAGGGAGAGGCAGAGAGAGAGAGAAAAAAAAAAACATACACAAACAAAACCAGTCAGCAACAACCACATGAAAGCTGACAACTGGCAACTGGAGCAGCAGGACACCAAACCAGACAACAACGCAAGCAGCTGTGACAAACACAAGTAATGTAAAGTAATACTTTAAAAGTCTACATACTGTGAACCCTCCATATGTGTCATTGGTCTGTATCCATATGTATATGAAGATGTGCATAGGGCAGGGGACATACAGCAACTATCAGTGAAGGCTGTACATACATATGTATGTGAGGGCATCTATGTGCACATGTCAATGTAGGTTGAATGTAGGTTGTAGTGCAATGTACAAAGTAGGTTTCACAGTTATGTATGTTTAGCAGTATGTTAGTGTGTGTACACAGTTTTGTAAACAAACATGTTGATATACCTATCTATCATATGGATATGTATGTATGTCAATATATGTATGTGTGTGTATATATATATATATATATATATATATATATATATATATATATATATATATATAATATGCATATATGTATACATACATAGAGAGGGATGTAGGAATACATAGACAGATGTAGATAGATAGAATATGTAGAAACATATATATGTAATACACACATACAGATATAGATATATGTAGATACATATGCATAGACAGACAGATCTGACTATCTACAGATATGACTGTATATGACGATCTCACACTCCCCTGTCCCACCCCTCTGTCACTCTCACCCCCTCTCTGTCACACACCCCCCTCCATATCTATAGCAATATATGTACATCGATATATATATATGTGTATATGTATACAGACATATATATATATATATATATATATATATATATATATATATATATATATATATATATATATAGATATATATATATATATATATAAATATACATATATATATATATATATATATATAGAGAGAGAGAGAGAGAGATGTATATATATTCTGAGTGAGGCACATGTGTACAGATGTATTGCAACAGGTGCCTGGTGACAAAGGCATGGAGTGAACACCAGTGTCAAAATTGGAGTACCATACCCCATTTCAAATCACCTACACCAGTAACCACCAGATATGTGACTGGCTGCCCACCACTGCATGTGTCAGGGGTGAACAGGGTCATAAATGTGTACAATAGTCCCCCCAATGATATTCACAGTGGCACACTATTTCTGGAATACCTGCACATGGTATGTGTCAGCAGACATGGTGTGTCAGCTATGGACATGTAGGTCAGTGTACCCCTCCACACCACACAATGGCTGCCATGGTATGTACCTCACATGACAGCTAGAGATATGGAGAAGGACACAGTGACATGTACAACACTGTGACAATGCACTCAAACATGTTACCAATACACAGTGACTGACAACACCACAGAGTACACACATACTACCCACATAGGGGTTACCACTCCTGGATTTACATACTTAAGTCACACCCATGACAAATGTCCAACAACCATAGTAACACCTCACACCATCCACAACCTAAATGACTGCTGTGTGTCATCCATGACACTGCAGTAGAGAGCACATGGCGGAGGTACAGGTTCCTACCCACAGATAAGACATACCCTGCAATAAACCACACAGCATTAAGAAGCAAGACTCCCCTTGAGTACATGTCACACATACCCCTGCTGAATGATAGTCAGATAGGTAATATGCCATATGAGTCACCCTGTGTAACTGTTTGACAGGAGCAGGTACCATCACATCACATGTGTCACAATGGTCAGTGTAGCAGAACAGTATGCTGCTGTAGTCCCAGGGGCAATAGCATATTGTATTGTATTGTATTGTAATGTATTGTATTGTGTTGTATTGTATTGGTATGTAGAGGTGCCTCCTTCGTGGAGTGGAACCACTGCTGCTGTACACCAGTGTACATGTACATATCCTGTAGTCAGGCTAGTGTTACATAGCACTTCTATATGTGTGTTTAGCTCCTCTTGGAGTTCATGTAGCATGCAACCGGGGATACCATCAGGTCCCATTCATATTGTGTCTTCTGCTTTTCTGAGGGCGGCTCTCACCTGGACATTTGTGATGACAGGGAGGTTACAGTCAGCTGGGATAAGTATGTCTTAGTTTAGTGGAGAGGGAGGGGGGGGGACTTGCACTGAACCTGTCTGCCACAATGTTGCCAATATCTGTGGGTTCAGTGAATTATTTGTTGTTGTGTACTAACTATGAGCATATTGGAGGGTTTCTGACCAGGTTGCTAACATAACTGAAGAAGGCCTTGTGGTTATCTGTAGTGTCCCTGTTGATTTCCCACTCAAAGTTGCCCATGGATGTTTGTATGAGAGAAAATAGCTCCTTACTAGTGTTGATCAGACATGCCTTCCCTTTATGGAATTATGCTCTGTCTTGCAGTAGCTTCCATCTTTTGTTATACAATCTGTCTATGGCTGGGGTCCACCAGACAGGATGCTTTCCCTTTGTGGAGAGCGTATTGGTCTTATATGGGATTGCATGATCCATGCATTCTCGGAGATGTCTGTAGAAATCATTTGTGAAGGGGTCAGCATTGTGGGTTGTGTCTTCCACTGGCCCAGTGGGCTTAAAGGATACCATGTCAGTGTTACGAAGTGTAAAGTTTGCATTTGAAATGTTATTCACTGTAGTCGTTTGTGCTGGGGGTGGAGGTGGGATATGTATATCCAGGGCAATTAGTTTGTGGTCAGCTCACAGTAGTTGATGATGTACCCCATACAGTATCTCGATACAAACCCCCAGAGTGAGGAGGTGCTTTGGACCTGAATCAGTGTTCTGACTGCTGGGGTTTGGTAGTATGTCGTATGGAGTGTGCCAGGTACTGTTGCACAGTTGTTGGCTGAGCACTGATACCTGGCCATTTACATGTGTATCCACCAATAGACAGACAGATGCTATATATGTGAGATATGTTGTATCACAACAGTCGAGTAGCATGTGTAGTATGTGTGCCAAATTCTGCTGACATATTTTGCTGATATCATTTTATTTCCTTTTCCAGGACCATGGCTCACCATCGCAATCCAGAGTACTCTGCAGCTGAGGATGAGGAGATACACCAGAGCCTGGTGCGAGATTATGCAATACTCTTTTCCAGCACCAGCCAGAATCAGCAGGAGAGGGCTGCACTGTGGCAAGACCTGGTCCGTCGGGTAAATGACATAGGCACGCATAATAGGACATATGAGCAGGTACGACATCACTGCAGCGATTTAATCAGAAATGTCCATCAGCGTGCATCGGATATCCACAGGCAACAGGTTGCCACAGGTGGTGGGGTGGCTACACATCCCCCACTCACCAGACTGGAGGGACTACTCATAAGTGTTGTGGCTCCAGCCCGCCAACAACAACAACAGCAGCAGACCTGCATTATGATGGAGGCTGGAGCCACACAGCAGCAAGACTACGAGCGTGCAGGTAATATGCCATATGTATAGTTGACTGTTGTGTACACTGGTAGTTAATGCATGTGTGAGGTGTGTCCTTGGTTTGTAGCTGTCATCATAGTATTTAATGTTCAAGTGTGATATTCTCAATATCAGCAGCTGACCTGTGAAAGGCAACTGTTGTACTACTGACCTGTATCATACTCAGTAACAATGGCACAGTTGTATCCACTGACATTAATTCCCTCACTTCGGCAGGTCCCTCCGGTGTAACAGCAATGCAGCCTATCCATGCTGGTGAGTGTGTATTAACAATAACTTTAATAGTCTTGATAGTAATAGTAATATTAGGCTCACTGAGTAGTGCTCTGTGTATGCATGCAGGTGTGTCTGTGTCTGTGTGTTGATATCTTGCATACTGAGTAGTGTGCAAGTGTGCAACTGTGTGCATGTGTGCATGTGTGCATGTGTGCACCTGTGCATGTGTGCATGTGTGCATGTGTGCATGTGTGCATGTGTGCACCTCTGCAGGTGTGCATGTGTGCATGTGTGCATCACTGGTAACATTGTGTAGACATTGTAAACTGTGTTTCCAGTTTCCCTCCCACAGGTTCTGGTGCTGCTCAGGTGTCATGCAGCAGGGAACCTGAATCAGGTGCCATGGGTACTGATAATGATGACATCTGTGTAATGGCACAGGAAGGTATGCCAGGGTCCATCATTGGTCAGCCAATTGACAGTACACAGCTGTCAACCCCATCAATGTGCACAGTTATCCTGCCAATACACCCTTTGTCACCAATGTCCCTAGGTGATGGACAGGATACAGTGGGCATTGACCAGGGTAATGTGGTATCTTTGGCACATGCTTCCCCACACAGCAGCCATGGGCATGGCCCTGAGATGGTACCACACAGACAGATGACAAGGGGTTCTCGTGGGAGCATCAGTGGGCATACTGCCCCTGTCAGACATGCCCACAGAGGTCTTACAACCTCAGCTATGTTTTGGGCTGTGATGCAGGCACAGTCACGTATGGAACGGTACACCAGACAGGGTCTGAGGGAGCTGACAGCATGTCGCACAGCCATGACTGACAGTATGCGTGACATTGCGGCTGCCATCCGTAATTTCACCGATGTCATAGACAGATGTTGTGGGGACATATTAGATCAGTTCCACAACTACATGTCCATGAGCCAGGGCAATGGTGGACGGTTGAGGTGTCGACGTGGGTGTATGCCAGCAACAGCTGCAGCTGGCAGTCGTCACGGACGACAACAGGGCCGCGGCCGCCCCCATAGTGCCAGCAGCAGCCCCAGCAATGCTGGGTCTGTGCTGTCATCAGACCGCCCCAGGAGACCACGTGCACGTGGCTCTGGACAGGCCCGACAGGGATCTGTGTCCAATCAATGAACACCTGCTTCTGATGACAGTACCCAGTCTGGATTGGTACCAGATACGGTCCGTAGCACCCCTGCAAGGCACAGGTACCATGTCCATGGCCAGAGACACTGATCTGTATGACCTGGCAGGTACAGTCTGTGGCTGTCCACAAACACCAGTATATGGCAGCCATGAGGTGGAACTGTGTGCATCCATACACACATGCGAATTGACAACACCTAGGGCTACCGCATACATGCACACACTGCATCAACATTGCCCCACCTTGTACTGCTGCCCCTCAACAACACACATACACATACATGTCAATTGGTGGTATCAGTGGCATACTCAGGCATACCAAGTTCACAGCCTGTGCATATGATGAAACTGTGCCACCTCCTGCAATCTGTAACATCAGTGCAGGTACAGGTTAACATATTGCTGATGCACAGGGTGACTACATAGATGTGTAGTAATAGTATCATGTTGTTAACAGTACTGTGTGCTGATATAATTGTGGGTATATCCCAGCATGCCTGATGCAGTAAGGGTATGATTGTATTGTACTGTTGTCTACACCCATGGTAAGTACCATAGTGTATCATCTGCACATGTTGGCATACTGGTGGTAAGGATGTCAACAGAAGGCTACATACATAGGTAGCACAGGGGATAAGGTAATGAAAGTATTGATACGCAATGATGGACATGTAAACTGCAAGTGGCATGTTGCCCACACTGGACTCTGCAATGTGGATGTTTGAGGATGTTGATATGTGTGCAGTACTACACAACTGGTACAGGACACACAGGAGCACCCTGGCACTGCAAGCTCACATCTCATACCATGCTAGACAGCCCCAACACACAAAACTAACTTTCACAGGAGGGAGAGTCCCCATAAATGTCAGGGATATTGTGATGGCAGGACAGGTAGCATACATCCTACTAAGTATGGAACCACTGAGTGAAGGCTCAGTGTCTGTTATTTGACATGTGTATTACTGCAGGTATGAGCACCTGGGTTTCCATCCAGTTATTGTACATCCTGACGGTACATGGTCTGTACACTTGTGTGCACTGAGACTGGACCCTAGCCATCTGACCTGTGTATTTCCATGTACATGTGTATAGTGCCTGCATATTTGCACTGTTACCTACTGGAAGTGGTACAACTTGTTTGTTGTACAATGGACTACATGCAGCCCTGCTTACTGTAGCTTTGTTTGCATGCATGTTTGCTTGCAGTTACCCTGGAACACTGATCCCACCTGCAATGCAGAGTTATAGAGCTTCTGTGGACTCCTAGTGACATCTGCATAGCTTACTATATGTATGTCCATGTCTCACTTGACAGAACGTCACTGTTTGTCCTGTTCACATGTACGTTGCCTGTGACACATTGCATATGACTTACCTGGCATTTGTCCATGTGAGCAGTCATATATGCCAGTGCTAACTAATCACAGGCACTACACCCTCACATACTCACCTTCTGTACCTTGTTCCCCATTGGCCCTATGTGCTGTTAATCACCATGGCAATCACAATACTATGGTAGCATGTGCAAAGGTCACTTGTCAGTCACCTCTATGGTACAGTTGTGGAATATGTGGGTCATGTGGCAATGTCACAGCTGCCACATGTACACAGTCAACACTCTCCCATACACATGGACGTACAACACATGTATGAGATGCAACCACATAGCCAAACTGGGGACTAAGCACTCTGAACCCAGTACTGGCATAACCTGTCAGGTGGCATGAAATACTACAGTGACTACAATACCAGTCTGATGTAGACCTACACTGACAGCAATCCAAACACGTGAACACACTGGGCCATTCGTGGAGCCTCATAATAGCATCCTGCCTGAGCAGCAGACACCTCTGCAGCTGGCACACAGGCATATGTTAAGCCGGAACACAGCATGTGCAACACATAGCACACAAATCCTGTGTGCCAAACAGTCACAGCCTGTACGGCTAGACAACACACCTGCTACAGTTGTGTTAGGCACCTTTATTGTCCGGTACAGTGAGGTCCCGCTCACCAGGCTGGACAAGGTGAAGGTCACAGTGATATGCCCGTGGGGCACTATGGTCCACCACATAACACAAGCATACAGGTCAGTCAGAGGCATGGACACATATGACTCAGTCATTGTCCATGCCACTATGGCTGACCTGTGATGTACCTCCCTGGACTACATGATAGGGAACATGGAAGGGCTCTCTGAGAATGTGGAACAGGCTGGTATGACCCTGACCTTGGTTGGCATCATACCATCACCAGGAATGCTGACGTATTACTGAATGCTGATGAATTACTGTAGCTACAACACCCTAGCTGAAAGGTTCCTAACATGTAGTCACTGCATTGCTATGGAACAACTTGTTACCACTCCCACAACAGGTGAAAACATGCAGAACCTGTTCATCAACAACATGTAGACTATATGCCCCAGACCAGATGTGTATCCCTCACTGCTAGGATGATACCATATACATCTCACACTGTATATACACATACCACATGCAGCACCCACACAGAAGACCACAGTCATAATGTTATCCAGTGCAAATACCATGTATTCACATGTGGCAGGTGTCAGACATGGGAACTATTGAAGGTCACAGGTACATATGTGTATTTGGCACACACATACATCATCTGTGTCCATTGCCATTACTGGTTTAATCGATGTCATGCATTATTGTGAACAACAACCCACACACATGGGCATTCTGTGTGACAAAAACACACGTGGCATGTGTGGAATTCAAAGCCATAACTAACTGTGCTATGACAGTAGTGAGAGACGCAGTAGCAGAGCGTGCTATTTGCATTACTGAGAGATTTGCCCTCTTCTGCTGTACTTGTAGGGTGCTGACATCATCTCTGTGTACAGATTGGAATATGCAGCAGCTGGTGTGTTGTACTGGTTGCCAAAAGGGTCAGTTCTTTCACACATGTAATTGCACACACCCTACTATCAACCCCCCCACACACACTTGCTGGATTCAAACCCCTACCTAACTATGTTGCGAAACACAAGACGGACGCATTGGCAAAGCGTGCTATTTGCATTACTGGGAGGTTTTCCTTCTTCTGCTGTACTTATAGGGTGCTGACATCATCAGTGTTTAGAAAGGAGAATGTGCATCCTGTAGTGTGTTCTTCTAGTTGCCAAAAGGGACATTTCCCTCACACAGAATTGCACACACACTAACCCCCCTCACCCAAACACACTTGCAGGATTCAAACCCCTACCTAACTATGTTATGACACTCAAGACGGATGCATTAGCAGAGCGTACTATTCGCATTACTGGGAGATTTCACTTCTCCTGCTGTACTTATAGGGTGCTGACATCATCAGTGTTTAGAAAGGGGAATGTGCATCCTGTAGTGTGTTCTCCTAGTTGCCAAAAGGGACATTTCTTTCATACAGAATTGCACATACATTACCCCCCTTTATACATACTGAGCATTTGCAGGATTCAAACCCCTACCTAAATATGTTATGACACTCGAGACGGATGCATTAGCAGAGCACGCTGTTTGCATTACTGGGAGGTTTCCTTTCTCCGGCTGTACTTATAGGGTGCTGACATCATCACTGTTTAGAAATGGGAATGTGCATCCTGTAGTGTGTTTTCCCAGTTGCCAAAAGGGACATTTCCCTCACACAGACTTGCACACACACCAACCCCACTCCCCCACACACACCCTGAGCACTTGCAGGATTCAAACCCCTACCTAACTATATTATGACACTTGAGGGAGATGCATTAGCAGAGCACACTATCCGAATTGCTAGGTATCTGTTCTGCACCTGCAGTATTTATAGGGTGCTGACATCATTATTTCTACAGAGGTATGTACATCTAGTACTACCTGTCAGGTGGGGGATAGCATATATATGCATTTGCAGCCACCTACTTCAGGGTCAGATATGCACATCGCACTGGCAGGTTATGTTCTATACCATGCTTCGTGACCACAGGACCTGTAACACACAACACAACCAGTTTGGACCACCCCTCCCACATCCAGGACACACACTTTGCTTCCCAGGAACAGTGCCAAGATATGCAGGTGTTCACATACACCATTCCAGTTGTTAACGTCAGGTACAGGTATATTGTGTGTGGGAACTACTCAGGCCTCTACAACATTACCCTGCAGCCACTACAATTTGTGAGTCAATGTGCTATGGCAGAACCACTCACCACAGCCACAAGGGGGAATACATATTGCACCTGACCATCTGCAACATGGGTACTCACTGTTCCACACCAGAGGTAGACCACCATTGTTGATATCTGACCATACCCACCTTTCCCTGGACATCCATATCCCATCCCCACCCCCAGGCAAGACTGTCACTCCAAACAAAGTGTATTTATCAAAAGCAGACTTTACACTTGTGAAGACTGGGTGGAAGACTTCAAAGGACACATGCTGGGGGAGTATACAGGCCACTCTGCATAATCCTTGACAATTGCATTCTATGAGCATGTGGAAGGTTTGCATTGATCATGCTATCCCAAATATACCCATGACTCCTCCACAAAAGGACACCTGTCAGGTGTACACCAGCCATATATGAGCTGTCCAGCAGACAGAGTGAGCTAATACATTGCAGAGCAGTAGCCCACAGAGGGAGGACATCTCTGAACAGTGCTGGCATGACACTTCAATCCCTCATAATCATCACGACAAAGTGTTGACAGTGAAATTGTCCAGACAATGCAGATAAGGCTCCCCTCAGTCTGTTATTGATACCCACTTACTGTTACAGGTCCTCACCAACCCTCTTCCAGCACACACCAACAACATGGATGTGGCTTAGCAAATTCAACCCCTGGGATCTCCACTGTGTCCCTGCTTGACAGAGGCACAGCACACTAGCCTCACACGGTGCCTTATGTGACCTACTTTACAGTGGCACAGTAGCCTACTGTACTGGGGAGGCAGACGCCAAGCACACTCTGGCTAAGCTGTCATTCCCTAGGGCAAACAGCCTAGTGTTGACCTCTTCACCCATATGTTTAATTGTCAGATGCACAATATTTGTTGCTGATAGACTGTTTGCAGGTCTTTATTGCCATAGCATTCCCTGTTTCTATGAACAACTTGTGTATCTGTGGAAGATGTTTGAATATGAGAGGGATCCACTATATCACTTATGTCTCTGTAGTCATTTAACTGTGTGCACTGGGCAGATTGCTGTAATGTGGTTGGTTCCTGGAATAACACGTACAAATACCAGATATGTGTGGCCAACTGCTAAACTGAGATTTGTCCTGTGTGTGTGAGCATGCCCAGTTCAGGATTTCCATGGCATGTTGTTTGACATATGTCTCATTTATCAAAGTGTGTGAGCATGCCCAGTGTGAGCTTTCCATATGTTGAACTCTGCAGCCCACCACATTTGTGGATGAGTGTGAACTTCAACAATATCTCACGTTTATGGTTGTGTGTTGTGTGTCATGTTGTGTAGTTACTGTCCAACTGCTTTGTGTCTGAACACAACAGGGATTATACTGTGCCTGCAGGGTTTGCATGGGATACTTTGCATACAGTTGTCAACATCCTTTCATACTGACCTAGCACTGTAGTACCATATAGTGTACTGGTTCAGTACTTTCACTGTGGTGGACAGTATCCTGGGCTTTAGTCCTATCACTGCTTTACATTTTCATAGTGAGCACAACAGCCTGGTTAGGGGCCAGTTGTGCACATCTGACCATGTTGCATTATGTTCAGATATGAACTACTTAAACCAGGCTTGTCCAACATTGGTAGTGTATTCCACAACATAGGTGTACATTGGCAAACACTAGCGATGTGCCCTAGGCCATTTCTAATGCTAGTCAGAGAGTGTTTGTCCTTGACACACATTGTAAGTGGAGTTTGCCATGACATATGTCATGGTTAGTATATTGTGCCTCCGTCTACCCGTGACATAACAGTGATACCCAGGGTAAACCTACCATCTCCCATCCACTCATCAAGATTCCTTTTGAGGAGAGTCGATGAGTGACTCTCTGGCTAACCTGTACTGGGAGTTTACTCAAGAGTGGGGGTGGCTTCTCTGTTATGGATCATTCAGTACAGCTTGTCCTATGTATGTCAGTGCTGGGGTTCAGGTCTCTCATGTGCACAGCTCACTGCCATTCAGATTGTACAAGGTGCAGCATGTTCATTGATTCCAGCTTGGACATGGCTTTATACATCAGGCACAGCTTGCCTCTGGGTGGGCAGTATGGCAGTGTGTGGAGCTGCAGTTTGTTTAATCAGGCAACACATGGCATCTGTTCAAGCTCTTTGATACTCATGGTGAGGTACTTTTGAGGACTTTACAGTTGATGGAGGTGTACATCCCACAGGGGCTATTGTAGTCAATTGTAACGCTGATGAAGGATGACTGCAGAGCCACAATGAGCTCCCCTTATCTAGAACTGACAACCTTCATGATTAGGTGGGTATATGGTATGTTTCTGTAACCACTACAGCCACATGCTTGTCCAATGCAGGATATCTATCAACTTGTGTCCCCAGGTCTCTCATTACATGTTAAGTACTTAATGGGTTAAAACCTATGTGGTAATTGGTGGGCACTTACTGTATATCCACAGGGGTTGACTATACACTTTTCTGCAATTAGCTTGCTAACATGGCTATGGCACCAGTTGTCTGTTTCTATGTGGCCCTTTTGTGGGATGCTTGTGTCAGCTGGAGGGTCAGATATGGTGGCCAGTGTGTAGTCCTCTACAAACATGTTCAGAAACAGTCCTTCCATGTTGGCCTGTACCTATGGGACATATATACCAAATGAGGGAGGTCCCAGGACCAAGCCTTGTGGGATGCCAGTTATATCTGGTTTGTAGTCTGACATGGCTGCAGCATGTCTGACCATGTCAGTTCTGTCCTTGGTCTGGTTTGCAACCCCTCTACTGACATAGGGGTTTATATTTAAGCTGGTGAGCTTATCTATAATGAACACGTGGGGTATTGTATGGAAACTTTGCAAGGTCCAGCTACACTGTGTGGACCACATTGCCCTCATCAATGACCTTAATGACTGTTTCAAATGAGTCAAACATGTTTAAGGGGCAGGATCTGCACTTAAGAAAGCCACACTGGGTAGGGTCCGGTGTCAGGGGGTCCCCAATATCTTTATGTCTGCGGTACATGCTGATCCTTTCCATAGCTGTGCAGACCAAGCTTGTCAGGATTCTGGGGGGGTAGTTTGCAGTATCCATTCAGGCAACACCTTTGTTAAGAAGGACCACTGTTGTTGTACACTGCTCTTTGGGTACATATCCTGTGGTAAGGCTGACATTGAGCAGTAGTGTGATTTGGCATTCCATTCTTCTTGGAGTCCATGTTGGACTCAGCCCAGGACACCATCTCATACCATTGCTGCTGTGTGTTTTGCTTTGTAGATGCTGGCTGTTACCTCAGCATCTGCAATGTCAGGGCCCCAGCATTCTGCTGGGATAGATATTTTGCATTCTGGGGGGGGGGGGTTGCACTGCACCTGTCAGGTTGGATGTTGGCAATATGTGTGTGTGTTTGGTATGTTGTTTGTAATATTTGAGTGATTCAGAGCATATCTGTGAATTCCCAACAAGGTTCCTACCATCAGTTAAGAAAGCCTTGTGATTATCCTTAGTGTCCTGTACAATTTGTATCTTCATAGGTTCATAGGTTCATACTAGGCTATCCACCCTAGGGCATTTATAAGCCTAGCCAGAGTGTGTGTGGCTTTTGCCACCCCTTGCTATGTGAATATTATGGCCATTTATGATTTACTTTACTGTGCCTCTGTCTGGACGTGACACAGTGCAGACCCCCAGTGTACATCTACGATCATCCATCCACTTGGCAAGATTCCTGTTGAAGAGTGTCAGTGAGGGGCTCTGCCTAACATGGAGTGGGATTCTGTTCCAGGGTGTAGGGAGCCTCTGGGTTATGTATCTGTCCCTCCAGCACATCCTATTTCATTATGTGTTGAGGATGACATCTCTCACTCTCACAGCTCCGATGGCTTTGGGTTTTCTGGGGTGGAGTATGTCCATTACTCCTGTGTTGGACATGGCCTTGTACAACAGGCATACAATGCCTCTGTGTAGACAGTATGTGACTGCATTCAGCTGGGGTGTCTACAGCCAGTCAGCATATGACATATATTTGAGACGTTTTATCCTCTTGGTGAGGTACCTTTGAGGTCTTTCTAACTGCTGCAGGTGTCAGGTAAGGTACATCCCAAATGAGGCATTGTACTAGATTATGGGTCTGATAAGAGAACAGTATAGGGGCACAATGACCTCTATTGATGTAGATGTGAATCCTTTCATGATACGGTGTCCAATATAGACAGTCTTCCTAGCCACGTTGGCAAAGTGAGTGTCACATAACAGGTTACTGTCCACTTGTGTCCCTAGGTCCCTGATTACTCCTTCCATACATAATGGTTTACCACCTATGTGGTAATTTGTGAGTACCTTGTTTGGTATTTGGTGAGCCATTCATACTGTCCAGTATCTTCAGGACGGCTGGGTGGGGTTCCTGTGTGTGAGAGTGTGGTCTGTAGCATGCTACAGACTGTACAGCAGTTTTGCCTATGGTTAGTTGCACATGGGTGGTCTCCGATGCTTCGTGCATTGTCAGTTACCTGGATGTATGGGTGTCTGTGCTGAATATGGATACTCCTCCTCCTTTTATGTTTTGGTCCAGGTTTTGGGGCCATAACGCATGATATGAGGTATAGCCTGGTAGTGCTGGTGAACTGTCAGGAGGCTTGCTGCAGGTTTCTGTCACTGCACGGACATCAATGTTCTCCATACTGGGGAGGGCCTTGGGAGCATGCATACTGAGGTTTACATGTCTGGCATTGGTCAGCATTACCCTTATGTTTCTTTCCACTTATGTTTTCTAGGGTGGTGGGTTAGTCTTTTCAGCCTTCCCTACGAAAGGCTCTATGGAGGTGGCAAAAGCCTTATCCAATATCCAGACACCCAGGGGTAACAAGTACAAGCCATCCCTGGAACAGCAGCGTGGCTTGTCAAGCATGACATCCCAAGCAGACAGACATTGGATCCCCTTGGAATGACACCAGTAATTGTGCCACTTGTTAAAGCTGATCAATCTGTGTTTGTACTGTGGCATCATTCTTGGTGAGGGTAGGATGCTGCAAACGGTCAGTGTCATACCGGCCTGGACTACATAATCGGAGAGCTCATCTATGTCTCTTTTCATGTAGTCTGGGGAGGTACATCTCAGGTCATTCACGCCAGCATGGACAATGACTGCATCATATTTTTACTTGCTTTGGGGTGACCTGCGTACTTGTGTTATGTGGCATATTGTAGCAGCCTTCAGGCAGCTTACTGTACCCTTTCCCTTGTTCAGTCTGGTCAGTGGGACAGCAGTGTGTCTGACTATGAAGTCACCTATTACAACTGTATCAGGCATGTTGTTTCTCCTTCTGGCCTGTGACTGTTTGGCACACCAGCTTTGTGTACTATGTGTTGCATGTGCTATGTTTGGAGGTTGTGGTTGCTTGGGTGTCTGCTTTGGAGGCCTCTGTTGGTGTGGTGTGTTTGTAATTAGGGCCTCCGGGAATGTTTTTCTGTGTTTATGTCTTTGGTTTGCAGTTGTGATAGGTCTATGTGGGACTGGGTTTGTGGTGTGTGTGGTTACCTTATCCTCCTGATTAGTTTTGACAGTACAGAGTTGAGGGAGCTCAGCCTCCGGTTTGGATAAATGGTTGCATCTCTCACATATATTTGTATTTCTTGGGGGGAGTTGAGGGTTGTCTGTGTACTTGGGGCAGGTGTAACATTGCCTCAGGATTCACAGATTCAACTTGTTGTAGCTTGCCTTAGTGGATTGTATGTGTGGACATATTTTATTGCCATACTACTGATCAATGATTACTTCCCTTTTTATGTTTGCTCTATCATGTAGTGGCTTCCTCATTCTCTTGCATGGTTTGGTAATGGCTGGAGTCCACCATGCCAGATGCCTGCGTGTATGGCATTGTGTCTTGGTTTTATTTGGGATTGCATAATCCAAGCATTCTTGGCAGTGTTCATGGAATGCCTGTATAACAGGTTCTGAGGTGTGGCCCATATTTTGCACCTGCACAGGGCCTTTAATGGATTCCACATCAGTTTGGAGGAGTGCAACTTTTGCTTTACACATGTTTTCACTGTGGTTTTCTGGCCAGGGACTGTGGTCAGGATGTGTATATCCAGTGTGATTACTCTATGGTCTGGTCTTACCAGTGAGGGATACACTTCTCATCTTGCCATCCAGTCCCCATGTTGCTGATTATCACATCCAGTATGCTTACCCCTCTTGTGGGAGTGGTACATTGTTCCTGGGCATTTTGGTTTATGGATTCTAGGAACTTTTGTCCTACAGTGTTGGAGCTAGTATAATGCTCCCAGTCTATGTCTGGGTATTTTCAGTCACCCAGTATAATGTGGTTTGGAGGGCTTGATATATTCATGTATTCCAACATAGGCCTGGTGCAGTTCCTGGTGTTAGGACAGTAGTCTGTAGCAGGCTATAAACTGGGAGGCAGTTTTAGCCACTGTTACTTGACCATGGCTAGTCCATGCTGCTTCTTTTTGTGGTACCAACATGGGGGTGTGGTTATCCTTGACAATTATTGCTAGTCACCCTCCTTTTGTAGCTTGTTCCATGTTTTGAGGCTGTACAGCACAGTATGAGGTGTAACCTGGTAGTGTTAGGGTGCTGTTGTGAGCCTTGACCCAGTTTTCTGTTACAGGACAGATATCAACATTCTCCATACTGGGGGAGTTTAGACTACATGCATCTTGCTGTTTAGACTTCTGGCATTGGGTAGCATTACATCTAGGTTCTTATCCCTTGTGATACCTATGGAGGTGGGTTTGTGTTTTGAGCCTTACCTATTCAGGGCACGCTGTGGGTAACAACAGCCTTTGCCAGTATCCATAAGGCCTGGACTGATAGGTGCACGCCACCCCTAGCAGGTGGAGCATCATGTCATACTCAGCATGTCATCCCAGGCTGGCACACATTGGATCCCCTTTGACTAACTGCAATACTTCAGCCAATTATTGCAATTGATCATCTCATCGTCATATTGTGGCATCATGCTTGGTGAGGGTAGGATGTTAGTCAGTGTCATCAAGTGTGCATATACTACATGGTGTTACATTGCTTAACACATGGCATTCATGCCTCAGGTGGTGCTGCAGGGTTGCCTCTGTCGAATGCACATACTACACTCCCTGTACATGTTTGAGAGCAGGTTATATCATTTTAGGCATCCCTGTTATTATATGAGTGAGTCAGAGAGGGGTATCATTCCCAGGGTTCCTACTGAGCCAGTGTATGTGCTATGCATTGCCTCTTTGCCAAGGCCAGGGCATACTGGGCACGCCTCCTTCTACCTACTGGGGCAGGCTCAGGTTGTTCCTCCTCCGAGTCACGCTCTGCCTGTGATGGCCTTGGCAATGGTGGGGGGCTCTTTGGCCCTGCCCTATGCTGGTCCTGCTGCAGCTGTTTTCGCAGGATCATATTATGTAGCATAGCACATACCATGACAATTTGGGTACATGTAGTTGGTGAGTACTGCAAGGCTCCACCAGATGTGTCCAAACACCGGAACCATGACTTGAGCAGCCCAAACACATGCTGTATTACATTACGTGTTTGTGCGTGTGCCTCATTATGGCGTTCCTGTTCAGGTGTGTGTGCATTTCTGATGGGTGTCATCAGCCACGGCTCCAGTGCATAACCTGCATCCCCCACTAGGTGTCCATGTGGGATGTCCCCATTGGCAAATGTCTGGTACAGCTGCATCAAATGCCGGATATGGGAATCATCGTAGCTCCCAGGCAGCCAGCACACACATTCATTATTATGCCCTGGGCATCACACACGACCTGGCAGTTGATGGAGGGGAAGCCCTTGTGGTTAATGTAGGACCTACCCCGCTCACCGGCTGGTGCTTTGATGCATATGTGTGTGCAGTCTATTGCACCCACTACCTCAGGGTATTCCGCTATTTGCTGGAAGAGACGCATATTGCTGGCCAATACCTCATGGGCATTGGGGAAATAT
>NC_056741.1:1013769232-1013801732 GCF_019279795.1 Protopterus annectens | reverse complement strand
AATAACGGCAGGATTCACAATGGCTTGCATGGAGTCTAAGAGCCATGTAAGACTCCATGCAGCCATCGCGATCCAGGAACAGCCCGAAATCCCGTGTAAGAGAAAGCTAAAACGACTCTTACATGGGCAGGGCGTGGATATGCTAATCACCCCACTTGCAGCCAAAAGGCATGCAAATGAGGTAGATTAGCGATCCACGAAGCTGAAACCAGCCCATGTAAGTCATGTTAGTTGCAGAAATGTACTCAGTTGACAACTGAGTACGTTACTGCAAATAACACAACGGAGCCATGACAGCTCCAAATAAACTGTGCAAATGTTACAGACAGCATGCCAATGGCCAAATATGTGGCCATTGGCATGGTAAACCAATGCAAACATGAAAAAAAAGTTTGTTTGTTTTTTTCGGAGATCGGCGATGTTTAAACGCAGCGCAGCCCCGCGCAAACAGGCTGCGCTATATAAAACTGAAAAATGAAGGTTAGAAACCCACAAATGTGGGTTTTATGTAATGCATGGATTTGCAATGCAGGGACTAGCAGACTAAAAGCAACATGGCCACCGTCTAGTGGTTGCTAAGGGGGGAAGCTGAGTGTAAGACATGTAACTAAGCATTAGTAGGCAATCCTATGCAAATGAATGGTAGGATAGTGAATCACACTGTCACATAGCAAATGAGCACAGTCCATGTAGTGTAAGAGTTAGATAAGGGGGAGTAACAGAGTAGGAGATAGGTGACATCACAGGGGGGAATGTCAGGAAGAAAGCAAGCTCATTGGAGCAAAGTGGTATGTGAAACATATCAATCACACAGCAGAAAAAGAGGAGTGTCAACAGATAAGCATGGGAAAGTCAAGAAATGGAAGGTGTACACTGTGGCCAACATCAAAGTTTCTTGCTGTACGTGCATGCGCGCATGTGCGCGCTGGGAGGCGCGAGTAAGACAGAGTGCGCGTGTAAGGCAGAGTAAGCATGTATGAGCCTGTTTAAAGATCTGTAGACCTGTTTGCACTGGTGTGCGCGTGTTTTAACCCGAATAAGCAGATTCTAGTCCGTGTAAGCATGTGTGCACATGTGGTAGCCACTGTGAGCGTGTTTTCGCTGGTATGCGCACTGCTCCCCCTGAGGAAACAGAGAGGAAAAGGAAGCAGAAGAAATAGAAGAAAACTAGCAGGGAATACCTGTAGAGGTAGCAGGTGAAAACAATTAGAAGCATGCAATTACACAGGCAGAATACAAGCCCAGCCCAGCACTTAAAACACTGCAAACAGCATTGCAGTATGTTTCTCTCAAGAGATACTGCAAGATAGGAGTAAGCTAGTAGAAGTGAAAACTGAAAAAGCTGCACTCAGACCAAACATGCTAGGGGCTGCTATAGCTGTCATAAGGAGACATAGGAGACATGCTGAGGGTGGTGACAATGGAAATGCTGCCAGACAACCCACAGTGAGGAGACGGAGAAGAGTGTACAGGCCCAGGGTCACCCACCAGGGGTTACATGAGCTGGAGATAGTGGAGCGCTATAGAGTGGACAGAGACCTCCTGCAGCAAATTGTCGAGCTGTGCAGGCCACGCCTCACACACAGAACCAACAGAGGGGAACCCATCCCAGTGGAGACCAAGGTATGTGTTGGCCTAAGAATACTAGCAACAGGTACCTTCCAGAGACCAACTGGTGATATGATGGGGATATCACAGGCATCAGCCTCCAGGGTACTGCACCAGTTCCTGGATGCCATGTCAGCACATGTCGGTGATCATGTATATTTCCCCAATGCCCGTGAGGTATTGGCCAACAATATGCGTCTCTTCCAGCAAATAGCGGAATACCCTGAGGTAGTGGGTGCAATAGACTGCACGCACATATGTATCAAAGCACCAGCCGGTGAGCGCGGTAGGGCCTACATTAACCGCAAGGGCTTCCCCTCCATCAACTGCCAGGTCGTGTGTGATGCCCAGGGCATAAAATAAATGTGTGTGCTGGCTGCCCTGGGAGCTACCATGATTCCCATATCTGGCATTTGACGCAGCTGTACCAGACATTTGCCAATGGGGACATCCCACATGGACACCTAGTGGGGGATGCAGGTTATACACTGGAGCCGTGGCTGATGACACCCATCAGAAATGCACACACACCTGAACAGGAATGCCATAATGAGGCACACGCACAAACACGTAATGTAATAGAGCATGTGTTTGGGCTGCTCAAGTCATGGTTCCGGTGTCTGGACACATCTGGTGGAGCCTTGCAGTACTCACCAACTACATGTACCCAAATTGTCATGGTATGTGCTATGCTACATAATATGATCCTGTGAAAACAGCTGCAGCAGGACCAGCATAAGGCCGGGCCAAACAGCCCCCCACCATTGCCACGGCCATCACAGGCAGAGCGTGACTCGGAGGAGGAACAACTTGAGCCTGCCCCAGTAGGCAGAAGGAGACGTGCCCAGTATGCCCTGGCCTTGGCAAAGAGGCAACGCATAGCACATACACTGGCTCAGTAGGAACCCTGGGAATGATACCCCTCTCTGACTCACTCATATAGTAACAGGGATGCCTAACATGACATAACCTGCTCTCAAACATGTACAGGGAGTGTAGTATGTGCATCCGACAGAGGCAGCCCTGCAGCACCACCTGAGGCATGATTGCCATGTGTTAAGCAATGTAACACCATCTAGCATATGCAAACATGAAGACCCAACCTAACATCTCACCCTCACCAAGCATGATGCCACACTATGAAGACAACAAGATCAAGTACAATAATTGGCTGAGGTATTGCTGTTAGCAAGGGGGAACACATGCATGACAGCCTGGGCTGACATGCCGAGTAAGACATGATGCCCCACCTGCTAGGGATGGCATGCACCCAGCACACCTGGCTGTGTAGATACTTGCAAAGGCTGCTGTTACCCCCACTGTGCCTGGAATAGGTAAGTCTGGAAACACAAACCCACCAACATAGGTAGCACAAGGGATAATAACCTGGACGTAATGCTACCCAATGCCAGAAGTCTAACCTGCAAGGTGCATGCAGACCAAACCCACCACAGCATGGAGAATGGTAATATCTGTTCTGTAACAGAAACCTGGGTCAAGGCCCAGAAGAGCACCCTAATACTACCAGGTTATGCCTCATACCATGCTCTACAGCTCCAAAACATGGAACACATGACAATAGGAGTGTGGCTACCAGTAATTATCAAGAATAACCACACCCCCAGGTTGGTACCACAGCAAGAAGCAGCATGGACTATCCACGGGCGAGTAACACTGTCTCAAACTGTGTACCTGTTTGAAGCCTGCTACAGACCCCACACATAAACCCAGGTACGCCAGCCAGCCTTCCTGAAGACACTTCAGAGTATGAATGTCCCAACAAATACCAAACAAGGCACACAGAAAGTATGACATAGGTGGCAATCCATTATGTATGGAAGAAGTAGTAATGGACCTAGGGACACAAGTGGACGGTAACCTGTCATGTGACACACACATTGCCAAGGTGGCCAGGAAGACCTGCTATATTGCCAACCTTAATATGAAAGGATGCACATGTAGAGCTACAGAGGTCACTGTGCCCCTATACCCTTCCCTTATCAGGCCCATACATGACAACTATGCCCCAGTTTGCATGTACCTTACCTTACACATGCAGCAGTCAGAAAGACCCCAAATGTACCCCACCAACAGGATAAAGGGTCCAAACATTGGATATCTGCAGCCTGGCTGAAGAAACCACAGCCCAATTCAGAAGCATACTGCACAGTCAGAGGTGATGTATGCCTGATGTACAAGGCCATGCCCAATCCAGAATGAATGGACATGCTCCACTACAGAAACCGCAAATCCAGCAGACACACCACAGTGAGATATCTTAACCTCTACACATAGATTAATAGGATGTGCTGGAGGGACAGATCCATAACCCAGAGGCTCAGGACACTCTGGAACAGAATCCCAGTCCATGATAGGCTGAGCTCCACACACAAACTCAACAAGAGAATCAGTTGAAGTGCATGGGAGATAGCAGGTGTACACTGGGGGCCATCCCTGTGTCACATCTAGGAAAGTAAACCCTATGTGGGCATAATATGCACATTGCAAGGGGTGTTGAGACTCACACACAGTCTGTCCATGCTCAAACAAGGCCAGGGCAGATAGCCTAGTTTGAACCTATGAACCTATGATGATACAAATTGTGCAGGACACAAAGGATTATTACACAGCTGTCCTACCTGATGGTAGGAACCATGGTGATAATCCACAGATATGCTCTGCAGCACTCTAATATCACAAACAATACACCAAACCCACACACATTGCCAACATCCTACCTAACAGATTCTTTGCAAACTCCCCACCAGCACCTACCTGCCAAATATCTATCCCAGGAGAGTGCTGGCCCCCCGACATTGCAGATGCTGAGGTAACAGCCAGCATCCACAAAGCACAGCACACAGCATCAATGGTACCAGATGGTGTCCTGGGTTCTGTCCAACAAGTACTGTAAGAAGAATGGAACAGCAAATAGCATTACTGTGCACTATCAGTCCTACCACAGGATATGTACCCAAAGAGCGGTGTACAGCAACAGTGGTCCCACACCACAAAGGGGGTGCCTGAATGGATACTGCAAACTATCACCCCTCAACCCTGAATATCTAGGTTGGCAAAGTAATGGAGAGGATGATCATGGATCCCATGAATAACGAGATTGGGTACCTGCAGACATTGGACCCTACCCACTGTGGCTGTCATAGGGCAGATCCTGACCCGTACACATGTCTGACTCATGTGAAACATGCACCAAGCCCAGTGATGTGGGGAATGTCGATCACACAGCCTGTCTGGACCTTGCCAAACCCTTCCATACAATACCCTAGTTGGTGGTACAGATAAGCTCACCAGCCTAACTATAAACCACTATGCAAGTAGAAGGGTTGCAAACCAGCTCAAGGACAGAACTGACCTGGCAGACATGCTGTAGCCATAGCAGACTGCAAACCAGGTACAACTGGCATCCCACAAGGCATGGTCCTGGGATCCCTCTTGTATGCTATATATGTCACATAGGTACAGGCCAACATGGAAGCACTCTGTCTGAACAGGTTTGCAGAGGACGACAAACTGGCCACCATATCGGACCCTCCAGCTGACACAAGCAACCTACAAAAGGCACACATAGAAACACACAAGTGGTGCCACAGCCATGTCAACAAGCTAAATACAGAATAGGGTATAGTCAACCCCTGTGGAAACACAGTACATGGCCAGAAATTACCACATAGGTGTTAACCCAATAAGTACATCAGGAGCAATAAGAGACCTGGGGACACAAGGTGATAGATATCCTGCATGTGACAACCATGTGTCTGTAGTGGTTACAGAAACATACCATATACCCACCTAATCATGAAGGTAAGCACAGCTTGGTTAGGGTAGGTCAATGTGCCTCTCCAGTCATCCATCAGCAGCCTCACAATTGTGTACAATGGCCCTTCAGGGATGTACCGTAGCAGACACCTGCAGCAACTGGAATGACCACACAAATACCCCACCAGGAGGATCAGAGCTGTAACAGATGCCATGTGTCGCCTGAGTAAAGTAACTGCAGCTCCACACAGTGCCATACTGCCTGGCTGGAGGTGAACTGTGCCTGATGTATAGAGCCATGACCAACCTGGTATCAATGGACATTTGGCACCATGTAAACACTGAATGCTGGTGACCTATGCAGCTGACAGGCCTGAACCCCAGCACAGACATAAACAGGACATGCTGTACTGATTGGTCCACAACCCAGAAGCTCACTCCACTCACGACTAAACTCCCACTACAGGATATCCAGGGAGTCCCTCAGTGACTGTCATTCAGAGGAATCATGATGACTGGATGGGAGATGGCAGGTGTACCCTGGATATCACCTGTATGTCATGGGTAGACAGAGGCACAGCACACTAACCAAGACATATGTCATGGCAAACACCAGTAAATGTGTGTTGAAGGACAAACACTCTCTGACTAGCATTACAAATGGACTAGGGCACATGGCCATTGTTTGTCACTGTCCACACAAGTTGTGGAATACATTAACAATGTCGGACAATCATGTACTAAGCTGTCCATATCTGAACAAAATGTAACATGGTCATATTTGCACAACTGGCCCTCAACCAGTCTAGTGTGCTCACTATAAACATTACAAGCAGTGATAGGACTGAAACCGATTATACTGTCCACCACAGTGAAAGTTTTGCACCAGTACACTATACAACAATACAACTGTTTGGTCAGCAGGAAAGGATGATGACAACTGTATGCAAACTATCCCATGGCAACCCTGCAGGCACAGCATAATGCCTGTTAGGTTCAGACACACAGCAGTTTGGCAGTAAGAACACAACCTGATGTCCAACACTCAACTGTGCATGTGATATATAGATGGCGTCCACACACAAACAGAAATGTGGTGGTCCACAGATCCAAACAAAAGGAAAGGTCACACTGGGCATGCTCGCACACTTTGATACATGAGATATGGCAGTCAAGAAGCCATACAAACTGTGAACTGGGCATGCTCACACACTTAGGCCATGTCACAGTTCAGCAGTTGCACACACATATCTGGCATTTCTATGTGTTAACACAGGAACCTCCCACAATACAGACATCTGCCCAGTGCACACAGTGAAGTTACAACAGAGACATAAGTAAAGTACTGGATCCCACTCATATGCAAACATCTCCCACAGTACACACATTGTTTATAGAGATAGGGAAGGCTATGGCAATAAAGACCCACAAACAGTATATGAGCAACAGATACATGCATCTGACAGGTAAACATATGGCCGTAGAGTGCAATACCTGACTGCTGTCCCTAGGGAATACAGAAGGCTATCCACAGTGTATTTGGCATCTGCCTCCACAGTACAGTAGGCCACTGTGCCTGTGCAAAGTTAATGCATAGATATGCTCTCCCCCTTACTGATGGATAGTAACAGATGTACATACCTCTTCATCCATAATGATGTCAGCACACTATACATATGTCAGTAGCAGAAATTATACCCAGTAATGTGAATAGTGCGCTCCGCTACTGCGTCTCTAGCAAGTGTCATAACATAGTTAGGTAGGGGTTTGAATCCTGCAAGTGCCCAGTGTGTGTGTGACTGTATGGGGGAGTAGTTTGTGCAATTCCATGTGTAAAAGACATGTCCCTTTTGGCAACTATTACTACACAAAACATGCTGCATATTCCACTGTCTAAACACTGATGATGTCAGCACCCTATAAGTACAGCAGGAGAAAGCAATCTCCCCAGTAATAAAAGTAGGGCGCTCTGCTAACGCATCTCTCACTAGTGTCATAACATAGTTAGGTAGGGGTTTGAATCCTGCAAGTGCCTAGTGTGTGTGACTGTGAATGGGGGAGTAGTGTGTGCAATTCCATGTGTAAGAGAAATGTCCCTTTTGGCAACTATTACTACACAAAACATGCTGCATATCCCACTGTCTAAACACTGATGATGTCAGCACCCTATAAGTACAGCAGGAGAAAGCAATTCCCCCCAGTAATGCAAATAGCGTGCTCTGCTAATGCATCTCTCACTAGTCTCATCACATAGTTAGGTAGGGATTTGAATCCTACAAGTGCCCAGTGTGTGTGTGACTGTGTATGGGGGAGTAGTGTGTGCAATTCCATGTGTAAGAGAAATGTCCCTTTTGGCAACTATTACTACACAAAACATGCTGCATATTCCACTGTCTAAACACTGATGATGTCAGCACCCTATAAGTACAGCAGGAGAAAGCAATCTCCCCAGTAATGCAAATAGCACGCTCTGGTAATGCGTCTTTCACTGGTGTCATAACATAGTTAGATAGGGGTTTGAATTCTGCAAGTGCCTAGTGTGTGACTGTGTATGGGGGAGTAGTGTGTGCAATTCCATGTGTAAGAGAAATGTCCCTTTTGGCAACTATTACTACACAAAACATGCTGTATATTCCACTGTCTAAACACTGATGATGTCAGCACCCTATAAGTACAGCAGGAGAAAGCAATCCCCCCAGTAATGCAAATAACGCACTCTGCTAATGCGTTTCTCCCTAGTGTCATAACATAGTTAGGTAGGGGTTTGAATCCTGCAAATGCCCAGTGTGTGTGTAACTGTGTATGGGGGAGTAGTGTGTGCAATTCCATGTGTGTAAGAAATGTCCCTTTTGGCAACTATTACTACACAAAACATGCTGCATATTCCACTGTCTAAACACTGATGATGTCAGCACCCTATAAGTACAGCAGGAGAAAGCAAACCCCTCAGTAATGCAAATAGCACACTCTGCTAATGCGACTCTCACAAGTGATCTAACATAGTTAGGTAGGGGTTTGTATCCTACACATGCCATGTGTAATTTTGTCACACAGTTTGTCCATGTGTGTGGGGTGCTGTTCCCAATATTCCACGACATACATTATATCAGTAATGTCAATGCACACATGATGTATGTGTGTGCCACCTACACATATGTACCTGTGAACTGCAAGAGTTCCCATGTCCGAAGCCTGCCTCATGTGAATACATGGAATATGCATCAGACAACTGTATGATTGAGGTGTTCTGTGCAGGGGCTGCATGTGGTATGTGACTATACAGTGTGGGTTGTAGATGGTGTCATCCCACCAGCGAGGGATACATGATTGGTCTGGAGCATATAGTCCACATGTTGATGATGAACAGGTGCAGCATGTTGTCACCACTTGTGGGAGTGGTAACAAGTTGTTCCATAGCAATGCAGGGAATGAATGATAAGACACCTTCAGATAGGGTCTTGCAGCTAGAATAATGCTCACACTGTATGTTTGGCTAGTTGCAGTACAACCATATAATGGTGTGTGTAGAGATGGTCATATTCCCAGTGTTGTCAGGAAGGCCAAGAGGGTTTCCTGGGTATGGGAGTGTGGTGTGTGCCAGGCTATGAACCTGAAGGCAGTCGAACCCACTGTGTGTTGCACATGGAGAGGCTCTGATGCTTTTGCAGTGCCACCAACCTGGGGGTGTGTGTATCTGTGGTGCCTTTGGATACATCCCCCCTGTTCTGTTTTGGTGCATGTGTAGGGGATGACAAGCATGGTATCAGGAATGACCTGGCACTGATGGTGCGCACCTGGGAGCCTTGTACCAGGAGTCTGTTACTGCACGGATATTGCTGTACCCCATGCTAAGGACAGTTTCCACTGCATGTATCTTGAGGTTTACACTGCTGCTTTTGAGTAGCATTGCTATTAGTGTCCCATCCCGTGTGATACCTGTGTAGGTGGCTATGTAATGTCAGCCTTACATACAAAGGCAATATGTGTGTAGCAACAGCCTCTGCCAATATACAATGGCCCATGGGTGACAGGTGCAAGCTGTCCCAAGCAAAGCAATGTGGCATGTCCAGCATGTAATCCCACACTGACAGGCATTGGATCCCCTTTGGATGTCACTGAAACATACGTTAAGTGAAGAAACCGATGAGCCTGTCTGCATATTGTGGCAGCATTCATGATGAGAGTGAGATGCTACCCAAAGCCAGGGTCATACCAGCCTGTGCCAGAACCTCAGAGAGCCCCTCCATGTCCCCTAACATGTAGTCCAGGGAGGTGTGTCAGAGGTCATACACACTGGCACAGACAATGACTGAGTCATACTGCTACATACCTTGGAGTGACTGCTTTGCTTGTGTTATGTGGTGGATCATACTGCCCGACGGGCAGCTCAGAGTGACCATCACCTTGTTCAGCCTGGGAGCAGGACCAGCGTGTATGTGTCAATAGAGGTACCTCATACAACCATAGCAGGTGTGTTGTCTAGCCGTATGGCCTGACACTGTTTGGCACACAGGCTTTGTGAGCTATGTGTTGCATGTGCTCTGCTCTGGCGTATTGTTTGCTTGTGTGTCTGCTTTGCAGGTGTCAGCTGCTCAGGCAGGATGCTATTATGAGAGCCCAATAATGTACCTGTGTGTGTCTGTGTTTGGATTGTGGTCGTGGCAGTTCTATGGGAGACTGGTACTGTATTCACTGTAGTATCCCACTCCACCTGACAGGGAATGCCAGTGCTGTGTAAACAGAGCTTAGCCCCCAGTTTGGCTATGTGGTTGCATCTCTCACATGTGTTGTACATGTATGGGAAGGGGAGAGGGTTGTCTGTGTACATGAGGCAGCTGTAACATTGCCACATGACTCACAGATTCACCAACTGGACCTGAGAGTAGATCAACAGGTGACCTTTGCACATGCTACCATAGCATTGTGACTCCCATACTAAGTAACAACACATAGGGCCAATGGAGAACAAGGTACTCAATGTGACTATGTGAGGGTGTAGTGCTCCTGAATTGTTAGTACTGGCATATATGAATGCTGTCTTGAGCAAATGTGAGGTAAGTCATATGCAATGTGTTACAGGCAAGCTACATGCAAACAGGACAAACAGTGATGTTCTGTCAAGTGACACATGGACAGCAGTACAGTAAGCAACACAGATGTCACTAGGGATCCACAGAGGCACTGTATATCTGCACTGCAGGTGGAATCAGTGTTTCAGGAACATAACAGGAAAACATGCATACAAACAAAGCTACAGTCAGCAGGCCTGTATGTAGACTATGCTACAACAAACAAGGTGTACGACTTCCAGTATGTAACAATGCATATATGCAGGCACTCTAAGCCAGTACCCAGACATTCCCAGGTCAGGTGGGCTGGGTCCAGCCACAACTCCCACAAGTGTACAGACCACGTACCTTTGTAATGTTGAATAACTGGCCTGATACCCAAGTGCTCATACCTGTAATAATACACATGTCAAATAACAGACACTGAGCCCTCACTCAGTAGTTCCAGATGTAGTATGATGTATGCTACCTGTCCTGGCACCACAGTATCCTTGACATGTATGGACACTCACCCTCCTGTAATAGTTAGTTCTGTGTTTTGGTGCTGTTATGCATGGTATGAGGTGTGACCTTGTAGTGCTAGTGTGGTCTTGTGAGCCCTGAACCTGTTGTGTAGTACTGCACAGATATCAACATCCTGAAACATCTGCATTGCAGAGTCATGTGTGGACAGCATGCAACTCGCAGTTGACATGGCCATCATTGAGTATCAATATGTACATTGTTTTATCCCCTGTGCTACCTATGTAGGTGGCCATCCCTTCACAGCCTCACCACCAGTATGCAAAGATGTGCAGACAGAACACTGTGGTAATTAGTATGGGTGTACAAAACAATACAATGACATTCATACTGTAACTGCATCAGGCATGCTGGTATATACCCACAATGCAATAATTACACTGTACTGTTGTCAACATCATACTATTACAATACGTCTATGTAGTCACCCTGTGCATCAGCACCATGTTAACCTGTTCCTGCACCGATGTTACAGATTGCAGGAGGTGGCACAGTTTCATCATATGCACAGGGTGTGTACCTGGTATGCCTGAGTCTGCCACTGATACAACTAATTGACATGTCTGTGTGTGTGTGTGTGTGTTGGTGAGGGACAGCAGTACAAGATGGGGCAATGTTGATGCAGTGTGTGCGTGTAGCCCTAGGTGTTATCACTTTCCATGTGTGCATGAATGCACACAGTCCCACCTCATGGCTGCCATATACAGGTGTTTGTGGACAGCCACAGACTGTACCTGCCAGGACATGCAGATCACTTTCTGTGGCCATGGACACGGCACCTGTGCCTGGCAGGGGTGCTACGGACCATATCAGGTACCAAGCCAGACTGTGTACTTTCATCAGAAGCAAGTGTTCATTGACTGGAGACAGGTCCTGTTGGGACTGTCCAGCGCCATGTGCGTGGTCTCCTGGGGCGGTCCGATGACAGCAACAGCCTCTGCCAATATACAATGGCCCATGGGTGACAGGTGCAAGCTGTCCCAAGCAAAGCAATGTGGCATGTCCAGCATGTAATCCCACACTGACAGGCATTGATCCCCTTTGGATGTCACTGAAACATACGTTAAGTGAAGAAACCGATGAGCCTGTCTGCATATTGTGGCAGCATTCATGATGAGAGTGAGATGCTACCCAAAGCCAGGGTCATACCAGCCTGTGCCAGAACCTCAGAGAGCCCCTCCATGTCCCCTAACATGTAGTCCAGGGAGGTGTGTCAGAGGTCATACACACTGGCACAGACAATGACTGAGTCATACTGCTACATACCTTGGAGTGACTGCTTTGCTTGTGTTATGTGGTGGATCATACTGCCCGACGGGCAGCTCAGAGTGACCATCACCTTGTTCAGCCTGGGAGCAGGACCAGCGTGTATGTGTCAATAGAGGTACCTCATACAACCATAGCAGGTGTGTTGTCTAGCCGTATGGCCTGACACTGTTTGGCACACAGGCTTTGTGAGCTATGTGTTGCATGTGCTCTGCTCTGGCGTATTGTTTGCTTGTGTGTCTGCTTTGCAGGTGTCAGCTGCTCAGGCAGGATGCTATTATGAGAGCCCAATAATGTACCTGTGTGTGTCTGTGTTTGGATTGTGGTCGTGGCAGTTCTATGGGAGACTGGTACTGTATTCACTGTAGTATCCCACTCCACCTGACAGGGAATGCCAGTGCTGTGTAAACAGAGCTTAGCCCCCAGTTTGGCTATGTGGTTGCATCTCTCACATGTGTTGTACATGTATGGGAAGGGGAGAGGGTTGTCTGTGTACATGAGGCAGCTGTAACATTGCCACATGACTCACAGATTCACCAACTGGACCTGAGAGTAGATCAACAGGTGACCTTGCACATGCTACCATAGCATTGTGACTTATACTAAGTAACAACACATAGGGCCAATGGAGAACAAGGTACTCAATGTGACTATGTGAGGGTGTAGTGCTCCTGAATTGTTAGTACTGGCATATATGAATGCTGTCTTGAGCAAATGTGAGGTAAGTCATATGCAATGTGTTACAGGCAAGCTACATGCAAACAGGACAAACAGTGATGTTCTGTCAAGTGACACATGGACAGCAGTACAGTAAGCAACACAGATGTCACTAGGGATCCACAGAGGCACTGTATATCTGCACTGCAGGTGGAATCAGTGTTTCAGGAACATAACAGGAAAACATGCATACAAACAAAGCTACAGTCAGCAGGCCTGTATGTAGACTATGCTACAACAAACAAGGTGTACGACTTCCAGTATGTAACAATGCATATATGCAGGCACTCTAAGCCAGTACCCAGACATTCCCAGGTCAGACGGGCTGGGTCCAGCCACAACTCCCACAAGTGTACAGACCACGTACCTTTGTAATGTTGAATAACTGGCCTGATACCCAAGTGCTCATACCTGTAATAATACACATGTCAAATAACAGACACTGAGCCCTCACTCAGTAGTTCCAGATGTAGTATGATGTATGCTACCTGTCCTGGCACCACAGTATCCTTGACATGTATGGACACTCACCCTCCTGTAATAGTTAGTTCTGTGTTTTGGTGCTGTTATGCATGGTATGAGGTGTGACCTTGTAGTGCTAGTGTGGTCTTGTGAGCCCTGAACCTGTTGTGTAGTACTGCACAGATATCAACATCCTGAAACATCTGCATTGCAGAGTCATGTGTGGACAGCATGCAACTCGCAGTTGACATGGCCATCATTGAGTATCAATATGTACATTGTTTTATCCCCTGTGCTACCTATGTAGGTGGCCATCCCTTCACAGCCTCACCACCAGTATGCAAAGATGTGCAGACAGAACACTGTGGTAATTAGTATGGGTGTACAAAACAATACAATGACATTCATACTGTAACTGCATCAGGCATGCTGGTATATACCCACAATGCAATAATTACACTGTACTGTTGTCAACATCATACTATTACAATACGTCTATGTAGTCACCCTGTGCATCAGCACCATGTTAACCTGTTCCTGCACCGATGTTACAGATTGCAGGAGGTGGCACAGTTTCATCATATGCACAGGGTGTGTACCTGGTATGCCTGAGTCTGCCACTGATACAACTAATTGACATGTCTGTGTGTGTGTGTGTGTGTTGGTGAGGGACAGCAGTACAAGATGGGGCAATGTTGATGCAGTGTGTGCGTGTATGCGGTAGCCCTAGGTGTTATCACTTTACATGTGTGTATGAATGCACACAGTCCCACCTCATGGCTGCCATATACAGGTGTTTGTGGACAGCCACAGACTGTACCTGCCAGGACATGCAGATCACTTTCTGTGGCCATGGACACGGCACCTGTGCCTGGCAGGGGTGCTACGGACCATATCAGGTACCAAGCCAGACTGTGTACTTTCATCAGAAGCAAGTGTTCATTGACTGGAGACAGGTCCCTGTTGGGACTGTCCAGCGCCATGTGTACGTGGTCTCCTGGGGCGGTCCGATGACAGCACAGACCCAGCATTGCTGGGGCTGCTGCTGGCACTATGTGAGCGGCCGCAGCCCTGTTGTCATCCGCGACGGCTGCCAGCTGCTGCTGTTGCTGGCATACGGCCACGTTGATGCCTCAACCGTCCACCATTGCCCTAGCTCATGGACATATAGTTATGGAACAGATGTAATGTGTCCCCCCAATGTCTGTCAATGACCTCGGTGAAGTTGTGGATGGCAGCTGCAACATCACGCATACTGTCACTCGTGGCTGTGCAACATGCTCTCAGCTCCCTCAGACCCTGTCTGGTGTACCGTTCCATACGTGACTGTGCCTGCATTACAGCCAGAAACATAGCTGGGGTTGAAAGACCTCTGTGGGCACGTCTGATAGGGGCGGTACACCCACGGATGCTCCCACGAGAACCCATGGATGTCTGCCTGTGTGGTACAATGTCAGGGCCCTGGCCATGGCTGCAGTGTGGGGATGCATGTGCTACCGGTATCACATTACCCTGGTCAATGCCCACTGTATCCTGTCCATCACCTAGGGACATTGGTGACAAAGGATGTATTGGCAGGATGACTGTGCGCATTGATGGGGTCGACAGCTGTGTAGCGTCAATTGGCTGACCAATGACGGACCCTGGCACACCTACCTGTGCCATTACACAGGTATCATCATCACTATCCACAGCAGCTGATTCAGGTTCCCTGCTGCATGACACCAGAGCAGCACCAGAACCTGTAGGAGTAAGACAGGAAACACAGTTTACAATGTGTACACAATGCCACCACTGATGCACACATGCACACATGGGCACATGCACACATGCACACATGCGCACATGGGCACATGTACACATGCACACATGGGCACATGGGCACATGCACACATGCACACATGCACACACCTCAGTATATGAGATATCAACCCACAGACACAAACACACCTGCAATCAAACACATAGCACTACTGCTTCAGCCTATTATTACTATTTGTATACAGAGTAGTGAAGGTAATGGTATTACACACTCACCAGCATGGATAGGCTGCCTTGCTGTTACACCAGAGGGACCTGCGGAAAAGAGACATTTATCATCAGTGGGCACAACTGTGCCATTGATACTGTGGGCATGATACAGTTAAGTAGTGCAACAGTTAGCTTCCACAGGTGTACTGCAGATAATGAGGTTATCACTAATGCACAATAATTACCAAGATAACAGCTACTAATCGAGGACACACCCCACACATGCATAACCTAACAGTGTACAGAATGGTCACTATACACATGGCATGTTACCTGCACGCTCTGTGTCCTGCTGCTGTGTGGCTCCAGCCTCCATCATTACACATGTATGCTGTTGTTGTTGCTGCTGTGCTGGAGCCACAACACTCAGGAGTAGTCCCTCCAGTCTGGTGAGGGGGGGATGTCTAGCCACCCCACCACCTGTGGCAAGCTGCTGCCTGTGGATATCCGCACGCTGATGGACATTTCTAATTAAATCACTGCAGTGATGGCGTACCTGCTCATATGTCCGGTTATGTGTGCCTATGTCATTTACCCGACGGACCAGGTCTTGCCACAGTGCAGCCCTCTCCTACTGGTTCTGGCTGGTGCGGGAAAAGAGTACAGCGAAATCCCGCACCAGGCTCTGGTGTATCTCCTCCTCCTCTGCAGCGGAGTAGACTGGGTTCCGCTGGTGAACCATGGCCCTGAAAAGGAGAAGGGAAATATGTCAGCAATATCTGTCAGCAGACTATAGCACACATAATACACATTATACTTGACTGCAGTGATATAACTTAGGCACCATATATAGCATCTGTCTGTGTATTGGGGGATACACATGTATATGACCAGATATCAGTGCTCATCTGACAACTGTGCAACAGTACCTGGCACACTCCATACAACAGACTAGTATACTGCAGCAGTCAATGCATTGTTTCAGGTACAGTACACAACCTCACACTGGGGGTTTGAATCAAGGTACTGTATGGGGAACATTATCAGCCCATGTACTGCACACAATGCACGTTACATATTTCACTGGTAATGCACACTACTCTTACTTGCCATAACCCTACCTACACCACAGTGACATACAGGGTAACACAGCACAACATATGGCAATGTAGTATGTGTTGATCGCAATACCCCACACACCTGTCTCTGGCCTCAAACCAAGGACACACACTACCATGACAGACAGACAGTCATGGTGAGCAATCACACCAGTACACAACATGCACCCAGTCACTAGCACACTCATTCCACCTCACATATTCCATTTTCAATGTGTTAATGGGAGTGCATTGCGTCCTAGGTAGGTAGTGTGCTGTTGGCCCTGGGCCTACAGCAGCATACTGTTATGCTACCCTGCCCCTTGTGACACATGTGTTATGATCGTACCTGCTCCTTACAAACAGTTAAACAGGGTGACTCATATGGCATATTACCTATCAGCATAACATTCAGCAGGGGTATGTCTGACATCTACTCATGGGGAGCCTTGCTTCTTAATTCTGTGCGGTCTACTACAGGGTATGTCATATCTGTGGGTAGGGTCCCGTACCTCCACCATGTGCTCTATACTGCAGTGACAAGGATGACAGACATAGGTAATTTGTGTTGTGGATGTTGGAGGTGTTACCATGGTTGGGAGACAACTGTCATGGGTGTGACCGAACTATGTATATCCAGCAGTGGTAACCTCTATGTAGGTAGTCTGTGTGCGCTCTGTGGTGCTTGAGTGCATTGACACAGTTACTTGCATATGTCTGTGTCCTTCACCATATCTGTAGCTGTCATGGGAGGTACATACCGTATAGGACATTGTGGGGTGTGGAGGGGTACAGTGACCTACATGTCCATAGCTGACACACCATGTCCACTGACACATTCCATGTACAGGTATTACAGGACTAGTGTGCCACTGTGTATATTGATGTGGAGCCTATTGTACACTTGTTGACCCTGTTCCCCCCTGACACATGCAGTGGTGGGCAGGCATGTACATATGTGGTGGTTACTGGTGTCAGTGTTTTTGAATGGGGTATGGTACTCCAGTATCCACACTGGTGTTCACTCCATGCCTGTGACACCAGGCACCTGTAGCAAGACATTTGCACACATGTGCCTCACACAGTCTATATATGTATATCTATACATATATATATATATATACATACATATATATATATATATATATATATATATATATATATATATATATATATATATATATATATATATATATATATATATATGTATATATATATATATATTGATATATTTATATCTGTATATGGATATATATATGTATATATAATATGTATATATAGATGTAGATATATACATATAGATGTGGGGAGAGAGGGGGAGAGAGACACAGGGTGAGTGTGAGTGTGAGGGGGTGGGACAGAGAGTGAGAGATAGTCATATACAGACATATCTGTTGTCCGTCAGATCTATCTGTATATGTGTAAGTCTCTACAGATATCTATATATGTATGTGTGTATTACATATATTTGTACGTACATATTCTACCAATCTCGATGTCTGTGCAGTAAGTGAGAACCTGGTTCAAGGCTCCTGAGAGCATACCAGCGGTACCAGGCTATACCCCGTATCATGCATTTTGGCCCCAGGACTCGGGACAAAACAAAAAGGGAGGGGGTGTGTCCATATTCATGGAGGACACACACACCTCCAGGTTAGTGGCAACATATGAAGCATCACAGACCATCCAGGTGCAGATAACCATAGGCAAACCTGCTATACAACTGGTAGCATGTTATAGACCACCCTCCCAATCTCAGGGACCACAGTCGGCCTTCCTGTAGACATTGAAGGATATGAATGTCCCACCACACACCATCATATTGGGATAGTGCGATTACCCTAACATACACTGGGTGCATTATTCTACCCCAAACACCCTAGCCCAAAGGTTCCTGGAATTCACTATGTCAAATGCAATGGAACAGCTAGTCACCTCTCCCACAACAGGAGATAATATACTAGACCTGATCATCACAAACATGGGGACAATGTGCTACACACTGGAAGTATACCCCTCACTAGTCACATCTGACCACAGACTAATCCCCCTGGATATACATATCCCACCTCCCCCACAACACAACAGACTACAGTGGGAAACCTCTCACATGCTGACTTTACACGTCTTATAACTGAGTTGGTATCCTTAATGCCCACTGGGCCAGTATAATCCACTTCCCACAATGCAGGCACCCTCACATATGCTTCTACAGACATCTCCAAGAATGCATGGATCATGCAATCACAAATGAAACCATGACCCTCTCCACCAAGGGCAGGCATCCTGTCTGGTGGACACCAACATTGAACAAATTGTATAACAACAGATGGTAGCTACTGCACGGCAGAGCATACGTCCATAGAGCTATGGCATCTCTCATCAGCAGTAGTAGAAAGATAGGTTTTGTCGTACAAACATGCAAGGCCAACAATGGCAGGGACATCGCTATGGTCACTACAGATAACCACAAGGCCTTCCTCTGCTATGTTACACACCTGGGTGGGAACCCTCAGTTGTGTTCACAGTTAGTTCACAGTGACATACGCTACACTGAAGACACAGATAATGCCAACAGTCTGGCAGACAGGTTCAGTACAGGTTTCTCCACTCCCTCACCCACACATGTGGAATTACTTATCCCAGCTGACTGTAACCTGCCTGTCATCTCAGATGTCCAGCTGGGAACCACCCTCAGTGGAGCTGTAAACACAGCATCAATGGGACCCAACAGTATTGCAGGTTGCATGCTACGTGAACTGCAAGAGGAGCTACACATGCACATTACATGCTATTCAGCCGTAGCCTTACTACAGCATATGTGCCTGGACACTGGCATACAGCAACAGTAGTCCCACTCCACACAGGAGGCACCTCTACAGACCCTGGTAACTACCGCCCCATAAGCTTAACCAGCCTGGTCTGCAACACTATGGAAAGGATCATTATGGTACCCATATACAGAGACATTGGGGACTTAGACACTTGATCCCACCCGGTTTGGCTTTGTAGAGGGCAGATCCTGCCTTATGAACCTGGTTGACCTTTTCAAATCAGTCACTATAGCCATTACTGAGGGCATAGCGGTCCATACAGCCTACCTGGACTTGCCTACAGCATTTGACACAATACCGCACTCTGCCATCATAGACATGATCAACAGCTGACATGTAAATCCATATGTCACATGATGGGTTGCAAACCATCTAATGGATAGAAACCCTATAGTCAACCTCACTGGTGCCATGTCAGACTCAGAGCCAGTCACATGTGGTGTCCCACAGGGCTCTGTCCTGGGACTGCTCATGTTCGGCATATCATTCTCAGATGTGGAAGCAGACATGGGAGGGTAGTGGCTGACAATGTTCAAAGATGACTGCATACTAGGCGCCATAGGCGATACACCTGCTGACACATACATCCTACTGAGAGGCCTCACGGACACCAACAACTGGTGGCGGAGTCATGGCCTGACACTGCATGCCACGTAATGTATACTCATACCCTTTTGGACGGACAAGGTACCTACATATTATCACATAGACAATAACCCACTGAGTACAGACAAAGTAATCGGAGACCTGGTGACACTGTGCAATGCTGACCTCTCATTTGACACCCACGTTGCCGAAGTGGTTGGATGGACTTCCTACCTTGCCCACTTTATCATGAACGGATTCACATCCACATCAAAAGGGGTCATTGTACCCCTATACTCCTCCCTTATCAGGCCCATGACTGTGTACTATGCCCCATTTGGTATGTACCTCACCTGGCACTTGCAACAGCTAGGGGACCCCATGGGTACATCACCAGGAGGATCAAGGGTCTGCAACAACTGTCATATGCTGCCAGGCTAACGTAACTCATGCTCTATTCCATAGCATACTGCCTACGCAGGGGTGATCTGTGCCTGATGTAGTAGGTCATGTCCAATCTGGTAGTGATGGACATGTTCCACCTCACACAATCCAAATCCATCAGAAGCACGACAGCTACAGATTTAAATCTCAGCACACATATGAATAGGACATATTGTAGGGACAGATCCATCACTAAGAGGCTTCCCATACTGTGGAACAGGATCCCAGTTCATGTTAGGCAGAGACCCTCACTGACACTCTTCATGTGCATTCTTGACAAGTGGATGGGAGATCATAGGTTTACAGCAGGGGTCGTCTGTGTGTCACTACTAGACAGAGGCACAGTACACTAATGCTGTTATGTAGGGGGGGTCTTCACTGTATCACTACTATACAGAGGCGCAGGTTTCCAAATCTATTCTATACACTGTCTGCAGATAGCCTAGTACTAAACTATGCCACTGTGAAACTATATCTGTCTATGTATTTCTACATCCCTCTCTATCTGTGTATACACATATGCATATTATATATATATATATATATATATATATATATATATATATATATATATACACATATATATATATATATATATATATATATATATATATATATACATATCTCGATATACATACGTATACACATGTTTTATATATATATATATATATATATATATATACTCCTTTTTAGTTCCACATATGTATACACACAGTAACGTACTGCTGAACACCCATTACTGTACCACCTACTTGTACATTGCACTACAACCTACATTGCTATGTGCACATAGCTACCATCACATACATATGTATTTGGAGCCTTCAGTGACAGTTTCAGTATGTCCCCGTCCCTATGCACATCCTCATATACATAGATACAGACCAATAACACATCTGGAGGGTTCACAGTATGTAGAGTATTATAGTAGTACTTTACATTACCTGTATTTGTTGCAGCTGTTTGTGTAGGCTTGCAGTTGCTTGGCCTGCTGTCTGCCTCTTTGCTTTGTTGTTTTAGGTTTGTTATTTCTTTTTCTTTCTTTCTTTCTTTCTTTCTTTCTTTCTTTCTTTTTTTTTTTTTTGTTTTCTCTCTCTCTCTCCCTCTCTCTCTCTACCTCCAGCGGGTGCAATGACAGTATTGCATGTGTGGACTGGGAGTACAGGATGCTTTTGTAGGTATCTGCACATGTCCATGTGATGGCCTCTGCACCAATTGTTAGCCAGCATTTACTAATTGCATGCAGACTGTTGTGTAGTGATTGCAGTTTTCACTGTGATTACAGGCCTGTGCTATAAAAAGGTCTGTTAGGTAGGCGTAGCCCTTTCAGATTATCAGGGTGGGGACCATGCTGGTTTGCTGTGGACACTGTTCTGTGAGTGTAAGGTTTGGTATGTCTCTCATATTTCAGGCTGTGTTGTAGACACTGCAATGCATGTTGTTCTGTAAGCTGAGTATTCCTTCCTCCAGTGTCCTGTTCTCTGTGTGTATGTAAATTGACACCTACGACTAGTAATACTGTGTATATAGGTGTGTGTGCTTTCCTGTGGGGATTGTGGTGTAACTGGTATATAGCAGTGGCTCTTGCAATCTGTTGCTATGGCTTCAATATTTGGCCTTTACATTCACTCCTTGTATGCCTGCTAGGTGTCTTTCCTGTTATGTTTTGCTATGCCTTTCCTATTTTCCATTTACATTCACAGCTTGTAATGCTTGCTAAATCTGTTTGGCCAGCAATTCCCTATGTGTTTGTTGTGGTAGGGTGTTACTGCATGCAGTATGGTCTGGCCATGGTGTGGGCCTTGACACTTACAGGGGTATTTGATCATACTGCTGAACAGGCCTCAGATACTCTCCGGTGCATCTTTTATCAGCCTCATGGAATGGTACATAGCAGTGGGTTACTCCAGTGACATAGTCCGATATTCTGCAGTTGTGACTGTGGGTTATTTCAAGCATATGTATTAGTACACCATTTGTGCCATGCAGGTGGTGCATACCTTCAGTCAGTCATAGTTACCATTGCATGTGTAGTTACACCTTTCTGCCTACTGTTAGTACATTTGGCAGGGTATCAGTGGGGCACAGTTGACATTTGTTTTCACATGAGGGACATCCCTGTAACTCAGTCACAGTTGCTATGTCTGAACTCTTAACTATTCAACTATGGCAGTGTTTATCCTGCTCTGAGTATGTATGTGGCTTGCCAGATGCTTCTGTGACATTATTACCTAGTAGCTACCAAATAGCATGACTGTTCTCAGCACACAGTACTATTTTACAAATCCACTAAATTTGACAGTAAATACACATGACATGCTTTGTGTACTAGACTTGTATATTCCCTTTACATCAATTCCTACTATTTTATGATATATTTCTTTCAGCACAATGTTCTTGTATAGCACTCATGGCTTAGTGGTAAGTCATGCAAACTAGTGTTTCCAAGGTCCTGGGTTCAAAACTGAGGGAGGTATTTTATTTTGCTGCTGAGAAAACTACAGGCCTTGTCATTCAGAGTGACTAAGGCACTTTTAAGCAGTTGTAAGCTGGTTAGCACTGGTTTGCGCAGATGTCACGCATGCGCACTGCCGCTTAGCTTCGCGCACACCCGCTTACTACTGCTTAAAAGTGCTTACTCTCGCGCACACCCTCGCTATTTTCTTTGAAAGAAAAGAAAATGGGGAGATAGGAAAGTGGTAAAAAAGGGGTCACAAAGAGGGTAGGACAGTAGGAAAACACGCTCGGGTTTTGCAGGAGGGATGTAGGAAAGGCCCATAGCTGCCCATTTCTTCGTCAGCAACAGCTGTGCATATGTTTGTAATTTGGTGTGAAATTTGAAACCTTCCACCCCTGAGAGAGGTGTAAGGACAACAATAATACTTGTTTTATTTTTACAATTCAGGATGGTACTTAATTCTAGGCTTTATTGACATGTTTTACCTTTAGTTATAACAATCCTTTCCAACAGTCTCACTTATGTCATGTTTCAGAATTTCAACAGGGATATATTTCACACGTGTTTTACTCAGCTTCTGCAGCTGTACTTTTCAGCCTGCTGCAGGTTATGTACTATTATATTACAGGTGAGACATCTTTATTTCAGACTTGTTAAATTTTTATGTTTGGATTACAGGCTGCATCACATTTTTGTAATCAAGCAATACTTGCAAACTCTCTTATACTGTTACTTGCACATTTTATTAATTAATGACTACACTGCACTCTTTTGCTAACTGTCATACTTATATATTTATTTACAGTTACAGGGAGTGAATTACTGACCTGCCTGGTGGCGCAACTGCACCAGCCTATCACCATAGGCTCGACGGTTCGCAGAACGGACACCTGCAGCTGTAATATAAATGAAGTAATATTGGAATACACATCTCCATAATATCAGCTAGGTTAATTTCTTACATACATAATTACATGTAACTTACTCAGTAGTGGAGGGTTGGGCATTTGCCGGGCCTCCTGGATCCAACGGTTCAGTTGGTCCTGCTTCTGTCTCTTCAGGTCCGCATGGTGGTGACGGACCTGCTCACCAGTCCTTGGTATTCCTGTGGCACTGGTGAGATCATGTGCCAACCGGTCCCACGCCTCAGCCCTATATGCTCCCCACAGGACCTGGCCTTGCATGAGTTGGGCCTCATGATTATGGACGAGGAGCCAAACCATATATTTGGACTCCTCAATGCCCCACCTCTGTGCTCGGAAGCAACTACCCTCTCCTACACCTGACATCCTGGCTGCAAGTCGGTTCCACAATCGGTTATGCTGTGTATTCCCGCCTATGGGGCTTATATATGCCGTTTTTCCCGCACTTATCTGTGATTGGCCATTTTGGAATTGTACCAGCTTCACAAAACCTGCTTTGTCGTGCTCCTCTTTCTATTCATTCCTATATATATGCTATTACTGCATTTCTAAGTGCAACTGTCATGGCTTAGTGGTTCAGTACTTTGACTATGGTGCATGGTATCCTGGGTTCGAACCTGGCCATTGCTTTTTATATTTTATGACTGTCTACACAGGCTAGGAGGTGTGTCTGTGTAAAGGCAGTTTTGATACAGCTTGCTCAACGTTGCCCGTCGGTTAGCTTGTTGGCGCGGTGCGCAGCTCCGCGCAAATGGGGCACGCTGGCATATGTGCCGTTTGGCTGTCAGCATGCATATTACGCTCAACTCAGCTACAGGCACACAGTTTCAGCATGTTAAAATGCTGCTCAACCCCGGGCACTCATTTTACACCTATTAAACCACTGCTCACCTACAGGCAGATATCCTCAACTTGTTACACTGTAGCTCAGCTACAGGCACATCTGACATTTTTTTTTTTTTTTATTATCTCAAATTTCTTCAAAATACATGGCCCATTTCATTACATTTTACATAAAATATGATTTTATATATGTACATATATGTCAGGGAATTGTTTCGTGCTTATTTCACTAAAAATAAAAATTGATGTTGTGGGGGCTCGAACCATGACTGCCTGCTCTTTAGCCAACGTCTCTACCGCTACGCTATTGCTTCTTGGCTTACTTTGCATATTTAGTTCTTATATGCTTTTCCACTGACTGCTAACTGTGGCTAAGCGCCGGGCATGCCCGCGCAAACGAGCGCACTCACGGGCAAACATCTTTACAACTTATAAAAAAATATATAAGATGTTCATTTATACATTTTATGTTCATAGTCTGTGGGGGCATGTGTTGTGTTGTGTTTATTCACATTTCCACAGACTCTGTCGTGGGTGTTTACTTTCGGGACTTTTACTCTTCTGGGGGCATGTCCGTTTGCAGGGCTCGCCCTACGGACACGCCCCCTACTGTCTTACACGGACCATGTTAGCCTTAGGTGTGATTCAGCATGCCCTCATGCATATGCATGACATGCTGACGTCACACTGTTTAACTGCAGCCTCCGTGTAAGCCTTGTAACTCTTACACGGAGGCTTCGTGAATCCTGCCCTAAATCTAACAAAGTCATGTCAATAAACGTGTATTTTTGTTTTACAAATTCTTTGTTGACTTTCCTATAACTGTGGGTGTCTAATAACAAATGATTCATTGCTGCTATATAAACTTCTTTATTCATAATCACTAATCCATTCATTTTATCAACCCTCATAAATCTGAGGTCTGAATAATGACACAGCTGAAGATTGTAAAAACTTTGGTGTTATTTTTCTTACAACTTCTTCAAAGACTATAAACTTAATTGTCACATAAATGACTAAACACATTTAAAGTGTTAACTAATGGTGGATTTACAATACTAGGTTTCTTAAGCATATTTTATTAGTTTCCAACTTCACATCAGGATAAATATACTTCAAGTTCAACTCCCTACGATATTTTTTAAAATCCAAAATAACATCAGTCAAAGATGCTTGATTTGTAGGAATGAAAGTAATCCCTTTTGATAGTACCTTTAGCTCAGTGTTAGAAAACACTTTGTTACTAAGATTAAAAATCTGCCATGAATTGACTAACAGCCCCTTCCTTTTACTCAGTTCTTGTTCTGCGTTATCTTCTCTTCTTTGGGGGGGGGGATTAGAACCCATCTCTTCAGACAAGTCATTAGTGGATGCTCCCAGTTCATTATTTTCAGAAGTAACTGTACATGATGATATTCCTTCATGTGAAACACTTCTCCATATAGGATTGTCACTGACATTACCGGAATAGGAGTAAAATGAATCCGTTGCTTCTTCTTGTTAAACCCACTTGCACTATTGGTCAACCTCTGATTAAGCTGTTTTGAACCTCCTTTAATAATAAAAGCTTGTGAGTTTGAATATGCTGCCACATCTCTTTTCAGTTTCTTTTTCTTTTTGTTAATCACAAAAGACACATGCCTTTCAACCTTTTCAAAGATGTTATCATAAAAATGTCTAATTAAGGCAAACAAAGGATGTTTTTTGATGTGTGAGTCAATGTGCCCAATCTCGGGTCTTAATGTGTTCATTTTACAAGTGTTTGCCTGTATCAGAAGTTTAATCATATCAAGCCCTGCCTGGTTGTAAATATCACAAATGTCTTTGTATAGTGGATCAGTATATTTAGTGCCATTAGGGAACCTATAAGTCCTTAACCCTAGCGGCACTATATTACGTTCAAAACAACTAACAAGATAATAATTTTCCATTTCCAATGACTTAAACCTTAAAACTTTCTTCTCTAACTGGAAAATTAAGTTTTTACAGTCTGCCAAATCAACAGCATTGCAGCTTGTGGAAACGCTATCTGTTTTAAATCCATTTACAGAAAAAGGATTAGTCCCATTGTTGTTAAGTAGTTCAATAATGTTACCGGAGCTCTTATATACCCATTCTTCTTCTATTAAAGTGCTGTCCTCTGTAGATGAATCACTAGTCTTGGCAGTGCCTTCTTTACAAAGAAAAATCCACATTTTATTTAACACATCTGTAGCTTTACCGACTGCAAGCTCAAGGTTTTGTGTAAGAGTTTTAAGTTTGTCAGGCAAGGAATGTAAACTTAAATCCAAACATGGATCACTCTCTTGAGCCATTAAAGTGCCAAAAGGGACCAAATGGAACCAAAGGGAAATAAAATCCAAGCCAAACAGCAGAGAACTGGAACACCCACATTGAAACTAAAAACAAAAAAATGAGCGAAGGGTAAAATAATACAACTGACTATAAATCACAAATTCACCCTTTCCAGTCCAGTCAAAGCTGACCGCAGTATCAAATGAATCCAAATGAGCCTAGCTTTGGATGGACTGGAAAAGGTGAATTTGTGATTTATAGTCACTTTTATTATTTTACCCATTGCTCATTTTTTTATTTGATGCAAATGTAGCAACTTTGTTATAGCATTGTTCAAGTTTTGATTTTTGTGATACCTGGAGGTTAGTAAGGAGGGGAAGGAAGGAAGTAGTGGTAAGTGTAGTTTTACTTGGATTAGTGAGAACGTTTTTAACCCTGTAAAGTATCCCTAGTTTTGATAAGTTTTTCTAATGTGGTTTTGTATACGCAGGTCGAATTTAAGATTATCATGCACTATAATCCCTAATAATTTACTATGAGAAGTGAGTGACTTCAGTGGTTATATTATCAAGAGAAAAGACTTTAAATTTGTTTTTTTTAATAAGAGAGGGACATGGGGGGAAAGTAATAGTTTATTTTTTTACAGCTGAGCACGAGTTTTAAGTTACAAAGCCACATTTCAGTGGCTTTTAAAGTTTCCTGAGTAATTTTTCAGAGAAGTGCCATGTTGTCAGATGTGCAAATGAGTGTGGAGTCTTCTGCATACTGTATTAGGGAGGCCTGTTGTGAGGATGTGTGGAGGCTGCTAGTGAGAATATTAAAGAGTAATGGAACAAGGATAGAGCCTGGTGGTACACCAGTGGTGACTGGGAGATATGGATACAGAGTGGACTGCCATTTTCCTGAGTGATACCTATTGGACAGTTAGATTTTGAACCATAGAAGGGTGGGCTGAGACAGACCTAATGAGGACATTTGAATTAGGAGTTTGCTGTGACAAAATGTGTTGAAGGCTTTAGACTAGTCTAGAAATAAGGAGGAGACTAGTTTGCTGTTATCTCTAGCTTCATTGACAGTATCTACATAGGTTAGAAGTGCAGAGTTAGTACTATGGGATGGATGGAAGCCATGTTGTGTGGGCATATCAGTTCTTTCTGCAGGAGATAGTTTAGCCACTTTTTAATAAATATTTCAAGTATTTTGGAGGGGGGATACGATTGCTATAGGTTTAAAGTAAGTAATATCTGTTGAATTTCCTCATTTGTGCACATAGATAATGTCTGACTTTATCCTGAGACAGGGAACATGGGATTCTTTGACTGACCTATTTATATGGATTGTGACAGGATAGGCGATGTGATTGGCTGCTATTTTTAAGGTACTCACTTAGAAGGTCATTAGCTGAAGTAGAGCATAGTTTGAGTTTGTTTAAGAGTAGTTTTATATAGCATGTGAGCATAGGTTTGAAGAAGAAAGTGGATGTGGTGATACGTGGCTATTGGACATGGTTAAGATTAGATGCTGGGGAATTCTTGGTTAGAGATGCTATCTATGAAATAAGCCGAATGATCAGTTATTGGGAGAGGGGTTAGGATTGAATTTTTGGCCGTGATGCAATATTTCCTTAAAGGCTGTCCAGAATTTGTTTTAAGATTGTGTTTACTATTATTCTGAAAGTTATTGTAGTACAATTTTTGTCTTCATTTATTTACTTTTTAGTATGATTGTGAAGCATTCTGAAGTTTTCAATATGTTGTGGTATTTTATATATTTGCCATTCTCCCCATGCTTTTTCTCTATCCTGCATTAACATTCTACTCGTTTTGGATAGCTAAATTGCATATTCATTTTTAGTTTCTTCCTTTTAGGAGGTGCAAGGCTATTTAGGATATTCAGGAAGGTTGTATTGAATTCATTTACAGCATCGTCTAAAGGGAGGATTTTTATGAAGTTCCAGTTAATAGATGATAGGGTAGTAATGAACATTTCTGGGTTAAACATGGAAAGGTCATGTGTTGGTTTCTAAACATGCTGTTTATGTGGATGCATGACATGTCTGGTTGTATAGATCAGGAGATGATCACTGAGACAGTCAGACATTGTACCTGTGGCAGTATATTTGCTAGGACCCAATACTAGAATCCAGTTTAATAGGGAATTTGATGACTTAGTAGAATGTGTTAGACTTCATATACAACCAATAGACCTTCACATTACCTAGCAGTATTTTTCTTGTGGAATTGTTATGGATATCCATTGCAGGATATCTTCCAGTATAGCTGTATTGTTTATATTTTTTTCAGGAAAGTAATAAGAAGCGCTGCTGAATTGAATTTTAGTATTGGCTTGTTGTAAGAAGAAATGTGGTAGTTGACAAATATTAAAGCAATACCACCACCTTTCCTCTTTTTACAGTCATCACAGATGATATTATAGCTAGGAGGTGTAATTTCAGAGTTGTTTATGCTGGGTGTAAGCCAAATTCCAGTTACGAGAATATCAGGCTTATGCTGGGTACTCTAGGCATGTAGTGCAGCAGTTTTATTTCTTATGTTTCTAACACTTATGACAGCAAAAGTTAGATTACTGGGGTTGGTTTGTTGACCCTTCTAGGATTAGAGTAGTATGTGGAAAAGAATTGTCATGATATTCATTGTGATAGGTTGGGCCAGGATTAGAGTGAATGTCTCCTCCTAGAAAAATTTTAGTATATTGGGGAATTATTCATACTTGTTTTATGGAGAGTATTTTTCCACTTAATTTTGTCCTGGTTTGAGTTGAAATGGAGTTAATCAGTTTATATTTGAGTAAACATGAGGGGCATCATTAAATAGGTTTGGTGTGATGTGTAGAGAGTGTAGGGAGGAAATATGAATAGGTGGGGAATGGCTAATGTTAATTCACCATGTGCTCCCCCTAAGAAATGGAGGCAACTCCCAAATAACTCAGCGGAGTGAATTACTTTGCCAAATTAATTTTTTTTTCTTTAGGGGAAAAGTGAATGTCATCTTTTGACGGCATTTGCTCTTTCACTCTTATAGAAGTAGTCATGATATGGGCCAGTATAACTGAGTTCTTTGTTTGTGTGTGTGTGTGTGTGTGTGTGTGTGTGTGTGTGTGTGTGTGTGTGTGTGTGTGTGTGTGTGTGTGTGTGTGTGTGTGTGTTTAGGGGGATGCCTATGCTTCCGTAATGTGTGGGCTGGTAGTGACAACAGTAGCACGGTCAAGTCTGGTGGCACATTGTTCCATTCAGTGATTTCATAATGAGCCACTAATGAGGTGTCTGTAAGCATGGCTTTACCATGTATTTTAACTGGAGATTCTCTCCACAGAGCTAATTGATCAACCAGTGTTGACCAATTAGTGTGGGCAGAGAGAATCTCTCATAATCCTAGCCTGAGTCTGGGGATCATACTCATAAAACTGCATTGTACCAAGTATTTAGAAAAAAAACTGGTGTTTTTACTGCAGGATACCCTACGATAGCTGGCATTTTAGCATAAAGAGTTAAACCTAGGATTTTTTAATGAACTCTGTGCTGTAGTCCTTTGTCTAACTTCCTCAGTCTCTGTGTAGAAACTGTGCCCCTGAGCAAGTCAGTTTACTGAACATGGTTCTCATGTCATCCCTGAAAAAAGTCACTTGGCCTAGTACACTTAGCTATTTAATAACAACAAGAACAAAAAATTATCAGCTCTCATAATGCACTACTGTCATTCTCATCTATGCTGCCATCACCATACAAATACACAAAACTACCTTTTTCATGTAGGGATTTAAAACACACACATATGTATATTCAGAAGCCATGTAGCTGAAATACTCATGTCTTTAAGGGGTCATTTGCATATATCCTTTGGGCCTCTACTATAGGAGGTCTAAGGTTTTATACAGTAAAGACTCTAGCTCGGCTGGGTCTTTCCTACTGAATGGTTTGTCTGAATGACCATCTTACCCTTTGGTTTATGTTTTGTACATGTGCACACACACACACACACACACACACACACACACACACACACACACACATATATATATATATATATATATATATATATATATATATATAGTAAGAAAGAGAGAAAGATTTGTCTTTTTAAAGAAAAAGCTTCCTCAACATGGTGTAGGGTTTAGCTGCTTGTTATATGCTGCTCAGCAATACACGGCAACAGGAGTTGTACACTAGAGCCATGGCCAACTCCACCAATGCTGTTGTTGTTGTCTTTTGGCTTTTCCCAGTTAGGGGTCACCACAGCAGAACTCCGGTCCGCTAATGATTGGCAGTAGATTTTTCACGAACGCCGAGGTGCCAGCTCGACGTTCAACCTTCAACGAAGGCACGCCCATTTACGCATGTCTTTCGAATGTCCACCCAACCATGGGGAGGACATGCAGACTCCACACAGAAGGCACTCCCGCACTCCAGCCGAGAATCGAACGGGAGAACCTCTTGCTGTGAGGCAACAATGCTACCGCTGCACCACCTAACTTTGTCAATAGCAATTGCTATAACGAAATAAATTTTAGTTATTTATTTATATTTTGTTAACCAGCTAGTCCTGCTTGGAGGAACCAATTTTTTGAGGAGACTGGTGAGAAAAGCTGCCAGTATATATTGTTGCATAACTTGCAGCATCAAATTAAACACTGCGCAGTCACATACTATTTACAGAAGAAAAATGAAATATACAGAAGCAATTATTAGCACTATTGTACAGAAATAATGTATCCAGTATTTTCCAGTTTATGACCTACAGCACTAGAGATATAATTCTTATTAATCTACATAGTTTCATTTTCCATGTATATGCTTAATGACTTGATTGGATATAGTTTTTTTTTCATGTGGTCTTATCATGTTATCATGCATATAAGTAGAAACTTAGCATAGTACTGATATCTTTTGAATATTATGGAAATAGAATTCTGCACACCAATTAGCGTCATGTTAAAGACTGCTATACAGAATGCACACTGATTAGCTAAACTGACAAATTAATAAAAAAGTTTATTTTTGTGCTGTAAGTGTACAGGATATAGCTCCAGAAATGTTATATGTATTCACACTTTTTGCTTAGTGTTATTCTGGGGGAGTATTCATGTTTGGCTTGTTATACCTTTTATTCTAAATAGAGGGCTATACCACTGGAGAAGAAATATTTGACTGGGTGATTTTTTGATTTTTCCTGTTTTAGTGTTTTAAGTACAATTAACTGATGCTGTGAAGCAGGCTTCACAGCATTTAGTAGGCTAATGCCAGGTTAATATTTTATAGCTCAAGCCAGTAGCAACAGTGTAAAGAAATAAGTTATATGTCCACATGACCCATATTTGACTAATGGCTTGGGTACTTGACAGGTCTGATGGAAGGATTGGCATGCCTGATCTTGGAGGGAGGGAAGGTGGGAATAAGGGGAATGTGGTCTACTGAACATCTTGTTTCCAACTGAAGTTGATGCTTTATTTTATACAAGGTTCTGATTATATGGTGTGTTTACTTGACTGCAATTTCAAGTCATAAAGCTTGGTTCTTAATTAGTTACTGGACCAGGATATATCCAATGACTTACTAGCTCAGGAAGTACAGAGTCTGGTGTTACACAAAACTGTAAACAACTTTCACTGATAT
>NC_056741.1:1013731732-1013766732 GCF_019279795.1 Protopterus annectens | reverse complement strand
GTAGTCTGTGATCTCCATGCTGCCAGCACTCTGCTAATGAACTCCCCCTTCATTGTGCATCTTATCCAATCATTTGGATTTGAATAACATGCACTCATCAAGAGTACACCATGATGGCATGCTATGTTACCATTTAAACGTATATACTACACCCCCACCTTTTCCAGTTATAAAATAGTCTTTCTGTATAAATACTCCATTATTTTACTGCAATCATTTTTTTAATTATCCTTACCCTTACACTAAGCACTTTGTGGGTTTTTACACTAAAAACCACAATTTTTGTTTACTTTCAACATATATTTTTTTTATAGATTCAGCCTTTACTACCCCATACTCACTCGAACTGTCTGTATAACTGTTTTTTTCCCATCGTCTTCAAAAGGTTATTCCCTCTGCACATCTGATTTTCTTTTGGCAGAGTTCTTGCTATCCTGTGAGTTTTCTTGGAGACACAGCCAAAGAAACTTCTCAATACAACTCTTTGATTATTGCAATTTTCTCATGCTATGTTTTCTTGTGACAGTAGTTGTAACATTTCTGGATGCTTTTCTTCCTTGACCTTTAACATATATATCTTATACAATGTATTTGAATCGTCCTATTGAGCTTTTCATCTTTTCTGAGAATTTAGTTGATTCCCCTGTTAACAAATATTCTGAATTCCTGATTTGTCTATTCTGGACCACTGTCAGAAGACAACAATGTTAGGCACCCTCTGTCTTAAGAATATTACTATTACTGCATTATCACACTTAATTTTACTGACCGTTCATGTCACTTCACACATGACTTTGACATATATGTTTGATACTAACTTAATAACTTCAAATTAAGTAAAAAATGTCTCCAAAATTCATACTTCAACTGTTTTACATTTCTTTCCTTTACATTGTTGTTTTTGGACTGTTGTTAACTGGAAAATATTACAATATTAACTGAATACCAAATTACAATACAGAGTTTGATATTATTTTCCAAATTATTCTTTTTAGTAGTTTTTTGTTTGTTTCCTAGTTTCATCCTAACCCACCCAATGCAATAATACTGAAAGATATAATGCTCAGATATCCATAAAAATAAGATTGCACCATAATTATGATGAACCAACCATACTTGGACTTTAAACTTAATAACCCTGCATGAAACACCCGGCCCAAAAAAACCCACAAAACAACTCCAAACAATAACCTTATAGCAAGTTTATTCATATAAACATTAGAATGGAACCAGGACGTGGTGGAATTAAACACAACTACCAAGGTAACTTAAAAATTTCCTTCAAACCAATATCAATACAAAAATACAATACAGAACTTTTTATTAAACAAAAATTACTACATCCTCTTTTAAATCATCAACTATCACATTACCCTGTCTCAATTGGATATCCAACTTCTAAACTTAAAAATACTTACAGATAAATGATCCCACACCACAACACTGAATAAGAAAAAGGACTGTGTGATGTGGTTGGTTGTGGACTTGGACTCTAACTCTAACTTAACAGCATTAACTTGTACTCAGTTTCACAACACACAACTAATGTGCACCTTCTTTTATAGCAAGCCATCAAATTTAGATCTGGATCCCACCCAGAATCGTCCAAATACACAACCACAAAACCACAGGTACAATGTCTATATTCAAAGGACCAGCACATCAATAATTCGATATGCATTCATCCTCTGAGCAACATGCAACTGTTCCAAAGAAAATCCTCAGTACTTCCTATTGTGACTATAATATCTTAAACTTAGACTTCTATAAAAATTCCCTAAATGAAATACCCTACAATTCACAATATATCTTCAATGAATATCCAAAATCACCTCAATGATCAGAATCATATGATACTGTTGTCCTGCACAGATCCATACCTCATATACACTCACTCCCTGGCAATGTGGGCACCTCTTTAGGCAATCTATGCCTGGCATATAAGGCATCTTTAGATCACACACGATCTAGTTGCACTTGCACATCTGCAAGATAAACCATACCAAGAAAGGATCGAGGGATAAACCTTAAGCCTTCCATCTCCAATAGAACCTTCTGGAGGGATTGATATGTGTTTTAGTGGAGATGTCTGCCACGAATAAGCCTTGGATGCTACATGAAAGAAAAAGATCCCTTCAGAAAAAGAAACCTTGATGACTAATTAAAATAAAAAATTTAGTTACGCTTGGCCTGGCCCCCATGTACCAGACAGCAACACACAAATATTAAATCAAGTCCTCCATATCCCAACCTCCCCACCACACACACATACAACCCACACCTCTCTCTTTAGAACACATCCCACCAAAATGTCCAAGGAACTCTGGGGCAATTCAAAATTTTTTAAAGGATTTGCATGGTTAAAGACTCCCAGGGTGAGTGGCTTGTTCTGGGATGTGAAACAAATATAAAGGTTGAACCTACTAGGAAGAAGGAGGAACATAATATATCATATGCAGGACTAGGAGAACTACCTGGCTATAAAGAAAAAAAAACAAAAGCTAAAGAAGGTAAACAACCCCCAGCAAGGGATAGATCCCCCAGACAGCACCTCAGAGGACACAGGCTACTGGTCATTTTAAACATGTGGGTACCATATCATCACCAAAAAGAGTGTCAAAGGCAGCCTGCAAAAGTCGAAGTGATCTGAACATCCTCCAGGTTAGTGGCACACCAAGATTCAGAAGAAATCATAGCCAAAACCAAACTCCCTAATGCAACTAACAATGGGCAAAAAACAATTCAATTGTAGCATGCCCCAAATCACCTATTATGTCCCACACTGAAAATTCCGCAAACTCAAACACCCTGAATATTAAAGGAATTCTTACTCACCACCTATATTGTGATAGGAGAACAATATTCATACCAAACCTTCCAGTACTAACTCCACAAATTTACCCCTCGCTGGTTAGATCTGACCATAAACAAATCACTTTGGATATCCACATTCCGCCCCCACCCCCGGACAAGGAAACCACCATGAAAAACTTTTCAAAAGCAAACTTCACATTACTTAAGACCGAGGTGGAAAGTTTCAGAGCCCCCATACTAAAGGATAACATTGTCCAAGCTGCAAAATCCTTTACTAATGTATTCTACGGGCACCTATAAGAATGCATGGATCGTGCTATCCCAAGCAAAACCAAGACTCACTCCTCAAAGAAAAAGAAACCAGTCTGGTGGACTCCTGCCATAAACAAGCTATACAACAGAAGGAGGAAACTAGTACAGAAAATAGTAAAATCCCAAGAAGGGAAGACATACATGATCAGTATCAGCAAGAAACTACGATCCTTCATAAAATCATCCAAGGCGAGTTTCGAAAGAAAAATTGCCAAGGACTCCAAAGATAACCACAAGGCATTCTTTAGCTATGTCAAGAATCTAAGTGGCAATGCTCAGATCTGCTCGGAGTTAGTGCAGAATGGTACAAAATACACTGAACCGACCGATATTGCCAACATCCTGGCAGACAGGTTCAGCGCAAACTTCACCCCCCTCTTACCCCCAAAAGGGCCCATAACCATACCAGAAGAATGTAGAGCTCCTGAAATCACAGACACTCAGGTTAAAACAGCCCTCTCCAAAGCCAAAAACACAGCATCAATGGGAGTGGATGGTGTCCCAGGCTGCATCCTTCATGAGCTCAAAGATGAACTAACCCCTCACCTAAACACACTGTACAAACTCAGGTTACGTACCCATAGAGTGGCACACAGCAATGGTTATTGGAGCCACAACAGACCCCAGGAACTATCGCCCTATAAGCCTGACTAGCTTGGTCTGCAAAGCTATGGAGCTCATCATCATGGAACTCATTAACAGAGACATTGGGAACCTCCAAACACTGGACCCTACCCAGTTCAGCTTTGTTAAGGGCAGATCATGCCTCCTAAACCTGGTGGACTTCTTTGAGACAGTTACCAAGGCTATAGATGAGGGAAAGGTGGTACACACAGCCTACCTAGACCTTGCAAAGGCCTTTGACACCATTCCCCATTCTGGTATTATAGACAAGCTCACCAGCCTGAACATAAACCCCTACGTTACAAGATGGTTTGCCAACTAGCTCACGGACAGAACCCACATGGTAAGTGTTGCGGCAGCTAGGTCTGACTCTAAACCGGTTACAAGTGGCGTTCCCCAAGGCTCAGTCCTAGGACCCCTCCTGTTTGACATATACTTCCCAGAGGTACAGGCAAGCACAGGAGGACTATGGCTGACCAAGTTCACAGATGACTGCAAACTAGGAGCTGTAATTGACTCTCCGGCTGACACAGACATCCTCTAAAAGGATCTCACTGAGATGGATACCCGGTGTCAAAATCATGGCCTCAAGCTAAATGCCAAAAAGTGCATAGTCATCCCCTTTGGAAAAAATGAAGTACCCACAAACTACCACATAGGTGGTAGTCCCCTAAATATGGAAGATGTAATAAGGGATCTGGGGACCCAAGTAGATAGTAAACTCTCCTTTGATAATCACATTGCCAAAGTGGTTAGAAAATCCTTCTACGTGGCCCACCTTACCACAAAAGGGTTCACATCCAGATCAAAAGAGGTCATTGTGCCCCTCTAGTCATCTCTCATCAGACCCATCATAGAGTACAATGCCCCATTTGGGATGTATCTTACAAGACACCTGCAGCAGCTGGAAAGACCACAGAAGTACCTCACCAAGAGGATCACTGGCTTCAAACAGATGCCCTATGCAGCTCGACTGAAGAAACTCCAGCTGTACTCGGTTGCACACCGCCTACTCAGAGGTGATCTCTGCCTGACATACAAGGCCATGTCCAACCCAGAATTGATGGACATGCTCCAGCTAAAGAAAACCTTATCCCCTCGAGCCACATGCTCTAGGGATCTAAACCTCACCACAACAATAAATAGGACGTGCTGGAGGGATAGATTCCTATCCCAGAGACTTCCCATGCTTTGGAACAAGATCCTAATCTACATTAGGCAGAGCTCCTCGCTAACACTCTTCAAAAGAAACCTTGACGATTGGATGGGAAACAGAAAGTTTACCTTGGGGATCACTTCAGTGGCTCTGCTGGACAGAGGCACAGGGAACTAATCTAAGGGGGCGGCGAAAGCCAACACATTCTGGCTAGGCTTATAAATGCCTTCAGGCAGATAGCCTAGTACCTACCTACCTATGAACTTAAAATCTCCCTCCCTCCCCTCCCTAAACTGAAACTTCCAATGGCTCCCTGTATTAGTCATGAGCAGCCTGCTCAGAGCAGGATTTGGATGGGGTTTGTTACTTTGTATGGGGGGGGGGTTACAGCAGCAAGAACAAATAAATTAATGCGACAGCTCTGTGCTGTTTTGTACTTTGTTGCTGCTGAAGGGTTGTTTTTTAATCAACCTTTTGAAAAGGTTACACATCTTATAAGTATTGTAAATATACAGGAGACATTCAAACTGTTGACTTTGCAATTGTCAGACCCAGGAAGTATGGTGGAAGTATCTGGGAGCCTGAATTAGCCTAGTACCTACCTATGAACCTATATCTAAAATACTACAATATATTGAAAACATCAGAATGCTTCACAATCATGCTCAAAAGCGAATTAAAGAAGACAAAAAAACTATACTGTAATAACTTTTCTACTTGTGCACATCCATGAGCTCTGTAAAAATGAGCACTGTGCCTTGTTTTCCACTGTATGCTATTTCTCTGGATGCATGTATTTTTCAAAAATGGGAATCACCTAGTGTAGCTTTAAGTGACTACCTCCCCTGCATATAAATCTCTGTCTTAATCATGTCTTAATCGCGAGGAAGAAGAATGGGGAATGGTCACATTAATCATGTATATGAGCCTCTTATAAGCAGGGACTGTAAACCTTTTTTGTTATACAAGAGAATATTAGCCTTTCATATTATATGTCAGGGATAATGAGCCCTGTAAAAGTGGACACAGCCTCTCATATTACATGTGATAGACTGGAAACAGTTCTGAAATAAAGCTTTCATACTTGGCTCCAAGGAATATGAGTCCCACTGATCCAGACACAGCTTCTCATTTTACATTTGTTACAAAACAGACTAACAAAGTCTGGTGATAGCCTCATAAAAGCAAGTATTTTCAATGATCAAGAGTAAACCACTCTATTAGATGGACCTGATGAAGCTCAGCCAAAAGCTTAAATATAGTTCTATAGTTGTAGCTCTCAGTGTGTTGTCATGTTTTGTTTGTTAGAATTTAAAAATAAAAATAAAACCTTTTTAACTAAGAATGAGGTTCCACTGACTGCCGAGCTGGTAAGCCCTCACAGGTCTTTCAGAAATAGTCAAATAAGGAACTAACTTCTAAGCTTTGGGACTGGTTCCTTGTTTTTCCATCTCCCAGATTTTCCTCCAATTAAGATGTCTTTACTCCTCCCACAGGGAGGGTATCAGAGAGAGTCTCCTAGATCTGCTAGCTAAAGTTATTTTTATCTGGACCAATTCTTTATACTCTGTTTATTGTAAGTCATGTCACCCTCTGAGTCACCGGTGGGATACCAGACTTCACTCAAATCCTCTGGATTACCTCTGTCAACTTTCAGAATAATAGTAAACATAACCCTAACAGCCATTAAAGAAATCTTACATCCCGGCCAAAAAAATCAACCCTAACCCTTTCCCAATAACGCAATGCTCAAAACTGCAATACAATTTAAATCTTATGTCATAGTTAGTATCTCTAACCAAGGATTACCCAACACCTTACCCTGCCCAACAGCCATGTATTACCATATCCACTTTCACCTTCAAACCTGTGCCCACACCCTATTTAAAAACTACTCTTACACAAAATCAAACCACGCCCTACTTCAACTGATGACCTTCCAAGTGAGTACCTTAAAATAGCAGCTGATAGCATTGCCTATGTTGTCTCAAGCCTTATAAATAGGTCAGTTCAGGAATCCCATGTTCCCTTTCTCTGGAAACAGTCAGACATTATCCCTCTACACAAAGGAGTAAATTCAACATACACTACTAACTTTAGACCTATAGCAATCTTACCTCCCCACACTAAAACAAAAAATGTGAAGAAATGTATTCAAAAATAATTGCTAAACTATCTCCTGCAGGAAAAACTTCTATGCCCCACACAACATGGCTTCCATCCTTCCCATAGTACTAACACTGCACTGCTACACTTCTAACCTATATAGATACTAACAAAGCTAGAGATAATGGCAAGTTAGTCTCCTTATTTCTAGACTTGTCTAAAGCCTTCAACACAGTTTGTCAAAAACTTTTGTCTGTCCGCAACTGTATGAAATCTGCTGGACATTGTCTGTACTTGTACCATGTTGCTAGAGGTTTGGAACTGCTTACCTATATCCATCAGGTCAATACCCTCCCTCTAATCCTGCAAAATCACTTTGAAAGACTTCCTAACCAAAAGCTGGATCTGTTCTTGCTCAACAACAGGATAAATTATATCCCTAAATGTGAACTAATACCTATTCATATCTTACCACCTCCTTAATGTTCCTTCTTTGCTCACTTCCTTATTTCTAATGATTTCTGTCTCTTGACTTTCTCTCTAAATATACCATAAGCATGCTTTTCTTTCACTTCATACTGCAATTCAAGTTTGTATTTGTGACGTCCCTTCTCTGGGCCAGTGATCAAGGAGCCTCAATCCTTACCACTGACACTGGTGGGGAATGTTCACTGTGAGAAAAATAAACACACACAGTATTTGCAGATACAGCTCTCTGTACCAAGTACAATTTCCCTTAAGAGCACACAGGGAATGCACACTCCAGTCCTGGGGCTGGGCTTTCTCTCCATGCCCCAAATAATTCCCCACTGACCACTACAGAGCTGAGTCCTTAGCCAGGTATTCTAAGCCAAGTCCACCACCACCCTTTCTGTGAAATCAGTGCTCTCAGTGTACCTGTTCAAATTAGCTGTCTCTCACACACACACACACACACACACACACACACACACACACACACACACTCACACACACACACACACACCTGGGAAAGGATGGCACACCTTACCTATTCTGCCACCTCCACCCAGGTTATAAGGTAGATCGGCCAACAGAACAACCAAAGCCAGCTACTTTAAAGCTCTTACCAGGGTACCCAATTACACTTATTAAAATGAATACTTATACAAATGGTATAAGTATTCATAAGTAGTGTTTAACCAAGCAGCAAGACTTTCAAGAATGTGGAGCCACAGTGCCACTAAATAAATGCAAGTACTCTCACAGGTTAAATATTTTCTAAAAGACCAGCTACAATGAAAGGTTTAGATATATTTAATAATAAATAATAAAAAACATGAAAATATTGAATATCTATTTATAATAAGCACCAGTTTCAGACACAGGAAATATGTAAAAAACAACAACACAGATGGAAAGACTCAGACAGATACAGAAAAGCTACTTTTAGCTAATCTCACTATATTTTTCTAACTGACTGAATAATTACTGTTCCCTGGTTACTTACTAAAGCAAGGCTAGATGAAGTGGATGAATGTCTTGTCAGTTCCTAAAACACCCCTCACATATCTCACTAGTATTCAAATGCAATTTCAGTGCTGGCTACAGAATAACATCCCATCTGGTCACCTGACTCTGTGGTTCTCACACTACCATCTCACTAGAAATTGAGCCAGGGTCTGGCAGTGATGTGCACAATACACACACACAACTTTAGCTAAGGTTTATTACAGCATGTGGAAACTGTAAGACAATTCCAACACTTCCACTCTTCCTGCAGAAACTAACAAGCTATTCTCTGGCAGAACTCAGACCTGTGAGATAAAATCTTTATGGCCTAAACCAAGTCATTTAATTTCAAGCTATGTTTCTTAAGGTTAGCTGGGCTGAGCTTAACCCCTTCCCTTCCAGTATCCTCTGTTAAAATATATACATTTCATCAGTTACAACAATACGGTCTGACATACATGTATATTTAACAATACAAAAAAGCTATAAAACTCAATGGCCATTAAATATAGTAATACACTCAGAAAAAATGGCAAAATAAAATGCTTAAAACACTTTAATAATAAAACTTAAGATAAAACTAATACAAAGCACTTTCATTCATAAAACTTAATTGAACCAAGTTGTTTGAATTCATCTACAGCTTATATCATCCTCCCACAGATCACATGACTACCAAACACTAATGCATTAACCCTTTCTTTTTTAAAATCTCTTTAAAATTGTTTCTATCATTAATTCCTGTATTTACACAAGCATTCAATTTAATCTGCTAACAGTATTCTCTCCAATACAAATCTTGTTCGGCATTCCATCTTGCTTTAAAATTATAGGGTCTATGCTAAATCATTGAACGCTTAAAAAAGCGAATGATGATTTATCAACCCCTTGTAAGCAAAAACTTACAATCTTGAATGCTTAGAACAGGGATTTTTTCCAAGGGAAAAAAAATCGCTGTTCCACAAAAAAAATAAATTATTAAACATTACATAAAGTGGGGGCCTTTGCCCCCTACAGCCCCTGATTTGGGGAACTGTGCCCCCCACACCCCCTACTTAAATATACCAACTCTGAGATCGCACTACATTCACAAAAACAGCAAAGTAACAGAAGCGGCCAAATAATTTCTTTCCCAGGGAAAGAATTTGCTTATATGCCGTTTCGCTATTTTGCCTTTTCGTGCTTTCAGGTTCGATCAAGATGCATTCGAAAGAATGCACCTTCAATCATTTAATAGGAATCCAAATTATATACATGATCTAAAATTACAAATTTTAAATCTATTCTCTCCTTTTTTTCTACATGACACTAACTTAACGTGCTTTGGTAAAACATTTGTCAGTTCTTTCTTCTCTATTCCTCTTAAGTGCTCATATAACCTAAAATGTCACTCTCTCACTGTTCTGCCAATATAAAAAGCGGAGCATAGGTCACACAGTACAATATATACAACATATTTAGATTTGCAGTTGTACATATTATGTAAAGTAACTACATAATTTCTACCTGCTACTACCACTTTCTCTCACTTACAATAATTATAATATTTGTACTTAAACATCCATTTTTGTCACCTTTCCCTTTAACATGTCAGTAAAAATATTCTTTTAAATTCCTGCCCCTTTTAGAAACAAAACCTGGATTGCCACCTATTAATTTCTTCACTTCTTGAAAATTCATCAGGAATTTCCAGTTATTTTTTATTTTCCCCCTAATAATTTGTCCATCCACTGAACTTTCAAGCAAACAAGCTAAGGAATAATCCCTATTCACTCTTTGCTTTTTATTAGGGGCAATCCTTCTCATCTCTCTTTCCTTTATAACATCTTTCATGGCATCCTCAATCACATTCATGGGATACTTTCTATGACTAAACTTGCCTTTTAGAGCCTCACACTCAGCTATAAAATAGCAAGATTCATCAGTTAACCTATTAACTCTATCAAACTGGCCATTGACTATTATTCTTGAGGCTCTTTTATGCATACTATTATAATGCAAATGATTATTACTTTGAACAGATTTCTTAAAATGTTTACATTCCATCTCTTGGTCTTCTTGTATACAGTCAAGTCTAGGAAATTAATGCTCTCTTTTCTGACAGTAAAAGTAAATTTCAAGTCATCAGACACATTATTCATATATTTCATAAAATCTGAAAGTGTATTACCAGTACCTTTCCACACAAAAAATAAATCATCAATAAAATGATTATATAAAACAATACTTTCAAAAAACACAGACTTATAAATAAATTATTTTTCCCAATCTGCCATAAAAATATTAGTATAGCTTAGAGCCAATTGCCAAGACATTACTTTGCCTGTAAACCACCCCATCAAATTAAAAAAAATATATGTAAGAATCACATCTAAAATATCACTTTTTCACCAGTAAAGTGCTTCTACTCGCACATCTCCTTATTCACCATTTCTAAGCCCTCAACATTAGGAATAATAGTATATAAAGATGCCACATCTGCTGAAACTGCTGCGGTAGCATTGTCGCCTCACAGAAGACGCTGTCCGGTTCGATTCTCAGCTAGAGCGTCTTCTGCATGGAGACATGCGTGAATGGGCGTACCTTTGTTGAAGGTTGTGCATCAGGCCTGGCAAGCCGGTACGTAAAAATCAACTGACAATCATCAGTGGACCGGAGTTCCACTGTGGCGACCCCTAACCGGGAAAAACCAAAAGACACAAACAAATCTGCTGAAACTAACAACATAGTCTCATCTACTGTTATTTCTTTAACAAGTCAGCTAAAATCAAAAGAAACTGACTTACATGCTTTAATAGAGCATTTGTCAGTTCTTTCTTTTCTATTGCTCATATATCTCACCTTTCAAAATATACTTACAATAATTACAATTATTGCACTTAAACATCCCTTTTTTGTCACATTTCTCTTTAACATGCCTATAAAAATATTATTTTTCTTATTTTGGAAGGTGAGAAAGTGGTAATAGCAGGTAGGACTTATGTAGTTATTTTACATAATATGCACAAATGCAAATCTAAATACGTTGTACATATTGTACTGTGTGAGCTATGACCCGCTTTATATTGGCAGAAAGGTGACAGAGTTACATTTTAGGATATATGAGCCCTTAAGAGCAATAGAGAAGAAATAACTGAAAATGCTTTAGCAAATCATGTAGGTTATTGTCATGTAGACAAAAGGGAGAGAGTAGATTTTAAATTTGTAATTTTAGATCATGTATATAATTTTAAAGTAAGATGGGATGCCAAAGAGGATTTGGATTGGAGAGAATACTGTTGGCAGATTACGTTGAATGCTTGTGCAAGTACATGAATTAATAATAGAGAAAATGTTAAAGTGGTTTTAAAAAAGAAAGGGTTAATGCATTAGTGTTTGGTGGTCATGTGATCTGTGAGAGGATGATATAAGCTGTAGGTGAATTCAAACAACTTGCTCTGATGAAGTTCATTATGAATGAAAGCGCTTACCAGTTTTTTTATTATTCTTATCTGAAGTTTTATCATTAAAGTGCTTCAATCATTTTATTTTGCCATTTTATTCTGAGTTTATTCATGTATATTTATTTTCTGTTCAGCAGAACTGTCTGTTGATACATTTTTAACAGAAATAACTTTACAAATACATTTTTGACACAAGCATCTGTACAAATCAGTTTGATATTCAAATGACATGTAATTCTTTATAAAACTCCACCTAGCTATGCTGGCATATGTTACACATGCACTACCCTACTCCCCTGGCACAGCTGGCACTACCTCACATCATCACATATCTCCCCCTTTGAAGACTCAAGGCAGTTTTTCAAGTGACCCTGGAGGAACGCTTGAGAGAAATGAGCCTATCTGGGAACACACTAACCCATACCCTCTCTTGAGAACCCATCTACATTGGCATTGCTGACCCCACTAGAGATAGTACTGCACTGTTATGTCATATGCCTGCAACCCTAGGCTACATCTTAATAACTTGGTATTTTGCTGGCTGGCTCAATGTAGCTATGTTAAGGGATTGTGGTCCATAACCACAGTGAATTTCCTTCCATATAAATAGGGCTGAAGTTTTTGCAGTAGCCATACAATGGCTAGACATTCTTTTTCAAGAGCTGTAGAACATTCCTCCCTGGGTTGGACTCTATGGCTGAGATATACTGTATACAACAGGGTGTTTGTCTTCCTCTGAGGAAACTTGGCTGAGTACAGCCCCTACCCCATGGTTTGAAGCATCCACCTGCACAGCAAATCCTTTGCTGCAATCTGGACTGGGTAACACTGGGGGTCCTCCTAATGCTCCTTTAAACTTTTGGAATGCCTGCTCAAAGGCTGGGGTCCACACACCCTTATCTGGCCTGTTTTTCCTCATCAGGTCTGTGAGGGGAGCAGCTATTGTAAAATAATTGGGAACAAACTTTCTATAGTACCACTGTCCCCAAGAATGCCCTCACCTGCTTTTTGGTAACAGGTGCAGGCCATGCCTGAATAGCTTCCACTTTGGCAGGTTCTGGCCTGAGCTTACCACTCCCCACTCTATGTCCCAGGTAGGAAACCTCTGTCATACCCACCTGACACTTACTGGGCTTAATGGTCAACCCTGCTCTTTGCAGTCTTCCCAGGACCTCCCTAACATGCTGAAGATGCTGTTGCCAGGAATGGCTGTAGATGGCAATATCATCCAGGTAAGCAAGGGCATAATCTCCTGCTCCTGCTAGGATATGATCTACCAGCATCTGGAAAGTCACTGTGACATTTTTCATCTCAAAGGGCATCTTCATGAACTCATATAATCAGAAAGGAGTCACAAAGGCTGACCCCCTCTCTATCAGTGGGAGTCAAGGGCACCTGCCAGTAGCTCTTGTCCAGATCAATAGTGGTCAGATACTTAGCCCCACCCATCTGGTCTAAGGCTTTGTCTGTCCTAGGCATGGGGTAAGCGTCTGACTCTGTGTGACTGTTTAGTTTTCTGTAGTCCACACAGAACCTGGTGCTGCCATCCTTCTTTGGTACCAAAACCAATGGGCAGGCCCAGGAACTGCTGGACTGCTGGATTGCTCACAGTTCCAACATTTCCTGCATCTCCTCCCTGAGAGTCTGTCTGACTCACTCAGGCATCCTGTAAGGGGACTGCTTGACAGGTCTTTGGGGTCCTGTATCCAGATGGTGCTGCACCATGTGGGTGCACCTGGGTTTCCTAGTAAACATGTCCCCAAACTCCTGTAACACTGCTTGGATTTCTTGAACCTGGGTAGGTGATAGCCATTGGGACATTGCTACCCTTTCCACTGAGGTGTCAGTCTGAGCCTCATTGAGGAGATCAGTCATCAGATCCCCCTCAGACTCCTCCTTCCACCCACTGCAAATACTCAGCACAAGGGCTTCTCTATCATGATAGGGCTTCATCATGTTAACATGGTACAGTCTGTGCCCCTGTCTCATGCCTAGTAGTTCTACCATGTAGTTAACATCACTGGCCTTCCTTACCACTTTGAAGGGTCTTTCCCAAGCTGCTATAGCTTAATGTGTCTGACGGGAAAGAGCACTGTAACCTGCTGTCCCACAGTATACTCTCAGGATCAAGCATTTCTGTCATACCAGACCTTTTTCTGCTGTTGGGCTCCTGCCAGGTTCTCCTGGACCAAGCCCATGAGCTCCCTAAGCTTGTCCTGAGGTTTAGGACATACGCCACAACAGACTCCTTGTGGGATTCACGCTCACTCTCTCACTCATCATGAATTATATCCAAGGGGCCCCTCACCCTATGCCCATACAGCAACTGAAAGGGTGAAAAATCTATAGATTTCTGGGGTACCTCTCTGTATGCAAACAGCAGATGGGGCAAATATTTGTCCTACTCTCTCTCTCTCTTAAAATGGTCAGCAAATGCCCTTAGCATGGTCTTCAGTGTAGAGTTTAACATCTCCACAAGACCATTAGTTTAGGGGTGGTAGGGGATAGTCTTTAGGTGCTTCACCCCACAGTGCTCCCACAGACAAGCCAGCAGGTCTGACATGAAATTGGCACCTCTATCAGTCAGTATTTCTCTCGGGAAACCTACCCTGCTGACAATATCTAACAAAACATTTGCCACCTTCTCTGCCTCAATGGAGAACAGATCCATCACCTCAGGGTATCTAGTAGCATAATCAACTACCACTAGGATATATTTCCTCCCTGTAGAACTTGGGGTACTCCAAGGCCCCACAATATCCACAGCTACCCTCTGAAATGGCTCCTCAATCACAGGCAAAGGCATCAAAGGAGCTCTGACCTATTCTCTTGCCTTGCCTACTTTTGGCACTGCTCACAGGTTTCCAGTATCCTGTTACATCCCTTGCAATCCTAGGCCAATAAAAGTTCTGAATAATACATCTCTTGGTATGCTTTATGCTCCTATGACCTGCAAAAGGAATGTCATGGGCTATGGCTAGAAGTGCCAGATGGTAGGTTCTGGGCACCACCAATTTCTGTATTACCTCACCCTCTAGCCCTTCCTTGGGGATAACCCTTTGTTCCAGTATACATACTTCCCTTTTCCTTGAGAATCAGGTGCCTCCTTAGCTACCTCCCTCAAGCCTCATAAGGTAGGGTCTGAGAGCGGAGCCTGTCTCAAGTCTATCTTTGCGACCCTTCCCAGCTTCCCTTCCACAGAAAGTATTGTATCTTCTGACAGAGGTGCCACATTGTCAGCCTGGGTGCTACCACTCATCTCTGCCCTTGCAGTCAATCTGTCCAAGGGAACATCAGTACCTATCAGCAGCTGTGGCTCACATTCATGTTCACTGCTACATGGTAGCTCTCTCCCTGAAATAGCCACATCACCAGCCTTGGCTTCAGATGTGGGGTTTGTCTGGGTCTCCCCCAGGCTACCAGACCCACATGCCTGTCTCCAAGCCTGACTGCATGTAACTGCATGCACACAAGGTACTGCATTATCAAAATCATTCCCTATCAAGAAATCTGCAAGGATATCCTCAAACACACCTACTTGGTTGTTTGCTTTTTTACCTTCCCAGTCATGGTGAACCCTGGCCAAAGGTATTGGGAATGGGGTCCCTCCTAAAGCTCTGACTGGAGTGGATTGCTCAAACAAGTACTGCTCCCCTTTAACCACTGCAGTCTTCACAATGGTTATGTCAGAGGCTGTGTCTTTCTTGGTAGTGGCCTGTTTTCCCATCTACTAAGAAAGGATACAAACTCCGGTGATATTTTGGTACCCCTGTTGTCTCCAGACAACTTACAACTGGCATACTGTTATTCCCACTTGCTGAATCCCTCATCTTTTGTTCCCCACCTTACTTCAGTGGACATCTGTATGCTTTCTGGCCCCTCTGGTTACATTTAAAACATCTAAACTCTGATCCTGGCCATGTACCTGAACTAGTGGCTTCCCTTTTTATTGGTGAACTCTGCTGGGGTGGTTTAGGCTGCCCAACATGTGTTCCCTTATATCCATGTACAGCACTGGGTATCCCCTTGTTGTGCAGTGGTGCCATGCTTGCAAAGTAGAGATCCCCTTTTGTCCCCAGCTCATCTGCAGAGTTACACTCCCGGTCTGCCAAACAGATTCTCATGTCCTCAGGCAAAGTGCTAAGGGCTTGTTTCCTTACCAAAAGATCTGCCAGCATTTCAAAAGTGGTGACCTGATACCCACTGACCCACCTATGAAAGTAAGTGCTTAGCTCAGCAATATAATAACATACACTTTCATCTGCCCTACTTCTATGCTCACATTTTTTTTTCTGTAAGCTTCAGATGTTAATGTAAAACATTCCAATAAAGATTGTTTAACCTTGTCATAATTTAAACAATCAGAATCAGACAAATTAGACATAGCAATTACAGCTTTACCATGGAGTAAGGGGGTCAGGAATGTACCCAGAGCCCTTGGTTAATATAATACTGTTTAGATGCTCTTTCAAGTATATGAATAAAACTATCAAAATTACCACCTTCTGTGTACTGTGGAAAAAATAGACCGACATTTGTTGCTCCTAGGGTTCAGTTATTCCTTTCCCCGTTACCTCCTTGTTCCTGTCAAAGAATCAGCGTGTCCCTTTCATGTTGACACTGTTTCTCATTTTCTTCAGCCTCCAAATGCCACAGTCTCTCTTCCAATTCTAATTCCATATATTTTGCCTCCAGTTCATGTCTCTAACTCCAGATGTTTTTTTTAAGTCCTCTGGGGAAAAGGTGAACTGTCCTGTTTCTGTGGGCTGCACATCCCCATCACCATACTGGTTGCTGGTCTGTGCTGCACCTGTGACTAAAGCTGAAATAATTCCTTCTTTAGTCAGTTTGGCATGCACCAGTCCTTTGGATTTGCATACCTTATCCAACTGGGTCACTGTCAGTTTGCCATAATCCTCTGCTGACATATTTGCATGCTTTCCTTGGCTAAACTAAAAAATAAATAAATAAAGCTTTGTGAAAAATGAAACTCTGTATGTTTACCTTGTGGCTGCTGACAGTACACACACCTTTAGTGACAACTGGTTACAGTCTACCAAAGTTCAATTAATAGCCACATCACTGCTCACCAATATGTGACATCCCTCCTCTGGGCCAGTAATCAAGGAGCCTCAATCCTCACCATTGACACTGGTGGGGAATGTTCACTGTGGAAAAATAGACACAGACAGTATTTTCAGATGCAGCTCTCTGCACCAAGTACAATTTCCCTTAAGAGCACACAGGGAATACACACTCCAGTCCTGGGGCAGGGCTTTCTCTCCAGACCCCAAATAAGACTCCTCACAGACCATTATAGAACTGAGTACTTAGCCGGGTGTTCTAAGCCAAGTCCACCACCACCCTTTTTGTGAAATTAGTGTTCTCAGTGTCCCTTTGCAAAGTAGCTCCCACACACACACACACACACACACACACACACACACACACACACACACACACACACACACACACACACACACTGTCTTTGAGATTTGATTCTCACACCCACCTGTCTGGGAAAGGCTAGAACAGCTTACCCACTTTGCCACCTCCACCCAGACTATAAGGTAGATCTGCCACCAAAACACCCAAAGCTAGCTACTTTAAAGGTCTTTCCAGGGTACCCAATTATGCTTATTAAAATGAATACTTATACAAATGGTAGTGTTTAACCAAGCAGCAAGACTTTCAGGAACATGGAGCCACAGTGCCACTAAATAAATGCAAGTACTCTCAAAAGTTAAATATTTTCTAAAAGACCAGCCACACTGAAAAGTTTAGATATATTTAATAATAATAAATAATAATAATAATAATAATAATAATACTGAATATCTATTTATAATAAACACCAGAGTTTCAATCACAGGAAATATAAAAAAACACACAGATGGAAAGACTCAGACCGATGCAGAAAAAACTACATTTAGTTAATCTCACTATATTTTTCTAAGTGACTAAATAATTACTGTTCCCTAGTTACTTAATAAAGCAAGGCAGGATGAAGTAGATGGGTATCTTGTCAGGTCCAAAAACAGAGTGCATCCCTCATATCTCTCACTAGTATTCAAATACAATTCAAATATAATTTCAGTGCTGGCTACATAATGACATTACATCTGGTTACCTGACTCTGTGATTCCCACACTACCCACTCACTAGAAACTGAGCCAGAATCTGACACTGATGTGCCACAATATACACACAGAACTTTAGCTAAGGTTTATTACAGCATCTGGAAACTATAAAACACTTCCAACACTTCCACCATTCCTGCAGAAGCTAACAAGCTATTCTGCGGCAGCATTCAGATCTGTGAGATAAAATCTTTATGGCCTAAACCAATATTTAATTTCAGGCTATTTTTCTTAAGATTAGCTGGACTGAGCTTAAACCCTTCCCTTCCAGTATCCTCTGTTAAAATATATATACATTTCATCAGTTACAACAATTCAGTCTGACATACACTTTTCTGTCTAGCAGGACCCACTGTTCATACATTTTTAATGCAAGCATCTGTACAAATCAGTTTGATATTTAAATGACATATAATTCTTTACAAAACTCCAGCTAGCTATGCTGGCATACGTTACACATGCACTGCCCTATTCCCCCTGGCACAGCTGGCACTACCTCACATCATCATAGTATTATACTAACTTACCTATATTTTCTCTATAAACTGGCTAACATTTTTCTAAATATTAAATCATTGTCATGTAACTTGTATCTACTCTTAACCAAGGTTTTCATGTTATGTCTACTATGGTTTACTTATTTAAACTGTATTTATTTTTTGTATTATTTTTAAATGTTGTAAAATTATTGTTCTAAAAATGTTTTGTAATACTTTAGAGCTTTTCTCCCTGGGCATGCACTGAAAATGGACTCCTAAGCAGTTGGACTTTCCTGTAATCAAATATCAATAAATAAATAACTTGTGTGGCTTGTGTTTCTACTCAATTATCTACTCTGGGTATTGCAAATTGTTATTTTGTCAGGTTTGAACACAGCCTATAGAAATAATTTATTTCTTATTTAAAATAAAAGTAACACCGAACTTCTTTTTTAGCAAAGTTTTTTTTGTTCAGGCAAGCATTTTATTATAACTTATTTTAATATCTGTATTTCTAAGTCAGTTTATTAAATATTTTTTGCATTCTCTTCTGTCACTGACAACTGTGGCATTACCCCCAAAAATCACTTTTATTTTAGCAGCTGTTCGTTGTTGTCTGGTAAATGTGTCCTAGTCAAGATATCTGCTGTTTGTAGCTCCCTACCTGCTTTGTATTTCACTTTCAGATCCTATCACTATAGATTAAGTAACTCTATCCGCAAGCTTAGAGGTGCTGTGTACAAAGACTTTCTGAAAATGCTTCACAATGGTTTATGATCTGTACTTACTTGCACTTCTTTATCATAGATGCAGTCACAGACTTTCTCACACCTATTGCTAACTATTCCTTTTCTACTTGAGTGTTTCTCTTTTGTACATGTGTAAACGGTCTTGACCCAGTTAGCTGGTTTATTCTCTTTTAGTATCATATCTCTTATACTATTCTGTCATCTGCTTGCAACACAACTGGCTTATTCTTATCATATTACTTTAATGCTAGTGCTTCTGTAAGTGGCTTTCTTCTTGAGCATATCAAAACTCTTTGCCTGTTTATAGCCCCATCCTCCAGTTACATATTGCCCTAATATCTTTTAAAGGGATATTTATCATAGACGTAATAGATGCAAGCCTTGTAAGATATTATATCATTCCTAGACATATTTGTAATGCTTACTTGCCTCCTAGCTTTGGCATTTGCATAAAATACTCTTTTTCTGTATTGGGCTTGGGTCCATCTGATGTTAGAATATAATCCATGTATTTTTGACGTTACTCTTATCTTACATTTTTTTCATTATTTAACTTGAAATCAGGCTGTCTAATTCTCAATAGCAACTGTATCAGTTTCTTGACATGGTCTTTTTGCATTTGATTACTATAAATCAAAAATGTTTAAAATATCTTTAAAGCCTGTACAGCAGCTCTTTGGAGTACCACTGATACTGATAAAATACGAAACTGAAGTATAATTCACATGTACCTTCCTAGTGGTATACTAAATGTACACAATACACATCTTTCTTGATTTATCATTATTTACTAGAATTTCATAGGTTCTTACTAAGCCTATGGTTAAGGAGACCATCAATAAGCTTAGCTGCATCACCAAATACTGGTTGGAGAATAACAGTATCCCCCATAGTACACTTCTCTCACACATCCAAGGTAAAAATCTGTGATCAATCATCCAGAATGGTTTTAAAGATTGCTGGGATGCACTATTCTTGATATGTAAAGACAGCCTGTTCCAGAAATAGGGGTTTGTCTTAAGTATCTGTCATGCCATCTGGTATTGTTAATGTGGCAGTATAGGTTTAGGTTTTAAGTAAAATCCCTGTTTCATCTAGTACTAAAATTAACGTACCATTTGGAATTTTTGAGAACGTTTTCAGCTCTAACTAGTGGTTTATGTTCTCTTTTAATTACATCATTAGATACATAAATGTGAAGTTTGTCTTGTTTTACAGCAAGACCATAAAACTTAACTGTTCTGTTGGCTATAAATATTTTAAAGGCAAATATGCATTAACAGAAAAGAAAACAAACCATATTAACATTTGCCATACATTATACATCACACACCATTTCTTTCTTTGTAACTACAATCAGTACATTACACAAATTGCTCAATTTCTGGGTTCCCTTAAATCTCGCCCTCCTCCTGAACATTATTCTGTATTTATTGTTCCCATGATTTTCATTTATCTCTATGTATTTTGCTCATTCCCTTTTCTAAAGATCATTCTTTCAATTATTTTATCTCTTTTATAATATTCAGTACTTCAAATACAGTTGGTTTAGACTTTGATTTCCATTTTCCAGTAATTCCTTTTTTTGGCAGCTAACAGAATTAAATTTAATACGGCTTTACTATGTATAAGCAATTCAGATCCAGTGCTCCAGCTCAAAAGAATGATTTCCTTAATTACAGCCATTTGCTCACTCAGTTTGTCTGAGACAATACTCTGTATAGAATTTTCAAAATCAGCCAGCTCATTACATTCCTAAAAAGTATGTTTCCAGTTACCTGTTTCTTCCCCATTACACCTCTGACATTTGCTGTCTACCTGAGGAAAAGTTCTCTGAAGTCTGCTTGGGGTACAAAAATATCTATGCAAACACATACAAGCAAAGCTCCTAAACCTTATGGACTTTGTTGCATACTTGGGAGCCATATATACGTCCTTTCATTGTTCTCTTGTAAATTGCTTTTCCAGTCTTTTTCACAATCTTTTTCTAAATTCCTCTGATTGATTATTACAGCTATCATGCAAAGTTTTATACGCCCTACTAATTATCCATTTTTTTAACAGCAGTTTTTTTTCTAGATTCAACTTAAAACTCTACCAAGGCAGGTCTTTTAAGTAATATTCCTCTATCCTTTTCTATTTGCTTATATTCTGATATCAGTCTCTGGTAGGGAATGCAGTCTCTAGCCTGCAGTCCAAATGTCTTCTTGGCCTTTTCCCATTCTGTTACATTTGCTTCTCTAATTATTTGTTCCCAACACATTGGATACTTTGTCATCTTCCTCCAGTAAATTCCAGCCCCCTCTTGTATATTCTCTGTATCACTAATTGCAGTCATCCCTATCAGCAGAATCTCCTTTCTCCATTCCTTTGTTGGCTTAATGCATAGAATACTTTCTGCAACTTTATGAATATGGTATGATATTTTGTATGGTTGTGATTATTATTCTCTATGGGGATCTGCATCCAAAGTCCCACTCTCTCTTTACTTCTTGAACCATCCAAAATCCCACTCTCTATTTCTTGAACTTCTACTCTGTTTCATCATCTTCCCTTTCCATTTTGAATTATAACCTTTTGCTTGCGTTCTGTATATGAGTCTTAACTGTGTAGCTCTAAAATATACTTTTAAATCAGGTAATCCTAAACTACCTTTTTGTATTGTAAAGATCAACTTATCCCACGTAACTGTTGCCCTCTTTCCATTCCATATAAATTCCTTCAACTCTTTATTAATTATTGTTCACAGCTTCTCCTCTGGTTGATAAAAATATGTTTGATCCATATATAAAACTAAAGGGACTAAAAACATTTTCACTGCTTGTATCCTACTAACCATATCTATAAACAAGAGCTTACAGTCTCATAGTTTTTGTATTATCTTTTGTTTAATAACTTCCCACATATCCTTAGCTGCTATAACAGAAGCATTTTGATCAATACTGCTAAACAGTTAATCTTATCATGTCTCCATAAATATGGGTATTGCTGAACCAATTTGTATGTGGGTATATAGTTTATGGCTATAGCCTTTGTTTTATCTTCATTAATTTTATATTCCGAAAAGACTTCAAACTGTCTCAAAATGTTCTACAACACTGAGATGTCCTTTCTGGATTTATCAGGTGCAATGCAATATCATCTACAAATAAAATCAACTTTTCTGTATTACCACACCAATTATATCCTTGAATTTCTGAGTCCCTTGATTTCTTTGTCAATGGCTCTGAATATAAAGCAAATAACAAAGTGGAAAGAGGTCAAGCCTGCATAGTTCTTCTGTTCAAACACAGCTTATCAGAGAGGAACCCAACCAAACTTTAATCCTTGCCTCAGATCCTTCATCTATCCTCATATTTAACCTTATTATTGCATCAGGGGATGCAAATGATTCCATTGACCTACTCATAGAATCCCAGCTTACTCTATAGAATATTTTCTCTACATCAAGATTTACCAACAACACTTGTATTTTCTTACATTCTGCTTCTCTCCAGATCATTATTCTATTAATGATGTTAAATGTCTGCCTCCCCTCCACAAAACCACATTAATTCACATCTATTAATTATGGCAACATATTTGCAATTATTTTAACTAGTATAGTCATAAACACCTTATAATCATGGTTTAAAATTGAAATGGGTCTATATGAAGCTAGGTTTGTTGGGTCTTTACCATCTTTAGATAATATAGAGACCACACCTTTCGTCCTCTCCTTTAAAAATACCTGTTAAATAAAACCTTCCAGGTTTTTATCACTTTCTTTCCTCCCAACTTTCCAACTTTCACAGGAACACTGTCTGTTCTTGGAGACTTTCCTGAAGATTGGTTATACATCAGCATTTGTATGGCATCCCCTCTTATCTTAACTGTTATCTATTGAGCCTCATCTTCCTCTAATCTTGACATAATTAAGCCTTCCATAAACATTCCAATTTGTGTTCTTTCTCAATTTCCATATTTCTCTGCTTTATACAAATTTTCATAAAATTTCTGAAATATATCTAATAACTCTACAGGATCTCTGGTGATTTTTCTTGTTATAGGCTCCCTATGTTTGATGAGTATCACTTTCTGTTGCCTAAGTAATTGTGCTAAAATAAAGTTTTAGGCTCTAGAGTTATTATCAAAACATAGTTTCTTAACAGCAATCTTTCTAAACTCATGCATATTATCCAGATACTCCCTTACTTCCTCTTTAGCAGTCTGCATTTGTGCCTTTTTTCTGTGATATTCCCCTTATTCTGCAATACTTTAACCTTTATTAGCCTCTCTAAGTAATTCCTATTATTCTTAATCATGTCTCTTTCTCTTGTATTTCTACCTTATTTTTAAACTCCATTTTCATTTTATCCCACTCATTAGTTATAATTTCTGTCTTCCCTAATAATTCTCAAATACTTTCCACTACCCACCTCTTAAATTCTTTAAATTCCTCTCTTTTTAACAGGCAGCTTGGAAAGTACCAGTGTCTTATTTTTATTTCATTACCTTGCATTTTTATCTTACTTTTTTATTTGTGCACAATCAGAAATAGTTTTTGGCTGTGCATTTAAATGTGCATGTTCCTGCAAAATATAATTTCTATCTGGTCTAGCCCAGTTACTGTACTTTGGGGAATAATATATAAATTCTGTCTGAGTTTCAATGGCTGAATTCACATTTTCTATACCAAATATTTTAATAAATTTCTTTCTTCAGAAATCTATCCTCTTGTGTTACATTTTTTTTCTTCTAGGTCTCCCTGATACACCCTCACTATTGCAAATCAAGTTCCAGTCCCCACCTATAAGTACTGTTTCCTGCCTAAAGCTGATTATTTCTCCCAAAACTTTCTTAAGCTACATAACATCTGTTTTGGTAGAATATAAATACATGTCGGCATAATCATCCTCTATTGCCAATAGCCCCTTACTGCTACAAAACTATTATTATTGTCTTTTTTCCTCATCCATCACTATTGAAGCCCCTCTAGTAATTAGTAAAATTACTCCCCTTTTCATTTGTCCCTCATAAGCATCCTGAAATCCTTTCTTTATCAAATTCACATGCTCATTTCTCCCCAAATGTATATCCTTCAGCATTGCTGTTTTCATTCAAAATTTCATATTATAATAATTTAATACTCTTTCATTTTTGTCTGTACTTGTAAGGCCATTCACATTACAATATAATATGGACAGCATAGCCATTGTAATAGAAAGCTATTGTTCCCATCTATTATACATGCCAATTTTTTGAATAAGTATTTCCAACTTTTGTGTTGCACATGCACACTATTTGGGAGGCTGAAAATTTATACAGTTGTTTCTTCTCTTGTTTTAACCATTTGAACCTATCTCACATTTCTCAAAACATTTTTTAATGAAAACCATCAACCAAAAAGCTAAACACATTTTCAGAACACCCCTATCTTAACTTAAAACAAACACACAAAACTATGTATATCTTCAAAAAAAAAAAAGAAGTTATGTGCTTACCATAACAGTCCATCTGTGTTGTCAATCTTCATTTATTCTTGACTAATGGGACTTGGTTCCAATCCTTGGAACCAGCTCGGCTGTTATACAGTTCGTACTAGCCAAAAAAACTCTTGAGCTAAGACTCTAACCAAAATGGCCCTCTCTCCTTTACCTAAGATCGAGTTTGTAGCCAAATAGTATGGCAGAAGAACAGATATACAAGGTAGAAGCCATGTCCAAGGTGAAACTTATAGGTTCCCAGAACAAGTGTCCGATCCTTCAGGGAATCTGTAGGAGGGGAAAGGAGGGTGGGATGTCAAGAATGAATGAAGATCGACAACAAGGATGGAACATTATGGTAAGTACATAACTTCTTTACCTGATGTTGTCAATCTTCATTCATTCTTGAATAATGGAACAAAGTTCCCAACTACTTTAGGTCCTGGGTGGCCTTATGGAAGGATATTCCTGAGAACCATAGAGCCAAAGAATGCTCTTCCCCTGGAGACAATATCCAATTTTTAATGAATGATAAAGGTATATGGAGTAACCCATGTTGTGGCTGCACATATTTCATCCATTTGATCTGGTGGAATGTGCTTTTACAGGCACAGATAACTTGTGGTTGTTACAATTATAAATGAAGGTAACACACGCTCTTAGCCATCTTGATAAGGTAACTTTTGAGACAGGTTTTCCCAGAGTTAGACCTGAAAAGGAAACAAATAACTGGTCTGATTTTCTAGACTCTTTGGTTTTGTCAAGGTAGAAATGTAATTATCTGTGAACATCCAGTAAATGCAAGTAATATTCACCTTTATTGGAGAAATTTGGGAAGAAAATAGGCAAATCAATAGTTTGATTAATATTAGATTCTGAAACCACCTTAGGAAGAAAGGAAGGGTTCATTCTCAATGAAACACTATCCTTATGAAAAATCAAATATGGAGGTTTCACACATAATGCTTGAATCTCAGAAACAAATCTGGGAGAAGTAATGGCTACTAGACGAAGAGTTTTCCATGACAGAAATTTGAGATGGCAAGTCACTGCTGGTTCAATGGGTGGGAGTACCAATGATTGCAAAACAAGAGTCAGATCCCATGGAGCTATAGGGTCTTTGAATGGGGGCTTTAGACGCAAGCCATCTTTAAGAAAAACTTTGCATAATCAATGGGAAATTAAAGAATGGTCATCAAAGCCATTGTGGAAATTAGAAATGGCCACTAATTGAACTTTAATGGTGGAAGCAGAAGCTCCTTGATCAGAAAGGGAAGCTAAAAATTCTAAAACCTTCTCCACGGGTGCCGAAAAGGGATCTAGATTATTTGTACAGGCCCAAATTGAAAATATCTTCTATTTGCTAAGATAGAGTTTCCTGGTGGATGGTTTATGAAAAGCCAGAATAATTTTTTTGTACTAAGGAAGCTATATTACTTTGCCTGGCAACTAATGGAATTGGAGGAAGCAAGCTGTCAGCTTGAGACTGTGAAGGTTGAGGTGCACTAGTCCCAGCAGGTGAGACAGCAGGTCTGGAACTGGGTCCAGAATCCATGGACAGTGAATCAGAGGAGGCCAAAGAAAGGGGAACCAGACTTGTCGGGGCCAAAAAGGTGCAATGAGGATCACTTTGCTTCTCAACCTCTGGGCTTTCTTCTAGAACAGGGAAATGACGGAAAGGGGGGAAAGGCATAGAGAAGACCTGAGGGCCAATTGAGAAGGAGAGCATCTCTCAGAGAACCCCCCCAAGGGGGGATTTGGGAAAAATAGCTGCTTCATTTATTGTTCATTGGGGAAGCAAAGAGGTCACAGCAAGGCTGTCCCCATTGACGAAAAATTTACATTGCCACCTTTGGACTGAGAAACTCCTCGTGAGGCAGGAGAATCCAACTGCTCAGTTTGTCCGCTATCATGTTGGGGCTCCCTGGGATATGCATTGCAACTAGAAAGCAGTTGGAAGATATCACCCATTGCCATAGTCCAAGAGCTTCCCGGCACAGGAGGTAAGATCTGGTTCCACCCTGTTTGTTGATGTACCAAACCACTGACATGTTGTCTGATTGAATTGCAACTCTCCCCAGAGGGAGGGCAGATTGAAAGGCTTGCAACGCTAAGAGCACTGCCCTCAATTCCAGGACATTGATATGCAAATTGGCTTCTTGTGGATACCAAGTGCCTTGGACTATTTTTCCCAGATAATGCCCCCCCCCCCCAATCTGGGAGGTGTTCATGGTCACTATAGCCTTCTGCTGTGACACTAAAGGGATGGTCCAGATGAATTTTCTGACTGCATCCATCAGGATAGAGCCTTCTTGCAGTGACTTATTATAAAAATGGGATAAGTCATAGGATGTGTTAAGATGGGCCATTGTGTAGCTAAACGCCATTGAAATAGCCTCATGTGAAATCTTGTCAGACATAGTAATGGTCACTGCCATTGATCCTAAAACTTAGAGGACAAGCAGAGCAGGGATATGATGAATTGTACTTGAGACCTTATCTTTTGTAGTCTGGGAAGAGGGAGAAAAGCTATACAAAAGATTGTATTGAGGTGGGTTCCTATAAACACTAGGTCTTGTGTTGGAGTCAGCTGAGATTTTTCTGTGTTGACAGTGATGCCCAAAGAGTTGAAAAGATACAGGATGAAATCTGTGGCTTGAAGCAGTAGATGCCTGGTGGGGTTGGTGAAGAGCCAGTCGTCTAAGTAAGGAAATACCCAGAATCCATGTAGTCTCAAGTGAGCCATGACTGCTACCATGCATTTGGTGAACACCCTGGGGGCTGTGGTGATACCAAAGGGCAGCACTCTGAAGGGTCTATATTAGCTAGTCAAAGTGTCAAAAGAGTGAACGTTCTTTCATAGACTGCTAATATGTGAAAACACACAATGTCGACTGGCCGGTACAGTGATTTTTTTCCCAGGGGAAAAAATCTCTGGGCCATTGCCGGGACTTTGCCATTTCCTCCACTGTGGTGCAATCTCAGAGTTGGTATATTTAAGTAGGGGGGTGGGGGTGAAGCCTCCCAATTTATTTTGTTTGTGGATTTGGGGGAGGTTATTTTATTTTTTTTGTTTTTGGAGCAGCAATTTTTTTCCCTGGGAAAAAATCACTCTTCCGTACATTTGACTTTGTGTGTTTTCGAATATTAGCAGTCAATGAAAGAGCGTTCACTCTTTTGACACTTCAGCTAGCTAATATAGACCCCACTCTGAAATGGAAATGACTGGCTCCTAGCCAAAAGCAGAGAAACCTTCTGGAGCATTTGTCCATTTTATGTGGCAATACATGTCTTGAAGTCTATAGAGCACATCCAATTGTTTTCCTCTAAAAAGGGAAGTATAGACTGAACTGTGACTATCTGCATTTGTGTTTGCTGAATGAACTTGTTCAGAAGGCTGAGATGCAATATTGGTCTCCAGTCCCCTGTCTTTTTTGGCACTAAAAAGAACCTTGAGTAAAATCCAGATCCTATCTGGTCTGGTGGGACTTCTTGGATGATGCTTTTTTTCTAGCAGCTTTTGAATCTCCAAGGCTGCTTGTACCCTCTGACTGTGTGGTACATCAGGGACTCTTCTTTGTGATCTTGGAAAAAGAATAAAGGGGATATGATAACCACTGGTAATGATTTTCTGCACCCAAGTATCGGAAGTTATTGGTCACCAAGCTGTCTGGTACAATGAAAGTCTTCCCCTGACTGCTTCCAGAAGTAAGCAATTGGGTCTTCTTTCAGGAGCACTGGTAGGGCTGTCCAAAGAAGGATTCTCTGGAGCCCTGATTTTGCAGGCCACCCTTGCCATGGGATGGGCATCTTCCATTAGAGCTCCCCCCTCTGCCCCGAATTGAGCTACCAACATGTGTGTCCTGAAAAGGTCCTTGGGACTTCTTGAACCACATATTCCCACTCCTATGATTCCTGGATTAAGATCGCTGAGGAGTAGAAAAATGAATACCCACAGTGTCTCTTTGACTTTGGGCCCAAACAAGGATGATCCATCAAAAGGAGCATTGACAAAGGAAGACTTGAAAGGCTCTGCAAACTCACACAAACACATTCAGGAATGACTCTTTATAGCAATGCCTGAACCCGCTGCTCTGGTCATCCCCTCAGCTGCATGTGTGATAAGCCGCATGGATGAGTTTGATATAGACTCCAGGGTGGCCAGCTGAGAGGCAATTTTATCCCACACCTCATCAGACACAGCTCCAGTGAGGGTATCCAACAACTCCTTAATCAGATCCCTCTGGAGTCTGGTAAAGTGTGCTATAAAAGCAAGGACCTTAGGGTGAAGGTCAATGAAGCATAGACCTGCTTTCCAAATCTGTCCACCATCCTAGACTCTCAGTTAGGTGGGTGGACAGTGGGACTCTCATCGGCAAATTTCTTCTTGGTGACCGCCACCACCACCACCATGTCATCTACTGCTAAAACTTTTGCCCAGTATTGGTGATCTTTGGAGGCTAAAAAAATTTTGTCTGGTCTCCAGGAAATCGGGTCTATGGAATCAGGGGCCTTCCATGCCTGCTGCACGATCAATTTAATGAGGTCATTAGCAGGCGGGGTCACCAAAGAAGTAGGTAGGTGAGCACCCAAGGCTTGCAAGTACACAGATTCCTCAGAGGACAAGTCTTTGGGCTTCCAATCACCCCTCTGTTTTAGGATCTCCAGGATGTCTTCAAAGGAGACATTTTCAGGAGGTGACCAGTGGGATCCCTCCCCCTCATTGACGTCTGTGTCTTCTGTGACAGTTTCTTCCAGGGAATCTAAGTGCTTCCTTCTGCACATCTTCTTTTGGGGTGGTTCCTCAGTGGGAATCTCTAAGGAGGAATCCAAAGAAGTGGAACCTTGTACAGGGGTAACTTGCAACTTTGGTGCTCACTGTCCTGACATGGAAGCTGGTGGCAGCTCTGGACCAGAAGTTACAGACATATGGCACTCCGATACAGAAGGGGGGTAATGCCATCTCCATGATCTAAAAGGCAGGCCCCGCAAACAGGGATGGGAGCCCAGAACTGAGAAAGACAACCTTGGAACTGAGGTCACACCCCACTCAGAAGGACTGCCATCCAAAGCAGGAGCCAGGGCAGAGCCCACAACTGCCAGGGCTTTAAGGGATAAGGATGACTCCAAATAAAAAATAGGAACTGACCTGAAAGCCTCGGAACCAACAGCTGAGCTACGGCCCCAAGAATCTGCTGGTTCTGAGAGAACCAAAGATATCAGAGCAATCCATGGAGTTGAAGAGGGAGTGCCTCTCAGCACCAGAACAGCTGGAACCAGGAAAATCAAAGTGTGGGATCTAAGCCTCCAGAGGAGATCAGAGCAGGAAAATCTGGAGAGTCCTAGGAGAAAAAAACAACTTCAGAGGGGAGAGAGGTATGAGAAAAGGCAGGAAGAACCCTGGCCACCAAAAGCTGATCCACCAACCTCACAACATCTACCTCAGAAAGAATCCTGGAACATCGAACAGACATCCCCGATGGAGATTCTGGCCTTTCCAAAAAAGGACTGAGTAACCGACCCACAAAGGGGTCTATGGAAGTGGAATATCTTGTCTTGGGAACATGTAATGGTTCAGCCTTCATCACTGAAGGGGTGGGTAGAGTCTGCTGTGGTGCAGATGGTGAGGTCAGTACTGATTGGAAAACTAAAGAGGCCTGTACCAATGTCAGCACCAAAACACTTGGTGCTGTGACAACAGTAGCCGGTGCTGAAGATTCTCATTCCATTAATTTTGGAACCGTAGTCCTCAGTTCTGAAGAGACCGATGGAACGAAAGATTTGTGTTTCATAGGTGGCAACTCGACACTGTAAAATTCCACTGCCAATCATGAGCAGACAAGTGATCTGCTATAGTGACCCTAACTGGGAAAAAGCTGAAAGAAGAAGTCTCCGGTGCTGTGGGGGAACTCAGCACTGAATGACTCCTTCAGATTTAGTGAAGGAGGTAGGATCTGACTTGGAAAAAAACTTCCTTGAAAGAAGATTTCAACATCCTTTTAAAATAAGTTTGTTACATCTTTCTACCAAGGCCCTGGTACTGAAGGCCTGGCAGATCAAACAGTCTAGATCCAAATGGGGTGCACCCAAACAATAAACACATGAAAGATGCCCATCTGAATTAGGCATCTTTTGCCAATAGTCTTGGCACTGCTTAAAACCTGAAGTGCCCTTTTGCTTTCCACCTTTTTGGCAGTAGAAAAAGTGTAGCTAATGGACAAAGGATCACAGACACACACACACACACACACACACACACACACACACACACACACACACACTGGATATATGAGAATTCTGCTAACAATGGTAGAGAGAAATAGCAAGACTGGTAAGACAGAAAAGAAATACCAACAATGGTAAAATGGAGATACCTTAAAAGGTAAAAAAGGGAGAGGGGGAGGTTACAAACAATGGTAATGAGGATACCATGAGGTATTAAGGATAGAGAAACACAAACATTAAAAAAATGTATATGAGAAGTAAAATAATAACTATAGTTTAGAAAGGACAGAAAGTTTTTAAAGGAAGATCAATACATTTTAACTTAGCTGGAGAGTATTGGCTGACACGTCTTGCTATCAGAGTGGCAAATGAGATCTGAGGTAATGGAGAGAGGGGCATTGTGGGTAGAGTGGTGCAAACTGTATAATGGCCAAGCCGGTTCTGGGGATCAGAAGTGAGTCTGATTAGTCAAGAATGAATGAAGATTGACAACATCAGATGTGAAGTTCAACCATCCAGATAGAAACAATTGCCCCAAATCAACAGCTGCACCCTCAGGCATTATCTAACCTAAAATCAAGGCTATCCATGCTAAAGCACATGCTACAGCCTGTGTTCCACATATACTGATTGCTGCCTGTTCTTCTCTTATCTCTGTTCCCCTCCCAGATGTGAAAAATATATGTTTTTAATAAGCATTAACCTTTAGCTCTGTGCAAAAGTGCACTGGCTATCTTTAAGCAATTCCTGCTCTTTTCTAGTCCTAGGAATGTTTTATTAAATGCATTAAAGTAAACAAAATAAACCAGGTAAAACCACCTAAACAAAACATGTAACCAACAAAACGACGGTGGGCAGATAGCATGCTATTCACAGATGGAGGTTGATTTTATGCTGCAAATGTTTTGTTTTACTTCATTTTTAGATAGCAGTTGGATTTTTAGTGTGCTGTGTATGAACTATCTAGAATTATTCTCATTTATTTATTCATTGTCAGCTCAACAAAGTTTACAAAAACAAGTGTTTGATGAATGCATACTTTTTATTCATTCTTTCGTATAAATATAGTCTTGACCTGCTTTTTATATGGAAGGATAAGGAATGCATTATTTTTTATTTTAAACAAAATGTCACTTTAAACTATTGTCTGCCTTAATTGATTTATCAAGCCTAAAAGCTTTGATTGATGGCACTATATAAAGTGGCCTCTTGCATTTAAATTTTATTCTGATGAAGTCCTGTTTAAAAGAAATGAAAGTGCTTAATCTGGTATGTTTTAACAAATAAAGTATTTGTGCCATGTTTCCAGCTTGGACTTCCATCTGTGTATAGCATGCTATCTGCCTGCCACCTTTTTGTTGGTTAAATGCATTAAAGTATTAAGTATTAAGGCTGCTATCTCTTATTTGCTTCCTATAATCTCAAACTTTATTTTTCACAGAACTGCTTGCCATTGTACCTTTAAATTTGCATTTCCCTCAGCAAAGAGTGCTTGGAAGTTTCAAGATGTGCAGGCAGCTCCTCTCCAGGTAAAAGGAGTCAGCAATGTAAATTTCACTCAAAACAGAATGTACAGCTGCTTTTAGCTGCAGACTGGGTTCAGGTGCCTAGGCAGTGAGACATTTCCCTGTGGCACATTTGAATGGGGACACATGGCAGACATAACAGTCAGCTGCAGAGAAATATGGCTGTTTGCAAATTCCCTGTGGGCAAAGAGAAGAATGTGTTGCCATGCCCACAACTTCAAGAACCAAAGTCACAGGGAGAAAACAATGCCCATGGTCTCCAAGGGAACATGAGACAGCAGGCAATATGGCAGGCATCGAGCAGAATGGCCTGAGGGCATCTGAGTGGCAGTACAAATGCAGTGCACAATGTGCAGTACATTTATAATCGGAGTGTGTGTTGACCATTACCCCCTTTACATTGTCTAGGGAACATTGCCTAAAATGCATACTGGAGCATAAATGTGGCTACAGTAGCCTGCAGGATTTTCTCCATGCTGTAGCACACTTCTACACATTGTAGTTACATATGTAGTTACATATGTATCTACTCTACACTGAGCACAACACTCATTACTTCTTCTGCCTCCATGCATTTGGTTATTAAAGCTGTGAGCATTGCAGCATGTGCTTTTCTTTGCCCACAGGGAATTTGCAAACAGCCATATGTCTCTACAGCTGACTGTCACTTCTGCCATGTGTCCCCAGTCAAATATACCACAGGGGAATGTCTCGCTGCCTAGGTGCCTGAACCCCTGCAGACTTCTTGACTGACACTGAAGATTTGTTAATGCAAAAACAAAACAAGCTAATATTTTTGCATGAAATAAACTTAGCATTTTAATAGCTTTCAAAATATTGTCTTATTTTTCAAGACTACTTGCTTACAGAAAAGACTTGTTCATAGCTTATGTCAAAGGCATTAATCTAAGCATTCATCCATATAAAACTAAGAGAAAATATTTTAATTCTACATATAGTATAATATAATATAATATAATATAATAGAATAGAATAGAATAGAATAGAATAGAATAATATAATACAATCAGTGTCTTTTATACCCCATTCCCAGTCCACCAACCCATAGTCACAGAATATCAACATTAAACTTATTTTTGCCCAGCCTTTCTTCTCTTGTTATACTGCAAGACCTATATTTCTTATAACTAAAAAAGTACTTGTTCACTTTAATATCTTAAAAATGTACATTAGTCGCTGAAAAGACTTTCCCCACATTTAAAATACCCCTGTCTACACACTACACAAAACTGATATTACTATATATAACATGCAGATTGCATCATGAAATATTTTATACACATACTAATAAGAACAAAAATTGTTTTGCTTACAATTACTTTTTACCCTTTTAGTAGCCTTCAAAAAATCAGTGACATAAAGTGGGGTACATGCCTTACAGTCTACCAACAAGTTTAACAAATTCAACAAAAGTTCAGTCTTTATCAGACACTTTTTCTTGCAAAGCCATATTTCATCAATTTCATTTCCATCTTTCAACACTGGACTCTTGTTCAAGTCCAAGACACTTCTAATTCTTCTAGTCAACTGTTGTGCTTGTTTTTGTCTCTCAAACAATTTTCTTTGGATCACTGGAAAACATTTCACTGGCAAAGTCTCTTCCTGAGCTTTACTGCAGAAGAATGAGAAGCACAATTTCCTGTTTGCTGGCTCACTTTGTGTAGCATAAACTTTTTAATTTCCTCCTTAGTCTGTTCTGTATCCAAAAATGTATTTGATCCTACAGGGAAAAAAATATGAAGATAGCCAGATAGGCCAGCTTGAATCTTGCACTTGTCTCTCAGCATTTCCTGATTGCTGGCATAAATTTGACTCTCTTCTACCTCAAGTACAATGAGTAATCATTTTCCATAAATACTGTGCAATCTCCAAGTTTTAATACTTTCCCTTTCTGCCACATTTTTGTCAGGATCAACTCTTTCTGCTGGTATGATTACATCTCTGCTAATACAGGTCTTGGCTGCTTTCTAATGGCCAGGTTTGGAGAACGCACTCAGTGTGCCCTTTCAATTAACAAATCCTCCTGTGGAATACCAAACCAGTTACTTTTTTGAGCTTTCATAAAATTAATACAGTCTGTTTCTTCCATTTTCTCAGGTACAGCATAAATTCTCAGGTTTTCTGTGTGTGCTCTGCCTTCTGACTTTACCATTTTTTGAAACAGCTCATCTTGAGAAGTCTTATACTCAGCCTGCTTTTTCTTCATTTCATTCTCTGATTTTTGCAGTTTTATCAGTTCATCTGAATAACTAGTTAAAGGTCCTTCTATTATTCCCAGCCTTTTATTTGAGTTGCTATACTCCTTCAATATTTCATTTTAATTAACTGTGAGTACAGTTGATTTATTTTACCAAGGCTGAAGCATGAATTGCTTTTTGATGCAAAGCTGCAGGATTCTTCCCAGACAGTGTTTTCTCTTCACCTTTTCTGGTTGATTTTCTTTCAGGTTCTCTAAATTTCTTCTTTGCTG
>NC_056741.1:1013726732-1013729232 GCF_019279795.1 Protopterus annectens | reverse complement strand
TCAAGCCTTTCTGTGTTGGAGGGAAGCCTTATAGCTTATCAGTGGGAGTGGTAAGCACTAGGTAGCCTATCTACCACAAGAGAAGTGGTTTCTGGCTCAGAAATTGTAATTTATTGAATGTTTGGGCAGTTTTTCCATCCCTTTCAACTTTCTGGTTTAAAAGCCTGTGTTTGCATGCATTTGCGGTTATTTAAGCTCCCCTCAGCAATGCCGAGCTGAGGTAAACTATTACTGGTGCCAGAAAGTCTGCTCTTCAGTTTTTCCTTAGATCTTGCTAGTTCTTTCTCTCTTGCAGTTCATATAGCCTAATCGCTTTGCACTTCAACAGGTTTTTGTAGCAATTATTATAACACAACTATGAGCCATCAGCACTAGTCATTCTTCACGGAAATAGCTCCAGTACTTAGTAGTTACAACCACCCCTCCTGGGATGATTAAAGGGCAGGTTCCTGTGCTTTTCCTATTAACCTGGTGCACTTGGGCATTCTGAGACAGTGTAGCAACTGCCTCATGTACACGGACAACCCTCTCATCTTACCTACCAACACTCAAACTTGTGAGAGATGCACTTATATCACCAAATTGGAAGCTATGCACTCTCCAGCCAAGACCGGACTAGCTGGTCAAGAGGAGAAGGTCAACACCTGCACCACACCACATAGAACACATAGCCCTCCAAAACACCCACTATCACAGCTTTCACATAAAAACACAAACCACACACCTACCTTCTCAGAGGCACTCAATAGAAATTTACCCAAACAGCAGAGACCTCCAAAACAGAAATGCACTCGACCAACACAACACAGCACAAACCGCAGGACACCTAGCTCACCTCCACAGTGTGGCCCTCTACCTAAGCCCCTAAGGCTAAACACCTTGCCCAATACACTAATCATAGGTGACTCAATAGTGAGGCACACAGATGTTCCACTCACCGGGTTGAATAAGAAAAGCTAACAATCAGCTGTCTATCAGGTGCCAGAATCCGACACATAACACATGCCCTCAGGTCACTCCACAACAAGTACAAGTATGACTCTATCATTGTCCATGTGGGTGTGAATGACCTGAGATGCACATCCCTGGACTACATGAAAAGAGATATGGTGGAACTCTCGGATTATGTGGCCCAGGCAGGTATGACACTAGCCCTGAGCACCCAGAATGATACCGCAGTACAAACAAAAAGTGAATCAATGTAGAACAAATAAGGCTCACCACAGCGAACTATATTCCAAAAGGTTTAATAGTAAAAATAAACTGCAGTCACAGTAAGTGCTTTCACGTGCAACATACGTTTCATCAGACTTCAACACTGCCATAAGTATCAACTCCATTTTAAATATCCCATCAATTAACCCCATCCAATCATCTAAAAGACTTAATAATGACATCATGAATAATTTATTACATAAAATTTTCTTTCAAAAACACAACTAAAAAAACAATACTGAAATGCTACCAATATATATGTAATAAAATATATGATAAATAGATGGTATATAAGCATATAATGGATGTTGAACAAGTATACAATACATAACAATGAGATAAAAAACTATTGTTTTTGTATTACAAACAAAAAATGATTGACTTCAACAATTGTCTAAGTTTCTAGTGTCATTCTAAGAGGATCCAGTATCTGCTTGGGATGACATGACTGACAGACCTCGATGCTTTGCCAGAGATGGCCTGCATCTATCATCCCTGGGTTTCCGGGTACTGGCTAAGGCTCTTGCCACCCCTATAGTGCCTTTTTTAGGCGGTGTACCAAAGACCAAATTACCACCATAACAGCTATAAATAAATGCAATCTGAGGGTCATGCTGCTCAACGCTAGAAGTCTAAATATCAAGATGCACTCGCACTCCTCAAAATGGAGAACATCGACATTTGTGCTGTAATGGACATCTGGTTTAAAGCAGCAGAAAGCACCCCTGCACTACCAGGCTATAACTCATTCCACACCTTTCAGGCCCGAAACATGGACCGAAGCTCCAAAAGTGGTGGTGTCTCCATATTCATAAATAATATGCACACCGCCTGACTAGTAGCCCAGCATATTGCATCTGAGATACTTCAGGTACAACTAACATTGGGTAAGACTGCACTCCAGGTCATAGCCTGCTGTAGGTCCCCAACCATGTCCCTAGACTCTCACTTCACATTCCTAAGCACCCTGGAATCTATCAAGGTCGAACCCAACACTCTCATACTAGGAGACTTCAACTACCCCTCCTTCAACTGAGAAAACTACTCAAGCACCAATGCACTGGCCCAACGCTTCCTGGAATTCATCACTTCCAATGCCCTGGACCAGCTCATTCATACCCCCACGAGAAGAAGCAACATCCTTGACCAGGTTATTACTAACATGGGCAACCATTGCTATACACCAGTAGTCAATTCCTCCCTGGTTAGATGTGACCACAAACTAATCACCATGGAAATCCACATGTCACTCACACCCCCCGCAAAGGTATCCACCATGAAAAAC
>NC_056741.1:1013656732-1013721732 GCF_019279795.1 Protopterus annectens | reverse complement strand
AAACAATTTCCTAGACACTCAGGCTATCCAATGGTTCCAATCATATTTGAGTAGTAGACAACAGGCAGTCCTATGGAAGGACAACCTATCCACCCTTTTACCTATCACACTTGGAGTCCCCTAGGGCTCTATCTTAGGACCCCTCCTATTTTACATATTTATTAATGGCTTGCACAAAGTCATCCCAGATGCTACCTGTATTCAGTACGTAGACGACTCGACCCTAATATGTTCGACCGCATCCCCAACAGTGCTGCAGTCTTTATCCCAAAATGCTTTTAATGCTGTTGAAAAATTGGCTCCTTAATTGCCATCTCATATTAAATCCCAACAAAACTAAGCTGCTGCTGTTCTCTCCATCTCGAAGGTCCACCCCCAACCTTCTCCATAAAATCCAGCAACGGCACCATTATTTCTCCAGATACGTTTACCAAGCTCCTAGGTGTAATAGTTGACAATAACCTGAAGTTTGACTTGCACATTAACCACACAATTAAACCAGTTAATAAAAAGCCTGGCTCTCTATACAGGATTAAACCCTTCCTAACTACCCTAGCTAGGACTGTTATTGCTCATACACACCTACTCTCTGCGCTCCTCTATGCCTCCCCCTTATTCACAAACTTGAGTAAAACTGACCTGAACAAGTTCACTAGCTGCTATAATCACATTGCTAGATTTGCCACTGGTACAGCCTATAGAACCCACCACTGCCTTAATCTTAATCTTCTAGGGTGGCTTGAACTACCTAACCTACTTCATGTCAACCAACTAGTAATTGCCCATAAGATTTTCTACCAGTCCGAATATTCATCTATTCTTAAAAGTCTTATCACCCCCTACCAGAATCTCAAGACACTCCGATCATCCAACAAAATGTTAGTGTAGACGTTAAAAACTAACAACTCAACTGGGGAAGCTCTGTTTGCCAACTCTGTTGGTAAAACATGGAATTCACTTCCTGCTGACCTAACTTCAGAACCCTCTTTAGTCCAATTAAAAAAAAAATCTTATACAATACTTTAAACCATGATGGCTATGGCCTTGCTTTACCCCTGACTAACTTCTACCCCTCAACTGAGTGCCGAATGAGGACTTTCTCACTTCTAAGTGACTATATCTTAGTTATTCGGTTAATAACCTAATAGATTTGTGTGACTGTGTGATTCTTAGATCCTTTTAGTGAATGTAAATCTGTATGGAATTTGTAAAATGTGATTTACATGTATATATTAAATAGTTTTTTTCTAATATATCTATCTATATATATATATATATATATATATATATATATATAGATATATATATATATATATATATATAGATATAGATATATATATATATATATATATATATATATATATATATATATATATATATATATATATATATATATAGCTTTTCTCTTCGGGCCTCTGCTGAAAATGGACATGTATCCAATCAGACTATCCTGGTTAACAAATGTAAAATAATAAATAAATAAAATAAGCACATCTGTGCAAATATCCTGAATCGTCTTGATTTAGTTGCATACTTCAAAGTCCTGTATACTTCCCCCATTTATCCTTTTTATTTTGTCCACTGAATCTTTTCTACCAATCCTGCCAAATTTGTCTAATTGATTTTATAATTGTGTGGGTAGTTCTATATGCCCTACTAATTGTTCCCTTTTTGTATAGCCCTGTCTGTTCTCAGTTACACCAAATATTCCAGCAGGGAAGCCACTCACCTATCACTCTTATTTCTCCTTTTCTCTCTCTGTCAATATTCTGCTACTATTCCCTGATCCTTGAGCCTATCCCTATCACGTATACTCTGCTATTATTCCCTGATATAGGAATCTATCCCTATCATGTAATCTAAACAATTGTTTTTCTTCCTCACATGCTGTTAGTTTCCCCTGGGTAATTTTTCTTCTACTACCTCAGTTCCTTGGCTAACTTTCTCTAGTTTCGTCTCACTGTTTTGCCTACTTTCTATTCCTTTATTTGGCAATGATATAGCCAAAATGTCCTTATTCCATCCTCTCACTAGCTTATTTTTCAGTAGCTTTATTTTTCTCTGCCAGTTTAAATACATAGTGCTCTTTTTGTTTGTTTTCATTCTCCCTCAACACCAGCTTCCAGTAAGGCAAACTCTTACAATCTCTGGTAGTCCCTCCTTGACTTAACACCAGATCTTTCCATTTTAGTTTATACCCTCTACTTGTAGCACATATAATAGCCTTAAAGTTCCCTTTTAAATCAGGCAACCCTATAGCCCCTTGCTCCATCACTAGGATCATCATTAGGGCCTTCTTATTCATATTAACCCTAGGCCTCTTTCCGTCCCAAAGTTCTTCAGTTCCCTACACAGGTTAGGCATATATTTATCAGAGGAAAAGTTGTGAGTAGGAAGGGAAGAAGGCAAGACTCAAGTGGGATAAGTTGATCTTCCCAACAGAACAAGCAGATTTAGGATTACCTGGTTTGAAGGGATATTTAAAAGCTACACAGTAAAGGCTCTTATACATAGCACAACAGAAAGTTACAATTCAAAGTAGAAAAGGATGATAATGAAGCAGTGGGGTAATTCAACAAATAATGAAAGAATGGAATTTTGGTTGTAGATCCTTAAGGAGAACTACAACACTCATACAGAATATTATAGTCATAAAGTAGCAGAAAGTATTCTAAGAACTAAGCCACTACAGGAATGGAGAAAGGAGATTCTGCCAATAAGGGTAACTGCAATTAGGGATACAGAGAATAGATTGGAATTTACTGGAGGATGAATGGCAAAGGAACAAATAATTAGAGAAGGAAAGGTAATAGAATGGGAAGAGACAAAGAAGACATTTGGATTGCAGGATACTGATTGCCTTTCCTATCTGGAATTCATATCAGAGCATAGACAAAGAGAAAGGGATGGGGCAATCCTAAGTGAAAGACCTGCACTGGCTGAGTTTTTAATTGAACCAAGAGCAGAAGCTACTGTTAAAAAGACGTAATTAGTAGGGCATATAAAATATTGCATGACAACTATAGAAATCAATTGGAGGAAGTCAGAAAAGACTGGAAAGAAAGATTAGATATGCAATTCACAGAGAACAGTGGAAAAATGTACTTACGGATCCCAAATATGCACAAAATCTAGAAGATTTTGGATTTTTGCCTGGAAATGTTTGCATAGAAACTTTTATACCCCAAGCAGACTCCAAAGAATTTTTCCTAAGGTAGATGGCAAATGTTGAAGGTGTGATGGGTAAGAAAGAAGTAACTGGGAAGATATGTTTTGGGAATGTAATGAGCTGACAGACTTTAAAAATTCCCTACAGAGTACTCTGTCAGGAATACTGGGTGACACAATAAATAAAAAGAAACAGCTTCATAACAAGACCATTAGACTTTTAACTATTTATTCTGGTACCTCGGCTGTTCGCCTTCTAGGAATAACTTACAAATGCAAAATGGTCTAATTTATACACTCAGTGCTCACCAATTCACCAATTAAGTCCCAAAAACCAATTACCCAATTTACATATAAAACACATATAAATATACTGATAGTTAGACTAAGGGTAGGTAAACCAAATACTGACGCTGACTGTAATGCAGAATTCAGCATATATCCAAATCTCCAATGTGTAATAGAGACCAGAAACAACTCCAATGCTCCAAAATCTGATTTTATTACACAGACAAAAAATGCAGGTAAGCGCTTTCACCGATATGGCTTCTTCAGACCCATCTAATTACCACTACTAACCCCACATTTAAATATATTACTTTGTCGGGAAAATAATCCTATGCACAAGATTTAAAGGTATAATACATTACTTTCCTAACCATATCAGAACGTTACATATAAAGAGTATGTAAAAGAAGTCTATTCATATAAAAAATATATAAAATATATACATTTGATACATAGTAGGATAGTAGAGACTAACCATAATGCATTTACTGTCCCACTAAACACTTTAAAATTACTGACTTCTAATACAAAATTTCTGACTTCTGTTTAAAATATCCCAAGCTCTGAACATGCAAATAAACTTGTCGCTCTATTATATCTAGAGCTCTTACATGAAAAATATATGATATATATGATATATATATAGATATAACATTTGATAAAAAACACATATGATAAAAAATTTTTATAATAAAAAACTTTACAATATTTAATTCATCTATGCAATTTCCGTGATTTTAGGAACGGTTTCACCGAAACCATAGCATTCAGTCCAGGGGGACAGTCTGACTTCAGTCTGATAATCCAATTGGCTTCTCTAGTTTCCGTGAATGTCTTAACATCTCCCCCTCTAGGTCCTGTTAAGATTTTTTCCATTATTAAAAACTGAAATCTATGATCATGTCCTTTCTCCATAGCATGTCTAGCTAATGCATTGGTTTTAAGCTCTATCCTAATATTGTAGACATGCTCCCTTATCCTGTCCCTTAACTTCCTATTCGTCTTACCTACATAGAATGCATCGCATTCCATGCAGGTAACCAAATATACCACATCAGGGGTTTGACATGTACCTCTCACATTAAACTGGTACTCTCTCATAGAGACAGGATGTATGAATTTATCATCCTTATTGATATAATCACAGAAATTGCACTTGTTACACCTCTCCGTCCTACATCCTTCCACCTCCTCTTTATTTCTGTCATGTGGCGGGTAACATAACAACCTTTTTAAGTTCTTCTTGTTTCTATAAATAAACCTGGGTACTTCTCCTACAATATTTCTAATTGTCTGATCAATAGTTAAACCCCCCCAGTAGGACCTGATGACATCTTTTATATCTCCTACATCACTAGTATAATACAGGGATCATGGTACACTATTGTTCATAGGGTCTCTGCCTCTACTAGAGGATGCTTCCATAGTGGACTCACTATTTATCTTATTTACAATGCCAAAATAAGGGGCAGCTCTATTTTGTCTCAATGCATTTATATCAGAAAGCCCTTTAGATATATCCAATATAGAATAACCTCTCGATATGAACCTCCCCTCCAACTCTTTTATCTCATGCTGGAATCCTATACTGGTAGGATTATACCTAGATATACGCCAACCTCTTCATGGCTGAATGGGAATATAGAAATATCTTCAGTCTGGAATGCTACGGAACGTTTGTGCCGTTTTCAGACGCTTTGTAGATGATTTGTTCTTGATATGGACAGGCACGTTAGGTGACTTGAATAAATTTATTGAAGATATCAACTTGACAAGTGGATATCTTAAGTTTACATATGAGTGGTCAAGTACCAAATTACCATTCTTAGACGTATATGTGGAAAGATTGTCCAATGGTATGGTCAATACCGGTGTATACAGGAAGGATTGCCATAAGAATTCTCTCCTATATAGAACGAGTATGCACCCAGGTTATGTATATCAGAACATTGTTAAAGGGCAGGCAATGCGTATATCTAGGTATAATCCTACCAGTATAGGATTCCAGCATGAGATAAAAGAGTTGGAGGGGAGGTTCATATCGAGAGGTTATTCTATATTGGATATATCTAAAGGGCTTTCTGATATAAATGCATTGAGACAAAATAGAGCTGCCCCTTATTTTGGCATTGTAAATGAGATAAATAGTGAGTCCACTATGGAAGCATCCTCTAGTAGAGGCAGAGACCCTATGAACAATAGTGTACCATGCTCCCTGTATTATACTAGTGATGTAGGAGATATAAAAGATGTCATCAGGTCCTACTGGGGGGTTTTAACTATTGATCAGACAATTAGAAATATTGTAGGAGAAGTACCCAGGTTTATTTATAGAAACAAGAAGAACTTAAAAAGGTTGTTATGTTACCCGCCACATGACAGAAATAAAGAGGAGGTGGAAGGATGTAGGACGGAGAGGTGTAACAAGTGCAATTTCTGTGATTATATCAATAAGGATGATAAATTCATACATCCTGTCTCTATGAGAGAGTACCAGTTTAATGTGAGAGGTACATGTCAAACCTCTGATGTGGTATATTTGGCTACCTGCATGGAATGCGATGCATTCTATGTAGGTAAGACGAATAGGAAGTTAAGGGACAGGATAAGGGAGCATGTCTACAATATTAGGATAGAGCTTAAAACCAATGCATTAGCTAGACATGCTATGGAGAAAGGACATGATCATAGATTTCAGTTTTTAATAATGAAAAAATCTTAACAGGACCTAGAGGGGGAGATGTTAAGACATTCACGGAAACTAGAGAAGCCAATTGGATTATCAGACTGAAGTCAGACTGTCCCCCTGGACTGAATGCTATGGTTTCGGTGAAACCGCTCCTAAAATCACGGAAATTGCATAGATGAATTAAATATTGTAAAGTTTTTATTATAAAAATTTTTATCATATGTGTTTTTTATCAAATGTTATATCTATATATATATCATATATATCATATATTTTTCATGTAAGAGCTCTAGATATAATAGAGCGACAAGTTTATTTGCATGTTCAGAGCTTGGGATATTTTAAACAGAAGTCAGAAATTTTGTATTAGAAGTCAGTAATTTTAAAGTGTTTAGTGGGACAGTAAATGCATTATGGTTAGTCTCTACTATCCTACTATGTATCAAATGTATATATTTTATATATTTTTATATGAATAGACTTCTTTTACATACTCTTTATATGTAACGTTCTGATATGGTTAGGAAAGTAATGTATTATACCTTTAAATCTTGTGCATAGGATTATTTTCCCGCCAAAGTAATATATTTAAATGTGGGGTTAGTAGTGGTAATTAGATGGGTCTGAAGAAGCCATATCGGTGAAAGCGCTTACCTGCATTTTTTGTCTGTGTAATAAAATCAGATTTTGGAGCATTGGAGTCGTTTCTGGTCTCTATTACACATTGGAGATTTGGATATATGCTGAATTCTGCATTACAGTCAGCGTCAGTATTTGGTTTACCTACCCTTAGTCTAACTATCATTTTAACTGTTTTGCTGATCAAAAGGGAGGTATTTGCCCTGCTTTTCGCACTTATTGGACTGCTCTTCACTTGTTTTTTATTGCCGGTGCAGAGCGGGGACATGACTGATGCCACAGGAGCCGTTACAACCATTGAGTTGCCGTATACACTAAGACAACCAGAGATGACGTCGGAACGAGAGCGTCCCGTTGTGGAAAAGTTCGAAGAAATGGTAGCATCTGCCTACAATCCGTTAACCCTATACCAAGTTGAGTTGGATGGAAGTGAAGAAGGGAGAGATGAGATTATCGATCGTGAAGCACTGAGAGGAGCATTGGAGAGACTCGAAGGGGACTTGTTCAAACTAAAACGTATGCAGACGCAGAGACAACATTTTGACGTCTGCATACAACGGAAGATCATACCGAGAGGGCTCAGGGTGCTGAAAATGCCTACAACCGGCACCCTTTATCCGGAACTTCTGTACAAGTGGCAGAAGTTGAATATCCAGGTAAGCCTGAGTTATATGGAATTGCTAAATGAATTTTACAAACCCTTAGAAGACTCTTTGAAAGGCGCTGTAATTAAACAGCGCAAGTTGTTTGAACGCTTCCCAGAGAGAATACTGAAAGAACATTTTGTTAAAGTGCTGGACAGTGTATCACAATATGAAAAGCGTTTGTTAGATCAAAAAAGATCTAAATTAAATAGAGACATACAAGATTTCCAAAAAGGGAATATCTTTACTTGGCCCAGGTATGAGGGCAGAAATGTTGCTGCTTCAACAGGACTTTTTAATAGAGACAGTCATGCTATGAGTAAATCAACCACGAACGAAGTACCAGTTGTGACTAAGAGCAATATTTCTACTAGAGTGGACTTAATTACAAATAAAGAGGACTCTGTCAGTAACAATGTTACAGTACTAGATGATATGATTAATGTGAATAGAAGTATAATTACTAATAGGAATGGATGTGTGTTGAATGAAGAGATGGTTAATGCTATTACACCAGTTCAGACTGTGAACATAAATGAACCTCATAAAGGAAGCTCCCAGCAGGAATTGATAGAAGTAACCATATTAATGGTGAACAAGTAGTGCGTAGAAAAACCCCGGAAGCATATGTCGGGAACAATACCAGGGAGAGGAGTAATAAGATAGGTGATGATAGTGTAATAGAAGTGCACGACTTTGGTGTCACACACCCTTTCCCCATCAGAGTAGACAGGCAAGAGGGGAGGATACGTTCAGTAAGCAGGGGGAGGCAAAAGAGGAAACATTCTGTAGAGAGGCACACAAACCACAATATAAAGAAAATGTGGGAAATGAAGGGGAGCAATTAGTATTTAACATCTCTAAACATGTTTTGACAAAAGATGAGCTGATAGTCCTCAATAAAGGACTTTCATTTATTCCCACTAAGAACAGTATTTATGAAGAAACAGTTAGAGACTTTAAGTTGTTTATACGTAATTTGTCTCTCAAGATATTTTTTAATGGACAGGACATACAACCTAGTGTGGAGTTAAAGAAGCCCAGTATGTTTATACCGCCTTTACATCCTTTGGTAACTACATACAGTAAACTAGTTGAAAATGAATTCTCCAGAATTTATGATAATAGAACTAGGGTTAATAACAAGAATAGACAGAATTTGTCCTATCAGCAGAGGGTCTCGCTGAAAAAACTCATGACTGACCAGTCACTAATGGTTAGACCAGCAGACAAAGGAGGGGGGATAGTAATAATGGACAGGGAGCAATATATTAATGGAATGAGACTGATGTTGAATGATGATGCACACTATATGCATATAGATAAGGATAAAGTAGATAGTATTATGCGCAGGATTCAGAATAATTTACAGGATCTATTAACAGCAGATATCATAAACACACAATTATATGATTATATGAATGTACAGCATCCATTGATACCAGTTCTACATGGACTCCCTAAGATCCATAAAAGTATGGTTAATCCACCCTTTAGACCAATAGTGGCTGGCAGAGGGTGGTCTACCGAACCATTATCTATTTATGTGGAGAGTCAGCTTAGACCCCTAGTAGACAGGAATATTTATGTCCTTAGAGATACCAAACAATTCCTTATAGACTTGAACGATTTTTTAAAGACTCTGCCAGGAGAACAGGATTTCACATTCGTCACCATGGATGTGCAATCTCTGTTCACGGTGATTCCGAATGTGGATGGCATAGAGATGGTTAGTGATTATTTGAAACGCAATTCAGACATGAGTGAGAATAAGATAGAGTTACTCATGTTCTTATTGGAATTAATACTTGAGTCCAATGTTTTCTATTTTGAGGGAGAGTATTATCTACAGAAGGATGGCGTAGCTATGGGCACATCATGTGCCAATAGCTACGCCAACCTCTTCATGGCTGAATGGGAATATAGAAATATCTTCAGTCTGGAATGCTACGGAACGTTTGTGCCATTTTTCAGACGCTTTGTAGATGATTTGTTCTTGATATGGACAGGCACGTTAGGTGACTTGAATAAATTTATTGAAGATATCAACTTGACAAGTGGATATCTTAAGTTTACATATGAGTGGTCAAGTACCAAATTACCATTCTTAGACGTATATGTGGAAAGATTGTCCAATGGTATGGTCAATACCGGTGTATACAGGAAGGATTGCCATAAGAATTCTCTCCTATATAGAACAAGTATGTACCCAGGTTATGTATATCAGAACATTGTTAAAGGGCAGGCAATGCGTATATCTAGGTATAATCCTACCAGTATAGGATTCCAGCATGAGATAAAAGAGTTGGAGGGGAGGTTCATATCGAGAGGTTATTCTATATTGGATATATCTAAAGGGCTTTCTGATATAAATGCATTGAGACAAAATAGAGCTGCCCCTTATTTTGGCATTGTAAATGAGATAAATAGTGAGTCCACTATGGAAGCATCCTCTAGTAGAGGCAGAGACCCTATGAACAATAGTGTACCATGCTCCCTGTATTATACTAGTGATGTAGGAGATATAAAAGATGTCATCAGGTCCTACTGGGGGGTTTTAACTATTGATCAGACAATTAGAAATATTGTAGGAGAAGTACCCAGGTTTATTTATAGAAACAAGAAGAACTTAAAAAGGTTGTTATGTTACCCGCCACATGACAGAAATAAAGAGGAGGTGGAAGGATGTAGGACGGAGAGGTGTAACAAGTGCAATTTCTGTGATTATATCAATAAGGATGATAAATTCATACATCCTGTCTCTATGAGAGAGTACCAGTTTAATGTGAGAGGTACATGTCAAACCTCTGATGTGGTATATTTGGCTACCTGCATGGAATGCGATGCATTCTATGTAGGTAAGACGAATAGGAAGTTAAGGGACAGGATAAGGGAGCATGTCTACAATATTAGGATAGAGCTTAAAACCAATGCATTAGCTAGACATGCTATGGAGAAAGGACATGATCATAGATTTCAGTTTTTAATAATGGAAAAAATCTTAACAGGACCTAGAGGGGGAGATGTTAAGACATTCACGGAAACTAGAGAAGCCAATTGGATTATCAGACTGAAGTCAGACTGTCCCCCTGGACTGAATGCTATGGTTTCGGTGAAACCGTTCCTAAAATCACGGAAATTGCATAGATGAATTAAATATTGTAAAGTTTTTTATTATAAAAATTTTAATCATATGTGTTTTTTATCAAATGTTATATCTATATATATATCATATATATCATATATTTTTCATGTAAGAGCTCTAGATATAATAGAGCGACAAGTTTATTTGCATGTTCAGAGCTTGGGATATTTTAAACAGAAGTCAGAAATTTTGTATTAGAAGTCAGTAATTTTAAAGTGTTTAGTGGGACAGTAAATGCATTATGGTTAGTCTCTACTATCCTACTATGTATCAAATGTATATATTTTATATATTTTTTATATGAATAGACTTCTTTTATATACTCTTTATATGTAATGTTCTGATATGGTTAGGAAAGTAATGTATTATACCTTTAAATCTTGTGCATAGGATTATTTTCCCGCCAAAGTAATATATTTAAATGTGGGGTTAGTAGTGGTAATTAGATGGGTCTGAAGAAGCCATATCGGTGAAAGCGCTTACCTGCATTTTTTGTCTGTGTAATAAAATCAGATTTTGGAGCATTGGAGTCGTTTCTGGTCTCTATTACACATTGGAGATTTGGATATATGCTGAATTCTGCATTACAGTCAGCGTCAGTATTTGGTTTACCTACCCTTAGTCTAACTATCATTTTAACTGTTTTGCTGATCAAAAGGGAGGTATTTGCCCTGCTTTTCGCACTTATTGGACTGCTCTTCACATATAAATATACATTTCTACAATTTTCCACATTTTCAGATATGAATGTTATATATGACAAATCCAAAAATCACAAAACATCCTTATATAAAAGACATTTATAAAGTTAAATTTACATCCAAATTCATCCTTTTAGCGGACAGGGTATCATAATTCAAAATCATTCTACATTCCAATTTGTTTAACCCCTCTTTGAAATTCCTACCTCTAGTTAAATATGGGTGGGCTAAAACACTAAAAAACAAACTATCCTCTACTCCACCATGTGCTTTAGAAAAATGATTAGCCATGGGACTATTCGCATTACCCCTCCTAATATCTCCCAAATGTTCTATGATACTGAGCTTAACCTTTCTTGTAGTTTCCCCAATATACCATTTGGTATATGGGCATCCACATCCCAGTATGCAAACTACCCCATAAGAATTACAGTTAAATGTCTCCATGGCCACATATCTCTTTCCATTGATTCTTTTCCCCGTCACATTTATTATCCTGCTACATATTGTACAATTCCCACATGCACATGCTCCAACCTTATCTCCTCTATTAAAAATCATCCCTTCTCCACTTAATAATTCTTTAAATTACTATGTCTCCCATATGAAAAGGTCACATGCTTGAGAAAGAGGTATCCCACTGTAATATCATGATACACAAGGTGCCACAATTGTCTTACTGCTTTCTCTAGGTTAGTGGAAAAGGGGGAAAATTTTGTCACAAAAAAAAATTCTCTCTCTATCATCATTTCGAATTTCACCTCTCCTAAAATTACTCCCCCCCCCCAAATTTTCCACACTCCTTGTAATGTCCTGACACCTTATTTTTAGCTTCCTCTAAAACCAGTTTTATATATCCATGACTAGCTGACTTATCATATACCTCTCTCAAATATGTGTCCCTTAAATTTACCTTTGAAGTGTTACAACAAATCCTCCTAAATTCCCCATAGGGAAGGGAATTAATTAAATGAGGGGGGTGCATACTTTTTGCATGGAGAAAATTGTTAATAGACGTTGACTTCCTATAAGGTCTATGTTGAACCCTATTCTCATCACCAATATAAAACTCCACATCCAAAAATGCAATTCGATCAAAATTCACCTGACAAGAAAATTTTAAACCATGTGAATTTTATTTAATTCCCTTATAAATTCCAAAAAAAACTTCTTGTGTTTCTCTACAAACAAAAATCAAATCATCACATGTTTTTTTTTTAAATAAGTAGTTGGATACACAAATTCCCTCTCAAATTCACCCATATAAATGATGGCATAAGTAGGGGCATGAGAAGCCCCCATTGCTGTCCGCCTCTTTTGCAAAAATAATTTTTTGGCCCATTCAAAATAATTATGAGTAGGACAAAATTCAAAAACAGACGACAAATAAGAGGTTTAAGGACTCTCCCCCATAATCTTACCGATTGCATCCAACCCCCACTTAACTTCATTGTTAGTGTATAAAACATTAATATCTATGGTGACCCAAAATAATCATCTTGGCCAACTAATCATTTTCAAAATTTCACATAATTCCACTGTGTTCTTCACATGTGATGGCGCCTTAGGTAGATATTTCTTAAAATGAAAATCTAAAAAAGTACACACATTTTCGAAATAAGAACCTACCCCAGAAACAATGGGCCTCCCTGGAGGGTTGGATAAATCTTTGTGAATTTTGGGAATAGCATAAAATTTAGGATCTTTGAGTTCCTTAATAAACAACTTTTTAACATCCTTACCTCCCAGAAATCCTAACCTTTCCCCTCTTTCCAACAGTTCATCCAATTCTGAATTAAACCTTTTTACAGGATTTGCCCCCCAGTTCAACCTAATTATCAGAATCACAAATTAACTGGTTGACCATTTCACAGTATTGTCTTTTACTCATTACCACCCAATTATCACCCTTGTCAGCTACTTTGAAAACATATTAATTCAACTTCTTCCATATGTTCTGAAAATCTATCCATTCATCCCTCATTAAATTATATATTTTTTCTGCTTTTGAAAAAACTTTAAACTTATACCCAATTCTTTTGCATAACATATTTTCAAATAAAATAATAGCTGATTAATTTTTTTGGTGGTATAAATTGACTTCTAACAGATACATTGGGAACAAGTCGGCCATAACATGTCCAGAAGCCCTCATTATGTGCTGCATCCATAGAGGCATTCAAATAATTTTCAACAGCTACAGCTTCATTATTATTATTCAAAATTGTTTCCCCTTCCCCAACAGATATCAGTTCAAAAAACAAATCAGTCTAATGTAGAAATGTCCAAGAGTGTACCTTCATTAGGGTTAACCGGACAAACTTGTTTCTTCTCTTGAAAAAACACTTTTAAATGTAACTTCCTACAGAAACATTTAATGTCCAAAATTAAGTCTGCTAAACAAGAAAACTTTGTCGGAATGAACTTAGCACCCTTAAGAAGTACCCTCTTAACACTGTCTGTTAAAAATAAGCTGCTACGTTAACAATTTGTAATTCATCAAAACCAAACTCACTTAAACTGCTTCTTAGGAAACTAGGAGAAAACACTGTGGAGTTTATTACTTCTTGTTCTTTCTCTGACCCTTCTTGGTTTGACCAAACACGTTCTGCGAGGACTGCATTGTCTTTGTGATGTTCACTGGGGAACTTTCGGCTTCCCCCATATTCACGCTTTCAAAGGAAACACTCTTTTTACTCAAATTCATTTTACCAGATGAGAAGGAAGACTCATGTGTTTCTCTTGCCTGATTGGCTCTTCCTCTGGTCCTTGACCTGCTGGTACGCCCTTTGCACTGCCAGAAATATACCATGTTATTTTTGAAATCTCTAATGTTGTTACTTAATTTTTTTCTTTTTCCTTTTCAGGACATCTGCTTCAGTTTGTTGTACTTTGGAGACAATGTTACTCATAGATTCCTTATATTTCATCTCCAATGCCTCATTCATCAAGGCATTCTGTACCTCATTAATCTCCCTCTGCAACCTATCCTGTACCCGTAGGTTGCTTTTGATCAGGATGCAGAGCCAACCCCAAGTTCAATTCAAAGAAACAGCCTTCTACTCTTCAAACAAGTCATTTTCCTTCTCAGTGAACTCCCCAGCAGGAAAATGATCCACACGTAAACCCCTTGGAGTGATGTTTAAAGAAACATACTTTTCCAAAAGTTTTGTATCATAAAAAACAGTCACCTCCTTCAACATAAGACATTCAGGTTTTTCAAACTTCCTGGTCAAGCTGTCCTCATTCGTAAGTAACCACAGATCTTTGGATGCCAATTTTAACTCCCTGTCATGTACAATTTCCATAAAAAGCACCTTTTCAGAGGTCAATGAATTCAAAAAGACCCACAGCATAGCAGAAGCTGTATCCAACAACATCCTGCACAAAGGACCACAATACCAAAATTACACAGACACAATAAATAAAAAGAAACAGCTTCGTAACAAGACCATTGGACTTTTCATAGGATCATAGGAAGTTACTAGGCTACTGGCCCTGAGGCCCTTACAAGCCAGCCAAGAATTTAGCCCATGCTCCAACAAGTCAGCACCCTATGCCACTGTCCAGCAGGGACATAGGTGGAATCCCAGGGGTGTATTTTCTGTTCCCCATCCAGTTATCCAGGTTAAGTTTTAAAAGATTTGAGGTACTCTGCTTTATGTGGAGAGTGAGCTTATTCTATAAAAGGTGGAGTCTCTGGAACACAAATCTGTCCCGCCAGCAAGTCCTATTGATGTCACAGACCAGGCTGAGGTCTCGCATGCAGGTTTCTCAAGTGGAGCTTGACTTGGGGATATGCTGCAGTCCCATCAGGGCGGTGTCTGAGATTGCTTTGTATGCCAAACAGAGGTCACCTCTGAGGAGTCTGTAGGAAACTGAGTAGAGGGACAGGGCTTTTAGTCTTTCTGTGTAGGGTAGATGTTTGATGCCCTGGATTCTCTGGGTGAGGAATCTCTGTGGTCTCTCCAGCTGTTGCATGTGCTTTGTGAGGTACATGCTGAAAGGGGCATTGTATTCAATAATCAGTCTTATAAGGGAAGAATACAGGGATGTTATGACCACCTTGTCCCTGGATAGAATACCCTTACTAATGAGGTGGGGCATGTAAAAAGATTTCCGTACAACGGAAGCAATATGTTGGTCAAAAGTCACTTTGCTGTCGACCTGGGTTCCCATGTCCCTCATAACTGTTTACGGGCTTAGTGCCTTATTATCAATGTGATAATTTGTGGGGATGTCATTCTCCCCAAAAGGGATGATAATGCATTTCTTGGCATTCAGTTTGAGGCTATGTTTCTGGCACCAGTCATTTGTTTGGATGAGACACTCTTGGAGGATTTCCACATCGCTAGGGGAATTGATGACAGCACCCAGCTTGCAGTCATCTGCACACTCGGTCAGCCATAGCCCACTAGATTTGGCCTGCACCTCTGATAAGTATATCCCAAACAGCAGAGGCCCTAAGACCAATTCCTGGGATACACTGCTTGTTACTGGTCTATTACTTGAGGTGGCTTCCCCTAGTTTGACTAGATGGGTTCTATCAGTGAGACAGTTTGCTACCCATCTGGTAACATATGGATTGATGCCTAGTTGAGACATTTTATCTATTATACCTGAGTGGGGAACAGTATCAAAGGCCTTGGCCAGGTCAAGGTAGGCGGAGTGCACCATCTTTCCCTTGTCTATGGCTTGGTGACTGTCTCAAAGAAGTCGACAAAATTAACTGGTACCGTGGCATTTCGCCCTCTAGGAATAACTTACAAGTACAAAATGGTCTAATTTGTACACCTAGTGCCCACCAATTCACAGATTAAGTCCCAAAAAACAATTACCCAATTTACATATGAAACATATATAAATACACAGTTCTACAATTTTTTACATTTTCAAATATGAATATTATACATGACAAATACAAAAAGCACAAAACATCCTTATATAAAAAACATTTATAAAGCTAAATTTGCATCCAAATCCATCCCTTTAGGGTACAAGGTACCATAATTCAAAATTATTCTACATTCCAATTTGTTTAACCCCTCTTTAAAATTCCCACCTGTAGTTAAATGTGGGTGGACTAAAACATTAAAAAACAAACTATCTTGTAATCCACCTTGTGCTATAGAAAAATGATTAACCATGGGACTATTCACATTACCTCTCCTAATATCTCTAAAATGTTCCATGATTCTGATCTTAACCTTTCTTGTAGTTTGCTCAATATACCATTTGGTATATGGGCATCCACTTCCTAGTAGGATGGTCACCACTGGGTGTATAAATAAGACCATTTTGCATTTGCAAGTTATTCCTAGAAGGCGAAAGGCCGAGGTACCAGAATAAATAGCTAAAAGACCAACAGTCTTGTTACAAACCTGTTTATTTTTATTTATTGTGTCTGAGTAATTTTGATATTGTGGTCGTTTGTGCAGGAATACACAGTGAGTAAATGAGTGTAGCTTAGGAAATTATTTTTTGAGCTGGGATACAAGATCTGAATTGCCTAAACACAGAAAGTTTTTTAAGTTTAATTGTGGTGGCTGACAAAAGAGCAATTACAAAAAAAAATTGACGTCAAAATTTAAACCAACTATACATGAAGTGGTGAATATTGCAACAGAGATAAAATAACAGGAAATGGGATCTTTAGAAAAGGTAAGGAGTAAATTACATAGATAAAATGAAAATTGTGGGAACAATATATTCAGAAACTTGTTTTGGAGGAATTGGGTTTAAGAAAAAGCAAGAATTTAATAATTTATGTAATGTTGCTTAGATTATAAGACATATAACAATATATAAGATATATAATATGTGTAAATGCAAACTTGTTAATATGGCTTGAAAACTTTTATATAAATATAAGTTTGCCCATGTCACAAGTGATAATTCAATAAAGGTTTTTTTTTTAAAAAGGTTCTGATAGATTCATAGATTGTTAGTAGGCTAATGACTTGAGTTGGGTGGGGGCTTCCTAAGCCTAGCCAAGTTCTCCCAAAAGAATAATGGTGTCCTGTATCTGAATAGGACACTGGGAGCCAGACATTTATAAGCTATATCTGTCCATAAGGGACATGGGTGTCAAGCCAAGTGTAAATTTCCTATTCCCCATCCACTGGTCTAGGTTGCACTTAAACTGTATAGTAGATTAACTCCGCTTCACATGGATGGGAAGCCTGTTCCATAGGATGGGCAGTTTCTGTGACATATATCTTTCTCTCCAGCATGTTCTGTTTTAGTCACAGAGAAAATTCAGGTCCCTAGACTTTCTATTTCTGTTACTCTTTGACTTATGAATATGTAGGAGATTCATAAGTGTGGGGTTTGCTGATGCCTTGTAAGACAGGCATAGATCACCCCCTCAGCAATCTATAGGAGACTGAGAAGAGGGAAAAGGCTTTAAAGTGCTCTGCATAAGGCAGGTTTGTTATGCCTTGTATTCTCTTTGTAAGGAATCTTTGAGGTCTCTCTAGTTGCTGCATATGACTGGTCAGGTACATACCAAAGGGTGCATTGTACTCTATAATTGGTCTGATAAGGGTGGAGTACAGTAGGATAATGACCTCTTTGGACCTAGATGCCATGCCCTTACTTATATGTTGCACAACGTAAAAGGATTTCCTCACCACTGTGGCCATGTGGTGGTCGAAGGTAAGGCTACTGTCTATATGTGTACCCAGATCCCTGACCACTGGGTCAACTCTTAGGGGTGTATTATCAACATGGTAATTAGCCAGGATGGTTGACTTTCAAAGGGTACACTTATGCATTTCTTAGCACTGAGTTTAAGACCATGGCTTTGGTACCATTTGTTAGTTACAGATAGACCATCTTGAAGAATACTAGTGTCTACAGGGGAGTCAGTGATAACCCTCAGCTTGCAATCATCTGCAAACTTAGTCAGCCATAAACTTTCAGCATTTGATTCCATTTCAGAGAAATAGATGCCAAAAATGGGCAGGCCCACTAAGGAGCCATGGGGGACTCCGCTAGTGACTGGCATCTTGGTGGAGGTGGCCTCACCTATTTTGACCTCCTGGGTTCTACCAGTGAGCCAGTTTGCTATCCAGTGGGTGATAAAAGGGTTTACACCTAAATTAGTGAGCTTGTCTATAATGTCTGAGTGGGGTATTGTATCAAAAGACTTAGCCAGATCGGGCAAGCTGTGTGCACAGCCTTACCTTCATCCAGTGCTTTGGTGACCCTCTCAAAATAGGCCACCATATTTAATAGGCATGCCCTTCCTTTAACAAAGCTGAACTGTGATAGGTCCAGCATTTGCAGGTTACCTATGTCCTCAGTTATCATGTCTATGATAATTCTTTCCATGGCCTTACATATGAGGCTGGTAAGACTTATTGGCCTGTAATTACCCAGATCAGTGGTTGGACCTCCTTTGTGCAGGGGAATGACTGTAGTCATCTTCCATTTCTTGGGCACAAAACCTGACTGAAGGCTCCAATTGAAAAGTGATTCAAGTAGACCACAGAGTTTATGTTTCATGACATTCATTAAACATCCCAGGGTGTTATCTGGGCCCATCGATGCATTGCTTTTGACTTTGGTAAATGTATTGATGACCTGTTCCCAAGTTATAGAAGGGGATTGTGGTATGCGGTATTTACTTTAGGAATTTGAGCTTAACCTGCTAGCCAAAAAGTTGGCAGAGGCCTCTAGTTCAGTGTGGGTGATGCCATTTATAAAAACTTCTGCACATCGTTGTGTATTTTCCTGAGTTTAGTTCCTTATTTCTTTCTTTCCATAAGTTATCATCAGTTAATAGAAACATACCTGATCAACATACAGAATCAAGGGGAACAAAAACATTTTCACTGCATATATCTTACTAACCAAACCCATAATCAAAAATTTCCACTCACTTACCTTTTAGATTATCTTCTGCTTAGGTTCCTCCCACATCTCCATAGCTACTATTAATGAATCTTTCTTAAGCCATAATCATAGGGAAATCATTTTTCATCTCTCCAATGGTAGAGGAACTGCTGCACTAATTCATGAATGGGTACCCATTTTACATATATGGCATTTGCTTTATCTACATTTATTTTATACCTCCAAAACATTTGAAACTGCACAAAATACACCGCAACACAGGAATATCTTGTTGTGGGTTTGTCAAATATAATGTCACTCACAGACAAAGGTATTATTTCCTGCCTGCCCTTCCATTCATACTCCTATTTTCATTGCTAATGCTTCTAGAAACATATTATGAACAACGGGGAAAGAAGACATATATGGCTTGTTCCTCTAGACACACTGAAGTTATCAGGCAATATCCAACCATGTTTACCCTTACTTTTAAGCCTGCATATATATAAAATCTTCCTTTTTAATTCATTTATTCAGTAAGAAACATAAATTCGGTCATTACTCTATATATTTTCCTAACTCGTCCTATCAAAAATGTTTTCTGAAAAACATTCATTATGGTGCTGACTCAGTAAGATGTGGCTTCCCTAAGCTTCTACACTGTCAGCCTATCAATTGTGAAATTATTGGCTTTTATGTGCTAAATACTTTTCCCCGCTAGAACAGAAATACATCTATTGAATAGCTGCAATAAATAACAAAAAATAAGAAACTAAGGCTAGCAGAAAATGGGCAGACTGCTTCTCCAGCAGCAACTTTTTTTTCACCATGTGCTGTCCGTATTACAAGTTTCTTAAAAAGAAAAATAAAGAAGTATTCCTGAAGGTATAACAAGTGTAGATGAAAAACTAGTAAAATGTATGCAAAATTGTACAATCGAGTGGGATGTTGACTGATTATATTATAGTAAATTGAATGACAAGCAACTGGAGGAGATGAAAGGGGCTCTAAACAGACAAGTGGGCTTATTTTTGAATTTGCAGTGTTCCAGAAACATTGTGCAGGAATACTGGTCCAGGTGGAAGTATTTAAAGATGAGATAATAGAAAAATTGTTTGATCTGGAAGATAGCGTCAGATGAGAATACCTGCGGTTTACAAATATTCCTGAGTGGAATGGAACGAGATATGCACATAGTCCACAATAAGAAAGACATGCTTCTGGAATGGGATGCAAAGGTCTGAGGTCACACTAGATAGAAATTAAATAGTCTTTACCCCAATAAGATGTACAGTGAAAACCCCACATCCAATTGCCATCACTTGTCAAAACGTTCAACTAAAGTAGACCATTCTGTTAAAAATGTGGGTTACAGGGAAATTCTGCAAAATATGGACATACAGTTTTACACTGATAATGACTTTTCTCCCACCATAGAGTCAAGAGGACAGTTTTTGTCTCAATATTTAGGAAATGCAGGACTGCTAGCTTGAAATTCAAACTCATGTTCACTGCAAAACTGAAAATCTTTTTTCTAGCTGGTGTGAAAGTGTTTCTGGTACCAGGTCAGGTTATGCAAGAAGTGGGCAGTTATTTGCAAGGAAAGGGTTGGAACCTTCCCAGAGACAAACAACTGAGTGTAGAGAGCCCTAGTAGAGATGGAGGTGAAAAAAGGAGAACTTTCTAGTGAAAGCTTTTCCTATTTTCAGGAGAAGAGGAGGAATAAACTGAGAAATAAAAAGAAAAGTAGTGTTAGTAATGGAGGTAGCATCAAATGACAACCACATAATGCTAGAGCAGCTGAATAAAATACATGAAGAGCAGTGACTGTGAAAATGGACTGTAGTAATTTTGTTGATAATTACATTTGAGTAAGTAATACGCAGCAACCAGTTAAAGACTTTTAAATGGACTAAGTATGGTATGCTGTAACTCTTATATCTGGATAATATTGTGGTTTAAAATAAATGTTTTTGTTAATTTAGGTTACAATTACAATTAAAGATTTTTTTAACCAATTGAATGTTTAAATTACATTTTTAAAGGGGTAGCCCATTTTCCTGCTTCTAGCCACCATATTAGTTTGAAAGTAAAGCTCATTTATAAAGGTAGGATTTTAGCAAACGGTATGGTTGTATTGGCTGCAATTCCAATTGGAGGGTAGGAGAAAATCTAAATGGTGTCAGGCAATATCTTGAAATTCTGCTCTTGTGGAATGACTGACTAACCAAATGTCTGGGTTTAACTAGAGTGTGGTGCAGTAATTAGAGGCTAGTAGTTTCTTAAAGGGAGACGCCAGTTTACCTTCTATGCAGTGAATTTTTCTCTAAATTATTTAGCAGCTTAAATGGGATAGAAGAAAGAAAACATTTATTAGTACTGGCAGCTATGGGAGTGGAAGGAGAGAATTTTCTTTAAATAATGAGAGAAAGACAAGTAGTGGATTTAAAGCACATATGGAGATAAAGTAAGAAATAAAAATGAATAATTTGCATATGTGAGAGAGGGAAATATTGAATTTTTATAAGAATTAATGTTTGTACTTAGACAGGAAGGCATAGTTCAACACAGAGGGAATGAATACTTGTCACATTTGGGTAAAGAAGTGTATATAGTTTAAAATGGTTTTAACTTGCTTATGTTTATTATATGTTCATTCTGTTAACAGGAGCTAGAAAATGTAACAAAAATCATCAGCTAGGCAAAGCTGGAAGAACTCAAGGGGATAGGGAGAAACTTGTTTGTCAAGCAGATTTTCAGTGTATAATGATACTGAAGATTTTTGTCATGGAATATAAATGGAGTTACAAATATGTCCAAACTAGAAAAAACTTTGGTTCACATAAGAATTCATAAACTACAAATAGTAATGTAATGCTCCAAAAGACTAATTTATCTAATAAGGTACACATGAAAATGATAAAAATTGGTTTTACAGAAGGATATATGTCAGGCTTACAGGGAGAAAAGAATTGAGAGGTGGATTTTTTTTACAGAAAGATTAGATTTGTAGTTGTTACAGATTTTTGCCTAAGGGACAGAATGGCATTGACCAACCTATATTTCCCTGAAAACTAGGAAGAAAGTTTTGTAGATTCCAAACGAGATTATGAGCTTTCATCGATGGATATTGTTAATAGCTGGGGACTGGAATATAATTTTAGATTGGGGGATACAGACACAAGGTCTAGGGGTTGGATGACTACCCAAGAAAGGAATAGTCCTACAAAACTATCTTAGAATATATGGAGTGGAAGATAATGTCAAAACAAGAATAAATGGAAAGGCGTTCACCTTTTATTCACACAAACATGTGGCATGGGTTAAGTTGGACAGGTCATATATTTCAGGACATAATATGTACCTAGTCAAACATTTTGCAATGCAACACATTACAATATTTGATCATGCAGCAATAAGTTTCAAACTTCTTACTGTATATCAGATCAATATAGGAAAGCAGTGAGGCTCCTGAACTACTGGCAAGATCACAGAAACATAAACACTATATAAAGACCCTGTTAAATAGCTTTGTGGTATATATATCCTGGCAAGAAAGGACATTATTAGAAATTGAAATGAAGACTTAAGGAGGATGCACAGCAAAGGGAGAAACAATGAAAACATAGAATATACAAAGAAACATTAAATAGTATAAATGAATTATTACAGGGATGAAAATAATTATGAGAGGGAACACTAACAGATGAAATAACCATTCTGAGAAGAACACTAGATGTGTATGTTTCAGAGATATCCTCAGTCAGAGAAGTCTACTTAGAAAACTCCCCAAAGATGCATAGAATGATAATGTATAAACTATATAAACTGAGGCAAAAGTAGGTGGAAAAAGGAATAACAAAAATGAGAGATGAAGCAATGGAGAAAGTATAGAATGAACCAAGTAATCTAGCACAAGTAGTAGGAAACAATTACAAAAAGCTCAATAGTAAACGAGGGGTGAGTGGGGAACCAAAGACTGAAGAGTTTCTGGAAGACATGGACTTATCATTAAAAAAAGTTAAAAGCCTAATTTATAAAATGGTTTTGAGTAGGCCTAAAAAAACGAGACAGATACATAAAAATAAACGGGCCCAATGGGACTGGCTAATGAAACAGACAGTATGAATAACTAGAACTGTGTTTACCAGATTCTTGATTTAAGAGACAAAGGTTAACAGAATTGAAGAGGCTTATTGTAAAAGATGTGTTAGAATATGGGAAACAAATGAATCTAATGGAAAATAACAAAAATAATGCATTTTATCAAAAATGATTATACCTGAAAGTTGATTTGCGAACTCTGGGAACGTATTACACATAAATGCTTATGGAAAACATATCCCAGAGGGTCATAATATGCACCACACATGAGCACTGCACTGTATGTAAAGTTTCTTTTTCTTTTGAAATGTTTACTGTTAATAATGCTTCTTTTGAGAAAAATATTGTTTTATGGCATATCATTAAGGATTGCAGTTGTTAAATAGTGATACAAATTTTAGTTTTAGACTTCAATTGGAAAATGCAAACTGTTATTCTAGCAATTTTCTAGGACTATAAGAGCAATATTTAAAATTAGTTTGTGATGTTGGCCCTTTGTCTTCCCATTATTTTTAACTTTATCCAGAATTCTTGAACAAAGATGTTGAGAGATATAGGGCAAGTAAGATATCTGTTGCACAACAGAATTTTAACACCACCCTTTCTTATCCAAGCAAGGTATAATTATGTTTACAACATCAGGAAGTTTTGAAGCTTTGATATCAGTCAGACTTAAGATTGAGGAGAAGAAAGGTACACTGTCAAACTATGTATTAAAATTTCTGTTAATTGTGTATATATTTTTTCATTGTTATATGTAGTTCTGAATTATTTCTGATTTGATCAGTTTGTTTGTTATGAAATTGTTAATTCACCATGAAAGATTAATATAAATATTTGGATTGTGTTTTCTTTTGCATCCAAGTTTACGAGTTGTAATGCTACTTTTTTGTCCTCTGCATCCTTCTGAACCATTGGAGTTCTATCGACGTTGTAATATATCTGCCTCCTGTCTACAAATCCACACTGATCTGTGTCTACCAATTCTGGCAACATGCTTGCTAAACTTTTGGCTAATATAGATATAAATACTGTCCAATATTGAAACTGATCTGTACAAGAAAGGATCTGCAAGATCCTTGCAATCTTTGGGTAAAACCACTGTCAATACATTCTTTCAGGATAAAATTATCTCCCCCTTCAAGACGCTATTTAATAATCTCTTCCATATTCTTATTAGGGTCTCCCCCTCCCAACTTCAATATTTATATGGGTATAAAATCCAGCCTTCATGACTTGCCTGTTGGCTGACTGCCCATAGCTATTTTAATGTCTCCTTCCTCTACATTTACAATTAACTGATGAATCTCTAACTCCACTGCTCTTGGCACACCTTTGTGTAAGGGGGTTAACTGCTGCTGTCCTCCATTCATCTGCCATGAAGCCTATTTGGAGGTTGATATTAAATAGCCTCTCTAGCGGGTATGACAAGTCCTGTTTTAGGCCGACCAGTGGGCAACACAGTATGATATCCAGCCACATGGAACAAGTATTTTTGTCCTTGAATGTCTTTAAGAATTTGTGTTATGAGATTTTTTTCAGAGGGGGTGTACATATGGGTATGTGATCTTGAATATGGGAGGGGAGAAAGGTTTGAATTAAATTTGTCCACTAGTAGGGTGGCTATGTCCTCTGTATCCAAGAATATATAATTTATTACAAAATTTGTACAGTGCTGTGCATTGTTTCTGAGGTTTCTAACATGGTTAAAGATAGTTTTGTGGTTATCCTTCACCTGTGTGGTTATTTTTACTTTATACCTGACTTCAGTTGATTTGTTCAGTGTCTAGCATTTGCTGTTAAGTTTAGCAACAGCATTTTGAGATATATATATTTTTTTCTGTGTGGAATGAGATTTTTTTCTTTTATTATAGAGCTTGTTTATATTTGGGTTCCATCATAGAGGTTTAGTCTTTAATCTGGCATTGTATTTACGAGGAGGACAGATGTGTCTGTGTAATTGTTTACAAGTGCATAGAATTTGGCTATAAGGGATTCTGCAAAAGCAGTGGGGTCATCAGGTTTGAAGGGGATTCTGAATTTAGTGAAGTCATGACTTAGTTTTTGCAGATTAGCCTTTGCATAATCTCTGAATACCATAGGTTCATAGGTTGGTACTAGGCTATCAGCCCTAGGGCCTATACAAGCCTAGCCATAACAATTTCCTGGATATTTCTTCCCACAATATTTACTTCCCTGGACCCCTGTCTAGCAGGGCGACTGTCATGATCCCTGGAGAGAATTTCCTATCTTCTATCCAATCATCAAGGTTCCTTTTGAAGAGGTCCAAGGAGGTGCTCTGCTTGACATGTATGGGCAGTCTATTCCAGAGTATGGGGAGTCTCTGGGTCAGAAACCTATCCCTCCAGCATGTTTTGTTCATTGTGATTAGATCCCTGGACCGTGTGGCTATGAGGGATTGGTATTTCTTTAAGTGGAGCATGTCCAATAGCTCAGGGTTTGACATGGCCTTGTATGGTAAGCAGAGATCGCCTCTGAGTAGACGATATGCTACAGAGTATAGCTGGAGTTTCTTTAGATGGTCAGCATATGGCATCTGCTTTAGGCCTGTGATTCTTTTAGTGAGGTATTTCTGCAGCCTTTCCAGCTGTTGCAGATGTCTTGTGAGGTACATACCAAATGGGGCGTTATACTCTATAATGGGTCTAATGAGGGATGAGTACAGTGGGACAATGACCTCCATTTTCCTGGATGAAAAGCCCTTAGTGATGAGGTGTGCCACATAGAAGGATTTCCTGACTGTTGTGGCGATGTGGTTATCAAAGGTGAGACCACTGTCCACCTGTGTCCCTAAGTCTCTCATCACACTTTCGGTGTTTAGTGTACTGCCACCTATGTGGTAATTCATGGGTACATTGTTTTTCCCAAAGGGGATAACTATACATCTCTTGGCATTAAGCTTGAGCCCATGGCTCTGGCACCAAGCATCTGTTTTTGTAAGGCCCTTTTGTAGAATATCCACATCATTTGGGGATTCAATAATGGCTCCTAGTTTTCAGTCATCTGCAAACTTTGTTAGCCAGAGTCCCTTAGTGCTGGCCTGTACTTCAGAGAAGTAGATGCCAAACAAGAGCGGTCCCAGGACTGAACCCTGAGGTACTCCACTTGTCATTTGTCTGGAGCGTGATTTGGAGTCAGCTACTTTTACAGTCTGGGTTCTGTCGTTAAGCCAGTTGGCAACCCATTGAGTGATGTAGGGATTTATGCCCAGCTTAGTAAGTTTATCTATGATTCCAGAGTGGGGGATGGTGTTGAAGGCTTTGGGGAGGTCCAGATAGGCTGTGTGGACCGCCTTACCCTCGTCCACAGCTCTGGAGACTGATTTGAAGAAGTCAATCAGGTTCAGGAGACAAGATCAGCCCTTCACGAACCCAAACTGGGTGGAGTCCAGTGTTTGAAGGTTGCCAATGTCTTTGTTTATAAGTTCCATGATAATGCGTTCCATGCCCTTGCAGATCAGGCTCATCAGACTGATGGGACGGTAGTTCCCGGGATCCAAGGTGGATCCTCCTTGTGGAGTGGGATAACTGTAGCTGTGTGCCACTCAGTGGGCATGAAGCCTGAGGTGAGGCTATAATTAAACATGACACTTAGGTGAGGTGTCAGTTCATTTTGTAGTTCATGTAGTGCACAGCCCGGGATGTCATTTGGTCCCATGGATGCTGTATTCTTAGCTTTGGAGAGTGCGGTTTCTACCTGTGTGGCCGTGATTACCAGAATTTGGCAATCTTTTGGTAGTGAGATGGGCCCTTTAGGGGATGAGAGGGGGGTGAAGTTGGCACTAAATCGATCTGCCAAAGTGTTGGAGAACCCATCTTGCTTCAGTCTTATGGTGAATTTGACTGATTTGCAGTCCAATTTGACCAGGGATGAGGTGACAACTGGTGAGGAGCAAAGATGACCCATATTGGTAATGACCAAGTCCAGGATTATATTCCCCTTGTTGAGGTGCAGACTAGCTGGTCTAGGGAGTTTGTATTGATGAAATCCAGAAATTTCTTGGCATACTTTTTTAGGACTGAGTCCTTAAAAATCATAGCTCCATCATGCACCTGAGCTGCTAAATGAACTTGGATCACCTAGACCATAGTCAGGGCTTTACCCCTCTACACCACTGGAGATGGATTAATGGATTTTGAGACTTAATTGTCACAACTGTCTCCACTTTAACAGAACTTAGAAATACCTAATTTTCACATTAGTGTTCAACAGGCAAATTCTTTTGAACATATTTATTTTTACTTTTACACATCTTTGCAAAATATTTTTTTCATAACTTCTGCAAAACCAGTTAAACTCAGAACACTCATGCTTATAGCACAGATATCAAAGGTTGAATATCAAATGCACTATACTCCCAGTGCATCTAGTGGCTCAGTTTTTCATTTCCATCAGTGCTGCAGCACCTTCTCACTTCAGTTCTCATTTTCACTCTCCTTATTAAACATCTTTATTAAATTATCGCTTAAAACACAGACACGTGCATTAATAGAAAAGAAAAGAAAACAAATCATAGTAACATTTACCATTATTCATGCACTATTCATAACATAACAATTATTCACACTGACATTACATAAATTGCTAAATACCTGCATTCCCTTAAATCTCATTCACCCTGTTCAACATTATTCTGCTTGCATTGTTCTCACAAACAGCATTTATTTTTATGCAATTTGCTTCATCATTTTCTAAAGATACCACCTCTCTAGTTATTTTATCTTTGTTATAATATTCAGTAATTCAATTACAGTTGGTTTGCATATGGGTACATAGTTTACTACTATAGGCTTTATCTTCATTAGTTTCATATACTAAAAAGACTTGAAACTGTCTCATAATATTTCACAACATCAAAATATCCCTTTCGGGATTTACCAAATACAAAATAACATTATCTGCAAATACAATTATCTTCTCTTGATTACTATACCAGTTATATCCTTGAATTTGTGAGTCCCTTATTTTCTTTGCCAATGGCTGTAAATATAAAGCAAATAATAAAGGGAAAAAAGGGCTACCTGCCTGGTTCCTCTGTTCAAACACAGCTTATTGGAGAGAAACCCTCACATCCTAAGTCTTGCTCCAACCCTTCATAAATCCTCCTAATTAACCCTATTATACTTTCAGGAAATGCAAATGCTTCCATTGCCTTACTCATAAAATCCCAGCTGTCAAATGCTTTCTCTGCATTAAGCCCACCAACAATAGTGGTATTTCCTTACATTCTGCTTCCCTCTGAATCAACATTGCTATATTAATGTCAGCTGTTTGCCTTCCCTACATAAAACCACATTGATCCATATCTATCAATTTTGTCAACACCCTTGTCATTCTTTTAGCTGGTATGGACATAAAGACTTTATAAACTGAAATTTGTCTATACGAAACTGAGTCTTAAGGATCTATACCCCCTTTGGATAGTACAGTCACCACAGCTTTTATTTTTTAAGATGTTGGTGCTCCCCTTCTTTTGCAGAACTATTAAACAAGCCTTTGATATATTCATCATGTTTTACTCTACTAATTCCAAACTTCTGCAGGAATACTATCTATTCCTGGAAACTTCTCTGCTGATTGACTAAGCATCACATTTTTTTATCTAATCTCTCAGTATTTTAGCTTCATCTTCCTCTAACCATGGTATAATTAAGTCTTCCAGGAATATTTGCATTTGTGCCTTTTCATTGTTTCCATATTCCTCTGCTTGATACAAATTTTCATAAAACTTCTGAAATATTTATAACAACTCTACAGGATCTCTTGATACTTCTGTTATCATAGGCTCCCAACGTTTTGTAAAAAACATTTCTATTTTCTGTTGCCTGTCATTTTGCAAAAAGTTTTTGTGCTCTGGAGCTGTTATAAAAAATAGTTGCTTAACAGCAGCCTTTCTAAATTCATGCATATTATCCAAGTACTCTGCAATAGCTCATCCTCTTGTTCTGTCAGATTTCCCTTACTCTGCAATACCTTTACTAGCCTCTCTAAATAACTTCTAATATTCTTTCCCCTATCTCATTCTCTTTTACTTGTACCTTATTTTTAAACTCCGTTTCATTTTATCCCACTCCCTAGCTATCCCCACTGAAAAATGTTGTATATATTTCCTAATAACACCTGGATCATTTGTTCTACTCGTATCTTAAAATTCTCTCTCTTTTTTAAGCAGGTAATTAGGACTCATTTTACTTCATTATCCCCTCACCTTATCTTAGTTTTTATCAGTCCGTGATCTGAAATAGTTATTGGCCACATGTCAAAGCTTTCATTTAAATGCACCTCCTTCTGTGAAATATTAATTCTATCCAGTCTTGCCCTGTTACTGTAACTTGGTGAATAATACGTAAATTCTGATTTCCTACTACTGAATTCATAACTTCCATACCAAATATTATCATATATTTCTTCAGAAGCACACCCTCATTTGTAATATTTTCCATTCTATACCCCCTCCCTGATACACAGAGCTGTCAACAGACTCAGGGAAAAGTCCAGAAATAATCAGGGACATTTTTAAAATACTAGCACTATTAACTTGAGACAGTGACAGAATAAAAATATGTGAATTAATATCCATTTTCTGAACAAAATTAAGTCTATAACTCTAATTACTAACATTACTTATTAAGTGAAATTCAACACCTTTTCTCTAATAGTCACCAGTTTTAAGAAGAATTGAGAGTGACAACCTAAAATTAGAGTCAAAATCGGGGACAGTTGAGAGGTATGCTGATGCATCCTTACTATTGCAAATCAAGTTCCAGTCCCCATACATTAATAATACTCCCTACTGAAAAGATGATTCTTTCTTCCCACATTTTAAACACCACAACAGAAGTTTTTTTTTTTTTTTGGTGGAATATACATATAAGAAAGTGTAATCTTCCTCCATTGTCAACAGCCCATTAGTAATCTACCATTGTTGTCTTTTCCTTCTTCTGTCATTACCACCATCTAAATCTTCATGTTTTTTTACAACTTATCCAGACACCCACCAGAATAAATAAGAATTCCATCAAGCATTCTACTCTTGACTGGATACTAATCAGCAAGAGCCCCCAATCATACACAGCTGGCTGCCTACAGGATAGCCTCAGTGATCATACCCCAACTTTCCTACTAAAAAAACAAATATATCAGGCTAAACCAATTACCTATCAGCAAATAGGAATAAAGTAAACTTTAACCCTGACAATTTCATCTCAGTCCTAAAAAACTGTAACTGGACTTCAGTAAAATAGATCAACCTTGATGACGCTGTCCAATTTTTCAGTACCACCCTCCTTAAAGTCCTAAACACCATGCGCCCACAAGATTTACTAGAGTTAAAGTCCAGTCCTCCCCATGGCTACAACAAGCCACTAGATCAGAAATGAAAATCCGAAATAGAGCCTGAAATTACTGGCACAAGACAAAAAGCCCTTCTGATAGACAGACATTCTGTGAATTACATAACAAAGTCAAAAAATTAATAAAACAGGACAAAATCCTATATTACCAGTCTGCCCTGAACTCCACCCAAAACAACCCTAAACAATTCTGGTCAACCATCAACTCCATCCTCCACCCAGGAAAAGTAGGAACCCCTCCACTAAACAAACCAAACTCCTCTGAAAACATTGCCACCTCTTTCAACACTCACTTCACACAATCTGTTCTATCACTAGCAAAATAAAACAACCCCTCTCCCCTACCCCCTCCAACTACACCTAGTAACCTGCCCACTGCATTCACTTTCTCTCCTATCCCTACCTCCAACATAAAAAAACTCTTATCAAAACTAAAGCCCACAAAACTAGCAGCTGACAACCACCCAGCTGAGTACCTTAAAATTGCAGCTGAAGCCCTAGCCTACCCAGTTGCAATCCTGATTAACCGATCTTTATCTGAAAGCTATGTCCCTTCACAATGGAAAATATCCCACATTATCCCCCTCCACAAAGGTGGGCCCTCCACAGAATTCACCAACTACCGGCCCATAGCAATTCTGTCTCCTCTATCAAAAATAATTGAGAGATGCATTCACTCTCAGGTTCTAGGCTACCTCCTTGCTAACAACCTCCTATCTAACACACAGCATGGTTTCCGACCATACCACAGCACAACCACTGTCTTACTTGCTTTCACTAATACAATCTTTCAACATAAAAACAATGGTTATTTCAGCTCTGCAACTTTCCTAGACCTATCTAAAGCATTCAGCATGGTCTCTCATAAACAAATCATCACTGTCCTCAATACTCTATCCTTCTCACAATCTGTCACAAACTGGTTCTAGAGCTACTTGACTGACCGCCATCAATCCGTTGTTTGGCATAATGATATATTCCCCCCAACTCCCTGTCTCAATAGGTGTTCCCCAAGGATCCATCCTTGGACCCTTACTCTTCTCCATATTCACTACTAATCTAGCCTCTGCTACCAAACAAGCCACTCTTGTACAGTACGCAGATGATTCCACCATCATCTGCTCAGCCCCCTCCCTACTTGAACTTCAAAAGAACACACAGGAAGCCTTTTCCTCAGTTGAAACTTGGCTTTCAGATGCGCAATTAATACTTAACCCAAACAAAACAAAACTCCTCATCTTCCAACCCACCAAACACAATCTAAACACCCACCAATTTAATATTAAAGCCAGTGATAACACCATTATCCCCGCAACAGACCACACCAAACTACTTGGAGTTGAACTTGACAATAACCTCAAGTTTGACATCCACATCTCGTTAACCATAAAAAGTACACAAAAAACTAGGAGCTTTATACAGAAATAAGCAATTCCTCACCAAAACAGCCAAGATTTCAGTTGCAAATAGCCACCTTATCTCCACCCTACTCTACGCTTCTCCAATATTTACCAACCTAAGGCAAAGTGAGTTTGGTAAACTCGAAGCATGCTACAACAAAATATCAAAGTTTGCCACTGGCGCAAACTACCATAGTCACCACTGCACCTCACTTACTGAACTAGGCTGGCTAGAACTCCCTCACCTCCTTCAATGGTACCAACTCTCATTCACCCACAAACTACTAAATCATCCTCTAAAAGTTCCCTCCCTCCAAAATCTATTCCAACCCTATCATACCACCAGACCACTATGCTCCAGCAACAAAAATCAATTACAGGTAACTAACACCAGGAACTCTGCTGGAGAAGCTTTCTTCTCCTACTCCATGGCAAAATTATGGAATACCCTTTCTCACACTATAACATCTGTGTCATCACACACTAACTTCAAAGCTGTTCTAAAATGTCATCTAAAAGAGAACTGGACATGCCCCTGTAACAAACCTCTCTAACATCTCTACCCCAACCTCTCTAATCCCTTTCTTCCACCCCTCTAACTACCTTGGATTGCAGCCAAATACATTGCTTGTAAACCTATATCTCAGCTGTAATCTTAGCCACTGTTATTCAATGGTAATAGCTGCTAGCTCAGCTATTAAAATACTTGTTAGTCCTTATGGCACCAATGATATGTGTTGTACCATTTAACTAAATAATTTCATTTTGAATTATAACTGTTTACTACTATTTTTAAACAAAACCTACCTATACTTCTTGTAACTTGTAATTAATTGTTGTTTTTATTGTGGAGCTTTTCTCCCTGGGCCACTGCTGAAAAAGGACCTGTGTCCAGTAGGATTTTCCCAGTCAACAAATGTAAATAAATAATTAAATAAATAAATAAAATAAATTATTGGAGCCCCTCTAGCAGTTAGTATTATTACTCCATTTTCCTTTATTCTGAAATCTTTTTTTGTTAAATTTACATCTTTTTTATCCAAATGTGTCTCCGGCAATATTACACCCTGTATTTCTTAATGTAGTTCACTACTTTTTGCTGTCTATATCTGTAAGGTCATTTACGTTCCATGATAATATGGACAGAGTAGCCATTATGGTAGAAAACTATTACTCTCACCTAGTATACATCACTGTTCTTATCAATGTGTGTTTCCAACTTCTTACATTAACGCAATAATGTTTGTCAGACTGATCACTAAAGCAGTTACTTCTTATCATTTTTATTTGAACCACATTTTTCGAGACTTTTTGATTCACTGAAGACATTCAAACAAAAAACTAAATACATTTTCAGAATCCTTCACCCCCTTTTCACTTAAAACAAATATACAAAACTATGTACATTTTCAACAAATGAAATTTTCTCAATATAGGAGCAGGTGTCCCATATCGATGGCTGAGCCCATAGGTAGTACCTAATCTAAAGTTAAAGTTACCCATGATAAAATGTATTCTACAGCCAGTGTTTTCACTTACTTGCACTAACTGATATCTGTTAATTTGGTATTACTATTCCCCTCCCTGGTGTAAAAAAACAGCTTGCCTGCTTTCAGTAAACATTAACTTTTAGCCCTAAGAAAAAGTACACTGGTTACCTTTAAACAAATAACCACATTGTGCAGTGATCTATTAAATGCATTAAAGTTCGTTTTCACCATTTTGAATCTCATTTTGTCTTACACACATCAATTTCCACAGTTATGTTCTTTAACTTTGTACTAGTGATTTCACCCATTCTGTATATATCCACAACTTTCAATAAGGCCAGGTCTGCTTCTTTAAACAGTCTGCCCCATTGTGTAGTCATTTCTAATACCACAAGTTTTTCTATTTCTAACCACAACTTAACAAACTCAGTCTTTGGGTAATTTCTTCAGCTTATATTAATGAGTATACATGGTTTATTGTGCCCTTATAAAAAATAAATAGGAAATTGAAAACTCTTTTGAGGCTTGCACTAATTCCTGACCTTCTAACTACTGCAATTTTTCTGTCTTTTCTTCTTCTACCAGAACAACATACATAAATGAGGCATTAGTCCTTTTCTGCTGTTCCTATTACAATGAGAAATAAGGAATTTCTGGAAACAAAACCATTATTATTATTTTTTTACTAAATTTTCTTGCAGCAAGAGAATTTATGGTAACTGCAGAATAATATATATTCTGAATGCAAACTGAAATATATAAACTCTCAAAAGCCAAATACAGTTTTTCATTTCTGATAGGATGTAACACTATGATGATGGTCATGTTGTTTAATAGACTGTGAATGTGCCATTTGCCCCAAGCCTTCAAGAGACTTTTACCCTGAGTCCTTCTAGAAAGAAAGTGTACTAAATAACAAGCAACTTATTATTGCCAGGTATCACTGTACTGTGATATGTGTGTTTTTTCTCTCTCTCTTTCTGTATATACAGAAACACAGATTTGTGAAATATTTGTGAATATACATATTTGCATATAGAGAACTATTATATATGCATATATGTTTGCATATTTGTACTCCAGAAATTACACTGATCTATATATTTATACAAATGCTGGAGACTTGGGACTTCTGTCCTTGAATAAATACAAAACCTACTGGAATATTCTAAATTAATACTGTACAGGGAATAAAAATTATCAGCTTCTAACTTTTAAAGTAAGTGCTACTTTTACTTTAATACACAGCCATCATTCTCTGATACCAGTTTTATTATCCTGTTCACGACCGCAAATGTTTTCCTGAGGTGTTTATACTAAACAGTCAAAGGCTAATACACATGCACTTTAAGGAAGGAAACACGAAAGCAAGTTCCGGGAAATAAGAAGCCACTCGGACAATGGCGGAAAGTATTTATTTAAAAAAATGAACATTTGATGCTAACTGTACATATCCACTACTGTTTCTTATTCATTATCTGGCTGGAGTTCACTTTCTAAGATTAAATTCCGTAGCATGCAATATTACCGAATCAAAAAACCCAACAGTGTGATGGGGGGCATGTTACCCTTTGCTTCCTAACCCTACAAGCATTCAAGATGGGATTATAAACTCTGTACTGCGCATTAAATAACAGCACCTAAAAAAAAAATTATCTTCATAACCACCAAAAGTACCCCTCCCCAACAGTGAAGAGGATTCCCCCGTCTCCCCCACATTGGAACTCCTCAGTGAGGGTTCCCTTGCTCTAACTCCTCCTTCAACAATGTTTGGAGCGGTAGTCATGTGACTTGCCCACCCACGGCCGTTGCGTCGGTTTGTTTTCGCCGCCATTTTGTGTTGCATTACTGGGAAAAAAGGGTTTGTGTGCCGGGAGTTACGGGTGGATATCATTAGTCTGTGAAAATATAATTGGGTTTCTGCTTGAGGGGAAGAGCAACAAATCTCCATCCTCTCCATTTGTTTTGTTATTGAAGGAAAGTGACAAATCAGAAGGAAACTGAGCAATCTAAACGAAATCAGGCAGTCAAGCCCACCTCCTCCCTAGCCAGGGAGACTGAGAAGCGGCAGTATTGCCGCAGCATCGAGGGGACATGACGGCACTGTGGCCCGAACCCCGAAAATGCAGCTAAGCTTGAGGTATGTGAAGCAGTTTGTTCGGAGACCCATAATGGGGATTGGAAATGAGTTGTAAAAATGAGGTGTACTTTTGCATGCTCAGTTTGTAATTATTTAGGTTATGTGTAGGTTTAATGTCGTTGTCTCGTTTCACAGTATTGGCTGCAAATTATGAAGTGGGGCCTGAAGTGAATTTGGTTTTGGGAGTGTCTGGAACATCATTGTGCAGTAAGAGGTATGGGTGTTTTCGCTGAGGACCGCAGTGTTTCAGTTTGACAGTTGGCTGGAGCTGTTGCTTGTAACTAAGGCAACGCAAGCGTCTGTAGCTGCTATGCTCTGCAGACTTAGGCTTTTGAGCTGATGCTTTGCATAATGGTTTGTACGGTGTTGGGTTGAGTTGAGTTCATTCCTTTTATAGCCTGGTTGTGTTTCTACAGAATTTCAACATTTGGTTACTTCATCGTTGATGAACCAGATAGATATGTTTACTCTGTGGTCTACTCTTTCATTTGTGTTGCTTTTGTTACGTCTGCTTGAGGTGGCCTCACATGAGCTAACCTGCGTATATTTGGTAGTAAAACTGGTTGTCCTGCAGGTCCCAGAGTTGTGTGTTATGTATAATACCTATCTGCTCGTATTGCGCTTGTTGTTGGTTTGTGTGGAACGTATGAATAAAACTTCAAGTGGTCTCATTTCCATTTATCCTTGTGTGGTGAGACCTAGTCCTTGCCAGGCATTACTGTTTTGGAACTGTAACTGACGCAGCTTTCTTGTGTGGGATTTCAAGAATTGTATATATCCCGATCACTTTGCTGGTGATACATCTTTTTTATATTGTTTTAGTTGCAACATTCATAGCTTTTCCCGCGTAGTTGGCTTTTTAGCCACATTTTTATTTTCTGCTGTTATATTTTTATATGCTGTAGGAGCGACACTCAGCAGTACAACGCTGGCGATCAAAAGTTGGTTGAGTAAAGTGCTGTGGATGGCAGTCTATAGATGTGTTAACATGATTTACTATTCATCTTGTACGAATACGTTTCAGATGTCATTATTTTGGCTAATAGTGGATGTAAAAGCTGGACAGATATGCTTGTTTACAAAATCCGTGTTCACTTCAGGCGTTCGAGTCATCTTTTTTTTTTAACAGAGAAACATCAAGACTGTACACTAGTTCTGTGACATCTGCACATTTACTCATCCTTTCTGTAGACTAGTTTATGGATCAGTTTTTGTAAAATAGTAATTAAAAAATGCAGTTCCATTACTTAGAACAATGTGTTTTGAATGGGAGTCATTTGTGATGTTATGTGATTTTCTTTTTCATCGTATTGCAGAGTACTGACTTTTTACGTACTACTTTGTTTTTAAAGTAGTATGTTTTGTTTATTTTTTGTTGATTGCTTAACATGCCTTTTTCAGAGGAGGTCCGGTGAGGAAAAATTCCAAAGTATCGTATTTAGTGCAATCATTATTTATAGTAACAAATTTTATAATGCAGTTTCAGCGACTACATAACGTAATATAATAAAGTTTGTATTGATATCCACAAACATTGTATTTAGAAACTTTGAGTCTTTACAGGTAGAAGAGTGGTGTATAAGCAAGTTTGAGTGTTAGAGTAGTGACGGAATAGTAATTTGCTTGTGCTGATTAGAAGCAGATGTAATAGTTTAAGAACTGCAGTAAAGTGAGGTGTTGGGGGAAAACAGGTTGCGTGATTTGAAGCTTTAAAGGGAGGTATAATAAAGGTGATGGCTGTTATGGTTCTCTCTTATGTAAAGATGCACTTTTTGGGAGGATCAACTCATTAGGGCACAGAACTGTAACCAGTGAATGCACTGGTATTCTTTTACAGTTATGATTTATTATACATGTTGCATTCCTTCTACATGTAATTTTATAGTTTAGTTCCCTAGTTTGTTATTGATTGATTACAGGTTGTCCATTTCAACCAAAGCCACTTTTCAGTGGTCGCCTGGAGGGAGAGCTCCACTGTTACAATTATAGTGCAATTTAAAGTTCTCACAGATCCCCCAAGGTTAGCGTATACCTGCAGTGTGCACGCTAAACATTTTTTGAAAAGAAAACTAAGCTTAAATAAAAAAAAATGTCCAAGAACTTCAGCTAACCTGCCAGGGCATAATGTAGTTTTTAGAAAACAATAATATCCATTACTAAAGGTTTCTATTTGGAGCAACCCGCAAACTTTTTTTTTTTTTTTTAAAACCAAGGAGCCACCTTTCTCATTGGCTTTACAAAAACTAAGCTGAAAAATAGACCTCCAAGAACTTCACCTTCCTGGCCAGGACATATTTGTTTAGGAAACAAAACGACTCCCAGCTAAAGTTTCCTATCTGGAGCAACCTGCAAGTGTGTTTCACCAAAGAGCCACCAGCCTCCTTGGCAACTGATTTTTTTTGCACTTACAAAATTGGCTCATCATAAATTAGTATTTTTTTTTTTGGAGGCAAAACTTTATATGTATTTGAAACACCTGTTAAAGTGGACACTGCTGGGAGCCATAATAAAAAGTAATTACTTTTATACTAAAGTCTAATGTCACTACCAGTTATTCATGCAGTATTTTTCTTATTTCTAGCATACAGATAACGAAGGAGGAGTACCAGTCTATGTTCTCTTTTAGCTGCACCACAATCTACTGATTGTTTTCCTTCCTATGAGGATTACCGGCATCAAACAGATGCCCTACGCAGACAGTCTCAAAAAACTCCAGCTTTACTCCGTCGCATGTTGCCTTCTCAGAGGTGATATCTGCCTAACATACAAAGCTATGTCAAACCCAGAGCTGTTGGACATGCTCCACTCAAAGAAATCTGAGCTACATGCTCTAGAGACCTAAACCTTGTCACCACAATAAACAGAACATGCTTGAGGGATAGATTCCTGTCCCAGAGACTTCCCATACTCTGGAACAAACTACTTATCTATATCAAACAAAGCTCCTCATTAGCACTCTTCAAGAAAAATCTTGATGATTGGATGGGAAATAGGAAATTCAACCCCGGGGATCATCTCTGTGGCTCTGCTCGACAGGGGCACAGGAAAATAATTTTCTTGGGTGGCAAAAGCCAGGGTACCTTTTTTGCTAGGCTTGTATAGGCCCTATGGCTGATAGCCTGGTACCTACCTATGAACCTAAGTTTCAGCACACTGCCCCCGTTCCTTGCCCCTTTCATGGAACCACAGCCACCATAGTTGTTGTTGTTTGTCTTTCAGCTTTTCCTGGTTAGGGGTCGCCACAGCAGAACTCCAGTCCGCTAATGATTGGCAGTTGTTTTTTTATGGTGTCGAGTTGCCAGCCCGATGCCCAACCTTCAACGAAGGCACGCCCATTCAACGCATGTCTTTCGAACGCCCACTCGATCGCGGAGAGGACATGCAGACTCCACACAGAAGGCACTCCCAAACCCAAGGCTAGAATCGAACAGGAGAACCTCTTGCTGTGAGGCAACAATGCTATCACTGCACCACCGCGGAAGACTACCACAGCCACCATAGTATTCTGCATAAATACCATAAACCAGCACTGCAATGAAAACAAACTCTTATTTTCCATATTTCATGACCTTTCCCACATGGACACATAGACCACACCCTAACCTCACTAGGACTGCACAACCTACAATATCCTGGATAGCAGTGGGATACAGTGTGTAATGTGGTGATCTGCTGCTCCTTCCTTTCAGCCTATTAAAGCTGGAGTATCTCAAGGTTCCATCCTTGACCCATTGCCTTTTAATATATACATTGGTAACATCATCTGTGTCCTGCACCTGCATTGTCATTCATTGTGAAGAGTATTCTACTCTCATCTGCTCAGCCACAACTCTAAATAAACTTCAAGCCCTCACACAGTAATTATTAACAAAGAAAATTGGTTCTAAATTACAACTGTTGGTGAATGCTAAAAAGACTAAACTAAGGGAGTTTTTAACAAAAAAATGTAACCAGACTGCATCAACCCCTTCACGATCACTCTGCACCATGATTCCCCTGTTGCGACGTTCCACTACAGAACTGCTTGGCATTAAGATATCTAACAAGCTGACATTTGAAGACCACATTCACAACTCAGTTAAACAAAAAAATAACAAAAAATTGGTACCCTACATAAAGCCAACACATACCTATTAGAACAAGCCTGTAACATCACATCCACTGCTCATCTCCTTCCAAGCCTGCTGTATGCATCACCTTTCTTCACTCATCGTCATATCACTCAACTAACTAAACTTGGTATCATAATAAAATAGCAAGGTCTGCAGGTGATGTACCCAGCCAAACTTGGCACAGCGTTTCCCTCCAAAAACTATCCTGGTTCGACGTTCTAAGTCAGCTTAAACTCTGTCAACTAAAAATAGCACAAAATATTTTCTACTAAACCAAACCCCAAACTGTCCAGCAACATAAACCACTGCTAGTGGGGTATATTCCTTCACAGTCCCTGAGGTCAGAACCACTGGCATTGCCACAGTAACCAGAGCTCTAAACTCCCATGGCAGTGCACTATACTCCTGAATTGTAGCTGAAGTGTGGAGCTATCTACCAACTGACATACAGCAAGCAGCATGCCATCAAAATTTCAACCATAATGCAAAAAGTCTATTTCTCGACCCACCCTACTGTAACTGTAGCCTCTCCAAAGTTTCCCCCATATTAAATCATCCCTGTCATCTTCTCCAAACCACTGTCCCCTAAGACAAACATTTGCATTTTTCTTTACATTATTAATTACTTTCACTGTTATTTATCACCATTTTAGTTTTTGTATGTAAATACTTACAAATTGAACTATTTTGCACAAAATGTAACTTTTTTCTTGTATTCCTGTGTACAACTCAGAAATATTCTAAATGTTGTATCTTCTAAAAATGCATATTAATTTTTTTTCATCGTATTAATACATGCCAACGTCATTTTTTTTCTGTGTACTACTGCAACTGGAGCTTTTCTCTCTGGGCCTTTGCTGGTCATACTTCAGAAAACGTACATTATTATTTTTTATTTTATTTAAGTTGCACTACATTACAAACTAGAGAGGTGTTTGGGCATATTGCTGTTTTTTTCTCTGATACTGTGGCATTGAAGTAGAAAACCTTGATTATAATTGAGATTTCCTAAATTTGATTAGTGGCTCTGGCACTGGAAGGTACATGGTGGGGAGGTTTGGAGTGAGTGGTTGACATTGGCACTTCCACCTTGGGATGAAAGTGGATCTATGTGGCCCACTATATATCTAACCCATGCAGAAATGTTAAAGGATTGCAAGAGCAACTGTTGTGTTGGCGTGGCTTCATGCTACCGATAAAGCAGGGAGGAGGGGGCAGATGTGTGGAAGTAGACAAAGGATTTCTCAGAACAGCAAGTGTATACTGGAACCACTGGTTACCATAGTGGGGGGGGGGTACTTGAAGAGGGGGCCAGCGTAAAATTGGGACAGCTGGTTCTGTAACATGCAACTGTTTTGTTTCCTTGGGAAAAGAATGGGCTGATAAGGCTATCACTCGAAGCGTGGATTTAATTTGCCATAGTATTCTTGCTGTGGTCAGGGAATGACGGGGCCAATCTCCTACCTGCATAGGGAGAAAAATGGAGCAGGTGAGTGATGGTGATTGCGTAGAAGACAAAAATACATAGAAAAATCTCCATTTCCTGAATATTTGTAGATATAGAAAGGCAGACGTGGCAGTAGCATGGTTGAAGAAAAGAAATGTATAATTGTAGAAAGCTGGAAATGGTTGAGTAAAACAGATCAATTTGTAGGCTAATAACAAAGAGAGCTGTAGTGGGAAATGAGATTAAAAGCAGAGTATTGATTGGTAGTACTGTGTAAGGAAAGGATTAGTGTTTCTTGATCATGTTGTTGAGCTTGAGTGAGAGGATACTAAATAGTTAAAGAAAATGGTAGTTTGGACCAGTTAAGTGATTCCTGTGCAGTGTAAGCTTTAGTCTGGTTAAGAAACTGGTTGTAAACTTTTGCCTTGAATGCTGCTTTGGTGGTTAGGTTCTTTTTATTGCAGAGGAGCTTGTTCCAAATTTTTGATTTGGCATTGCAGACAACTCCGTTGTTGAAAGCATATTGACTTCTGTTGGAGCGGCTATATGTTATAAATGAATGGATCTTAATTCCATGCTGTGATGTTATGCCATGGTAAATGTTAACTTAGTTGTCTGGTAGTGTGGATGGGTTTACTATTGAAATGTCGAACGGCACTACATTGACTGTACTATAGTCGAACACGGAAGTTCAAAAATAGTAATGTCGACGACAAAAAAAACAATCTAGGAATGGTTTTAACATGGGTCAAGGTAGATGTTCAGTATTATTCAGAACTACAAACTTCTCCCCTACCTCGACCCATGTTAAAACACAGTCCTACGTTGTTTTTTTTGTCGTCGACATTACTATTTTCGAACTTCCGCGTTCGACTATAGTACAGTCGATGTAGTGCTGTTCGACATTTCAATAGTAAACCGTTTGGATGTGGTATGGAAGAGACTAAAGGAAAAGCGTAGCTGCAGTTAGCCCAGACATTTGTAAGGCTCCACTTTCTGACATTATTGAGGGATATATAATCATGTTTTGTAGAATTTATACATAAAAGCCAATTTGACTACTGTATTGTATGCTTTCTCAAGCATGGTCTAAGGGTTTTCAGATAGGTTGGTGAATAGGATTGGATTCAAAACCATTTTGGAGAATAGCATGGAAGCCAGTTTGGCTTTTGTAGAGGGGTACAGGAACAACTTGGTTCTGTAGAAATACCCCAGAGTTTGACACCATTTTTTAATTGCTAGGTCAGTGTGCCCATTCAGAGCTGGGGACTTTACAAGTCTGGCCCATCCCTGGCTTGACTGAGAGGGCATCATCAACAAAAGAAATATACAACTGATAATCATCTTGGATACGTTTAAGTGAAAATCTTAAGATCTACAGCAGTAATTCTAATTTGTAAGAGACTGAAGTGTTTTTGTTTTTTTGCTTTAGATAATGTGTTCTCTAAGTGTGCTATGGTGGAATTATCTGCATATCAGAGTGTAAACCATATTAGTGGCAGCATGTAGGAGTCACTTTGGGGGAATGATGACTTAATGCAGATCAGTGAATGTCACTTTGTTAGGTAGTGTATATTGGAGTGAGTCAAACAGTTGAGAACCCACTAGGACTTGGACAGTTAAAACCATAAAATAAATTTAATCTTAAAAATAAATAAGTGCTTTCGGAAACTTCTTCCGTAAGGAGTAAGAATAATTCTGTTTAACTGTGTAGTTTCTTTCAGACAAGTAATCCTTAAATCAAGTTTAATGTACATTTCTTCATGTCTAGGTTGCCAAGTCTGATGTGGAGGGCATTGTAATGGATGGTAATGAAGGCTTTTGGACAAGTGAAAGATGAAGGTTGCCATACCATGACTTGTGGTTTTAACTGTTTTGAATGATCTCATCAAACAGGAATATAGTGGTATGGACACTGTTCCTTGTTTAGTTGGAAAGAGAAATCTGTTAAGAGTTTAAGAGTAGAGGGTATCTGTGAGTAAGGAATGAATTATCCTTTCAAAGAACTTTGATAGAGAGATTCATGTAACAGTAATTCTAAAAATTATAAAAAGTACCATCTCTGGGCAGTGGAATGACAAGCTTCTTTCCATATCTTTGGTATTATTCTCTGCAAGATGTCTCTGTGTATGAGGGCTGTCAGCAGAATGGTCATTGATTTAGAAATTGTTTTCTTGTGAACCTGGGTGTTGGTCTGTTGGCACCACATTAACTTCTTGTCGTTTTCATTCTAGTTGAATTTCTGGAGTTCCAAAATATTCTTCATGTTTAGAAAAAAATATAGTTGTGTTAGTTGGTTTAGTCAGGTTGTTTTTTTGTTGAACCGAGAACAGGTGGCACTGTTCTCAAGAAGTTTGTTATTTTAATGGTCATAATTCATTGCAGCTGTAGTTCTTGGACAAGTTTGGGGACTTTGCTTGCAATTAACTAAAAGTGTATATAGACACAAGGAAAACCATTTCTGTCTTGCTTAAGAAAAGTGTATTACACATTGGTGATATCAACAGTAATACGGCCCAGACCGCAGAATCCTTAATAAACGCATTCTATGAACACCTTCAGGAATGCATGGATCATGCAATCCCAAATAAAACCAAGACCCAGTCCTCCAAAGGCAGACGTCCTGTCTGGTGGGCCCCAGCCATAAACAAACTATACAATAGAAGGAGGAAGCTACTACATGACAGAGCAAAATCCCAAAAAGGGAAGGCATCTCTGATCAGGATTAGCAAAAAACTATGGGCACTCATAAAATCGTCTAAGGCCAGCTTCGAGAGAAAAATTGCACAGGACACTAAGGATAATCACAAGGCTTTCTTTAGTTATGTTAGGAACCTGGGTGGGAATTCCCAGATATGCTCAGAATTAGTCCAAAATGACAAAAAATACACCAAGCCCACAGACTTTGCCAACATCCTAGCTGACAGGTTCAGTGCAAACTTCTCCCCCCTCTCCCCACCAAAAGGGCAAATATCTATCCCAACAGAGTGCTGCCCCTGACATCTCAGATGCTCAGGTAAGAGCCGCCCTCTCCAAAGCAAAAAACACAGCATCAATGGGACCAGATGGTGTCCCGGGCTGCGTCCTACATGAACTCCAAGAAGAGCTAAACCCAAACATACAACTACTGTTCAATCTTAGCCTTACTACAGGATATGTACCCAAAGAGTGGCGTACAGCAACAGTGGTCCCTCTCCACAAAGGTGGTGCCTCAACGGATCCTGGAAACTATCGCCCCATAAGCCTGACTAGCTTGGTCTGCAAAGCTATGGAAAGGATCATCATGGACCTCATAAATAAAGATATTGGGGACCTACAGACACTGGATCCTACCCAGTTTGGCTTTGTTAAGGGCAGATCCTGCCTCTTAAACCTGGTCGAATTCTTTGAAACGGTCACCAAGGCCATTGACGAGGGGAAGGTGGTCCACACAGCCTACCTGGACCTCGCAAAAGCCTTCAATACAATTCCCCACTCGGGCATTATAGATAAGCTCACCAGCTTAAATATAAACCCCTATGTCACTAGATGGGTTGCAAACTGGCTCAAGGACAGAACCCGCATGGTTAGAATTGCTGGAGCCATGTCAGACTCCAAACCAGTTACAAGTGGCATCCCACAAGGCTCAGTCCTGGGACCTCTCTTGTTCGGTATATATTTCTCGGCGGTACAGGCCAACACGGAAGGACTGTGGCTGACCAAGTTCGCAGATGACTGCAAACTGGGCGCCATAATCAACTCTCCAGCCGACACAAGCATCCTCCAAAAGTGCCTCATAGAAACAGACAACTGGTGCCAGAGCCATGGCCTCAAGCTAAATGCCAAAAGTGTATAGTCATCCCCTTTGGCAAAACAAAGTGCCCACAAATTACCACATAGGTGGTAATCCATTAAGTACAGAAGAAGTCATTAGGGACCTGGGGACCCAAGTTGATAGCAATCTCTCATTTGACAACCACGTGGCCAAAGTGGTTAGAAAAACATTTTATATAGCCCACCTAATCATGAAGGGATTCACATCTAGATCAGTGGAGGTCATCGTACCTATTTACTCATCCCTCATCAGGCCCATAATTGAGTACAATGCCCCTTTTGGGATGTACCTTACCAGACACCTGCAGCAACTGGAAAGACCCCAAAAGTACCTCACCAAGAGGATCAAAGGGCTCAAACAGATGCCATATGCTGCCCGGTTAAAGAAACTCCAGCTCTACTCAGTGGCATACCGCCTGCTCAGAGGCGATCTGTGCCTGACGTATAAAGCCATGTCCAACCCGGAATTAATGGACATGCTGCACCTCAGAAAATCCAAATCCCATCGAGCTACGCCTCGAGACTTGAACCTCAGCACTGAAATAAATAGGACATGCTGGAGGGACAGATTCATAACCCAGAGGCTCCCTTCACTCTGGAATAAAATCCCAGTCTAGGTTAGGCAGAGTCCCACATTGACTCTCTTCAAGAGGAATCTTGATGAGTGGATGGGAGATCGTAGGTTTACCCCGGCTATCACTTCTGTGTCACTGTTAGACAGAGGCACAGTATACTAACCTCAAAAAAAGGCATAGCAAAATTAATTTAAAATGGGTGGCAAAAGCCAAACACACTCTGGCTAGGCTTATAAATGCCCTAGGGCAGATAGCCTAGTATGAACCTATGAACTGACTGGCATCATCCTGGACTGGGATGAATAACAAGTGCTGTATTCTTTTATTTTTCAGACACTTTAGCCAGCTAAAAGGGGCAAATATTGCAATCATTTTTTTCAAGCTTGTCATACATTTTTTTTGGGGGGGGGGTTCTCTTCACTGCATAATCCTGCCACTTCCTACCCATTGCCCCACGTACATTGCCAGGTGTGCTATCCACTTTCTAACTGTCCCGACTTCCTTTGAGATGGCTGAAGCCAGCACGTAGCTTAAGGGCATTGTAGGGATCTGATAGTCTTGTTTTGACCTACTCTGTTATTCTCTCAAGGTTCAGAGTGTTTTCATAAGTCTGCCAAGTATTCAGAACACTATGTCTGGACAATCCCCACAAGTTTCACCTGCCAGCCTGGCCAACATAGGCATACTGAGGCAGTGTAGCAACTGCCTCATGTTCACGGACAGTCCTTTTCTGCTAGCACATAAGTCTTCTACTTGTGAAAAATGCATTTACATCAGTAATTTGGAATCCATTCTCTCTAGCTCCACAGTCAGAACTCTTGACAAAGAGGAGATTGCCAGCACAAACACCACACCACCCACATCACATAGCCAAGCGCAACACACACCCGCCTATGAAGGGGTCTTCAATAAAAACTTGCCTAAACAACAGAGACCCTCAAAACACACTCGCAAACATTCCACACAACACCAAACACATCACACACAGTAGACAACACACCAGTGTCACAAACACAGCCCATTAGGCATAACAATAAACCAAACATACTAGTCATTGGCGACTCAGTAGTGAGACACACTGATGTCCCTCTCACCAGGCTCGACAAGGAGAAGGTCATGGTCAGTTGTCTGTCATGTGCCACAATCTGTCACATACCCATGCAGTTTAGTCTCTTCACAGCAAGTACATGTTTGACACTGTCATTGTCCGTGTTGGTGTGATTGACTTGAGATGTACCTCCCTTGACTATATGAACAGAGACATGATTGAGCTCTCCGAGTATCTGGCCAAGGCAGGTATGACCCTACCCCTAAGCAGCACCCTACCTTCACCAAGAATGATATGACAATACCAACAAAATAAAATTGACTTCAACAATTGGCTTAGTATCTGGTGTCTTTCCAATGGGATGCAGTATCTGTCTGCCTGGGATGCATGGTTGACAAGCCTCGATGCTTTGCCAGAGATGGCCTCCACCTTTCACCCCTGGGGTTCTGGATCCTGGCCAAGGCTCTTGCCTCTCCCATTGTGCATTTTTTATGATATGTCCCAAAGACAAATTTTCCAACATAAAAGATCTGGCAGAAACAAATTGAGGGTCATACTTCTTAACGCTAGGAGCCTTAACCTGAAAATGCATTCACTGGAGGCGGTCCTCACACTGGAAGATGCTGATGTCTGTGCGGTCACAGAAACTGGGTTCAAGGCTACGGATAGCACCCCTGCCTTACCAGGCTATATCTCATTCCACACTTTCTGACCCCAAAATGAGGTCCGAAAGACTAAGGGTGGTGAAGTCTCTATCTTCATTAAGGACAAGAACACCTCCAGACTGGTTTGCCAACATGACACACTGGAATTACTCCAGGTGCAACTGACAGTTGGGAAGACACCCATCCAAGTTATAGTCAACTATAGACCCCCCCCTCCATGACTCAGGGCACCCACTCCTCCTACCTGGCCCTACTTGACTCCATCACTGTACCCCTTAACACTCTGATCCTTGGTGACTTCAACTATCTCACCATAGACTGAGTGAACTGTTCATGCTCTAATGCACTTACACAATGATTCCTTGACTTCATCAATTCTAAAGCACTAGACCAACTTGTCTCATCCCCCACAAGGGGAGATAACATTCTGGACTTGGTTCTCACCAACATAGGTGACCGCTGCTCCACTCCGCATAGTATGTTCTTTCCTGGTGAGATCAGATCATCAGTCTGTCTCATTCAAAGTTTCTATCCCACCCCACCCCCAGCCATAACTAGGCTAAAAATCTTCTCAAAAGCTGACTACAACCTGCTAAGGGAGGGTATTAGTAGCTTCACACCATCACCCCCCTCAGAGGATGCTGACAGCTGTGCTGAACAGTACGCCAGTGCAGTATACAAGCACATGTACAACTGCATTGGCTCAGCCGTACCCAAAAGAACTAAAACCTGCTCCTCAAGGAAACACAAACCCTGTCTGGTGGACATCCTCTATCAACAGTCTTTACAACAAAAGGAAGAAACTGTTGTCCAAGGATAAAAAGGAGCAAATTCCAAATTGGAAATACTCCCTCCTCAGCCTCAACAAGCAAATTACATCACTAGTGAAAACCTCCAAAGTCAATTATAAATTGAAACTAGCTTCCAAAACAAAAGGAACCCACAAAGCCTTCTTCAGCTACATCTGGAACCTCCATGGTGAAGCCCAGGTTTGTTCCGAATTAGTACTTAATGGTACCACTTACACTGATCCTGTTGGCTTAGCCAACCAGCTAGCTGATAGGTTCAGAGCAAACTTCACCCCCTATCCCCCCCCACAGGCCCATTCGACATCCCTGACACTTGTCCTGCACCTCACATCTCCGTAGATTGTGTTAAAGGCCCTGTCCAAGGCAAAGAACACAATTTCCATGGGATCTGATAGTATCCCAGGCTGTATTCTGCACCATCTCCAGCAAGAACTAGCTTCGTCATGGAGCACCCTTTTCAACCACAGCCCAATTACAGGCTTCATTCCAGCAGAGTGGAGAACTGCCATTGTCATCCCTTTGCACAAAGGTGGTGCCAATACTGATCTAAGAAACTATCGCCCTCATTAGCTTGACAAGTCTGATCTGTAAAGCCATGGAATGTATTATTATGGATCTCATAAATGAGGACATGGGCAATCTCCAAGCACTTGACCCCACCCAATTCGGATTCGTCAGAGGCAGATCTTAACCTGTTGAACCTGGTTGACTATTTTGAGACCGTCGCCAAAGCCCTGGATGAGAGAAAGTCTGTACATACAGCTTACCTTGACTTGGTCAAGGCCTTTGACACAATCCCCCACTCGGGTATCATCGAAAAGCTAACTCAGCTTTGCGCAAATCCCTATCTTGTCAGGTGAGTGGCCAACTGGTTCACCGATAGGACCCACAAGGTCAGAATAGGCGCCACCACCTCCGACAGCAGACCTGGCAATAGTGGTGTTCCCCAGGGCTCTGTCCTGGGACCCCTACTGTTTGGCATCTACTTCTCAGAGGTCCAGGCAAAGACAAAGGGCCTGTGACTGACCAAGTTTGCAGATGGCTATAAGTTGGGTGCTGTCATTGACTCCCCAGATAATGTTAACAGACTGTAAGAGGGTCTCACAGCAACAAATGACTAGCGCCAAAGTCATGGGCTTAAATTAAAAGCAAAAAAAATGTATTATCATACCATTTGACAAAAAAATGGCCCCTACTGATTGCCATATAAACATCAATAGGTGCTGACTGAGACTTCTTTTTTGGGGATAAACTCTTGACTAAGCTTGTAAGGGCTACAGGGCCATTAGCCTAGTAATCTCCTATGGTAGGAAAGTGTGATGCCCACCCCTGTATTAATTGAGCCATTTTCTCCACTCTACCCCTCAGTTTAGACCATGCCTCCCATTAGTGATGTCCCTAGCCTGTACAGGAAATCATCACAGGAGATACCCACAGAACTGCCCTTGGGATGATAGTGCCCATCTCCCTCTTGTTGGTCACCTGAACCCCTAATTGAACCTGGGTTGGCTGGCTGTAGTCAGGGCATTAGTCTAAGCCACTGGAGCGGCTTATCCTGCTGGCTTCTAATGCTGAAGCCCTGCAGTCATCACATTATTTTATTTTTTCTGTTTGGATTTATGAAGTAATCGAGATGTTTATCATTCCCATTGTTGTAGTTTATGCATCGTGTCTTGCCCAAAACATAACACCTGAGCAGCTTCCCAAAACTCTGGCTCCCTCCCACATTTCCACTCTGGGTGCTTATTGGTGAGATCTCTGGAGGGAAAATCAGGAATTAGTATGAAAAGTTTCCAGTAATTTCTTGCTGCTTCATGAAAGAAGCAGCTCGGAGGCTTCAAGAGCGCAGCAGTTGGCTTTCAGCTCCTTTCTGGCAGATAGGTCTGCTTTAGGGAACCCTTTCAAAGAGAAAAATTAGTTTGCTTATTCACACTGTGACAGCTTGCTTACCATTTGTTTCTGTCAGACTAATTTAACTTCTGAGGGGCTTCTGAGAGGATTTAATGTGCTGCTTATGCATTGCTGCATGTTTGGGGGGATTTGAGTGAGTGAGTGGGAAGTGTAAGTGTGCTACTTGTGTAAACTATTTGACAACTTACTTTCTGACAGACTCATTCCAGTGATCATCGTCGCATCAAAAGCTTCATTCATAGCCACAGCATGGATACTTACTCTACTCCTACTGGTCATTTTCTGAAGTTTCTGTAAAGGAAAAAAAAAACTGCTTCCCAGAGAGACCATGCTGACTATGGACATGGCCTTTCTGTCAGCTGATGGGTGACTCTGTTGTGGCCAGCAGGCTTTCCACAGACCACGTATCTCTCTGGCTTCCTCTAGTATAGTCCTTTCAGCCATCATGAGCCAGTAGGCAACCACATCCTCTTCAGTTGTTCCAGTGTCCAGTACAGGCCTGGGAGAACCATCCTTTTGGGGGCATGGAGATATTCCAGTGAATGCTGCTGTGATTGCCCACTCGAGGTTTTTTCTGTTGTATACAGATATTCCTTTTCCAAGTCATTCTTTGCAGATAACCTGTTTTATACAGTGATTTCCAGCAAAAGAGGTCTGTAAGAAAAAACATCTTCTTAACCTTGGCAACAAATTATTACAGACAGTCAATCCTGGTTCACTGTAAGCAATACCTGTTAATCAGGTCAGTTAATATTCCTGAGGAAGACATGTCAGGTAATTCTGACATAGATGGACAGATTCTCAAGCTCAGGTCTCAGTGGTAAAGAACGTTGGCCCTGAAATACTCTTTTAGAGGAATTTTATGTTTCTCAGATTATGGCCAGTGTGAATGAGACATTTTTAGCTAAATTTGATAACTGTTTGCATCACAAACTTTTTATAAAAGTCTTTATATGAATGTAGAATAATATTCCGTTTTGTAATAAGTTAAGAATTTGTTGACTAATTCCTAGTTGTATTTAATGCATTATCATTTTGTTGAATCCCAGTTTCTCTAATAAACATTGAACTTTATTCCATATGTTGGAATCCAGTCTTAGTGAAGATGATCTTTGTTCTGTATATTTAATTTCATACCGTATACTTTGTTTTAGAAGATGCAAAAATTAAATAAATTGAAGAGGATAACTTGCATTTGAGTTCCTTGTTATAATCTTCAACGCAATAGCCAAGATGGCCTGTTGAAAGTGGCATTCGTCCACTGCCATGTTGTGAGATATATGATCATTAAATAAAACCTTGTTTCTAGAAATTGTGATAGTCTGTTGATATGGCTTGTGAAGAAGTAATTGATCTTTCCTCAATTTTCTTGTAGTAGAGCACATTCATGATGCTTCAGCTCAGCTTTAATTTCCATTTTGCATTTCCAACACTTGATTTGGTAGACTTTATTTTTATTTTTGTAATCTTATTAAGTGTATAGAAAGTCCTGTGCAAACTCTTCAAAGTAAAACTTTCTACTATCGGCGTATCAAAATTCACCCCACTGACTTTAACATTAAAATGCGTTATTTTCTGAAGCATCTTTTTTCTCACTCCTAAAAAAATGTGGTTCCAGAGTTTATCATTTAATACGTTTTGATTTTGTCTGTTGGATTATATATATTTATAGTTTTTATTTGTGTATATAATCTTGCACAACCTGTCAATTTGGGTATATTTCGCATTGATGCGTTTCCATTTCTCTTTAATATCTTGCGTGCTTTTACTCTAACTTTTTCAGTCATTTGCTCTCAAGACTAAATTTCAGTATTAAGATGGTTGTTTTTTAAATTTGAATCATAAAAGCAGTTGTACTTTCATATGATTGTTTTTATTAATTCTGTCATTTTAAGCATTTGTATCTATTAATCTTTAGTTGTACAAAATGGTATAAATTTAGCCATGTTTCAGATCAGTATGCCCTTATATAATTTTTTTTTTTAATTTTTTAAAATTGAATTGAGATATTCCCCCGGATTGTCTATGCCTTGCACAGCATGCAAGATCGGTGCAGGAGCTCTAGCAGGCAATATGTCTGCCATGCGATCTAGAAACAGCCTGCAGGGGTGTACACGAGTGCCCCTGCACTAGTCCTGCACGGACAAAGCCCCTGTATGCCAGTCGCCCCATTTGCAGGAGAAATCCATACAAATGAGGTGAATTTGTGACCCAGGAAACTTGTAACAATCCGTGCAGGACTAGTGCAATCTGCAGAAATGTACTCTGTTAGTAACCGAGTACATTTCTGCAAACTCCAAAACGGAGCTGTGACAGCTCCAAATAAAGGCTGCATATCATGTAGTAAGCATGCCAATGTCCAAGTATAAGGCCACTGGCATTGCAAACAGTGAAAAAAAATACAAAAATTGACATTTAACTTTTTTTTTTAGCCGATCTCTGCTCTTTAAGCATAGGGTAGTGGCGTGCAAACGGGATCGGGGGGGGTAACAAAATAAACCTAAATTAAGCATTCTAGCTAAAATTAGTATTCTGCCATGCAAGTCAATGGCAGACATAAGACAACATGGCCAGTGAGTAGTGGTTGCTAAGGGGGGAGGCGCAGTGTGAGACATGTAACTATGCATTAGCAGGCAATCCTATGCCTGATAGTGAATGCCAGTTTTCCCCAGCATGTGAGTCAGGTCCCAACAGTGTAAGAGTAGGAATAGCTTGGTGCAAGCCTAGGAGTTAGATGGCATCATGGGGGTGTGTGTCAGGCACTGTAAGCGGATTGGAGCCCTGTGGCTCGGTTTGCTCCTAGCTTAGCACAGCTAAACTAGGGGGTGTGTCTGAATCTGCCTACCACACTTTACATTGCCTAAGTGGGTGTGCACGCCACACACTGGGTTTTAAAGGAAGAAAAATAAGTTAAAGCAGGAAGCAGCAACACTGTGCACATTTGAGCACTCTGTTTGCGCAGCACGCCCCCGGGCTTAAGAAGGAAGGCAATGGGAAGGGAAAACAGTAGTAGGAAGGTAATCAAGGAGAACTAGCATAGCTGGCAGGTGAAGTGTATCAGAATCAGCCAATTACACAGGCAGTAGACCAGCCCAGCCCAGAACACTACTATAAACTGTGCAAACACCTTCCCCTCTTGTTTTTCCGATACTCTACACCACCGGTGTAAAGAAGTGGGGAACTTTTAACACTCACTACAGCAAAATAGGGGCTGCAATAGCTATCGTACAACAGCTTGTGAAAGAGGCTGAGGGTGTTGAGGATGTGAATGCTGTCCACCAACCCACAGTGAGGTGACGGAGAAGAGTGTACAGACCTAGGGTAACCTACAAGGGGCTACATGAGCTGGAGATAGTGGAGCTCTATAGGGTGGACAGGTACCTCCTACAGAAAACTGTTGAGCTGTGCCGGCCATGCTTGACATACAGAACTAACAGAGGGGAACCCATCCCAGTGGATACCAAGGTATGTGTAGGCCTAAGAATGCTAGCTATAGGTACCTTCCAGAGGCCAACTGGTGATATGATGGGGAAATCACAGGCATCAGCATCCAGTGTACTCCACCACTTCCCACATCTGACACAGCTGTACCAGAGATTTGCCAATGGGGACATCCCTGACGGTTACCTAGTGGGGGACGCTGTATATGCACTGGAGCCGTGCCTGATGACGCACATCAGAAATGCACACACACACCCGAACAAGAACTCCATAATGAGGCACACGCACAGACCAGAATTGTAGTACAGTGTGTGTTTGGGATGCTCAAGTCACAGTTACGGTGCCTGGACACATCCGGTGAAGCCTTGCAGTACTCACCAGCTATAAGTACACAAATTCTCTTTGCATGTGCCATGCTACACAGTATGATCCTGCGGAAACAGCTGCAGCAGGAACAGCACGGGGCAGGGCTACACAGCCCCCCCACACCATTGCCAAGGCCTGCACATGCACAGAGTGACTCAGAGGAGGAACAACCTAAGCCTGCCCCAGTAGGCAGAAGGAAGCATGCCCAGTATGCCCTGGCCTTGACAAAGAGGCAACACATTGCACATACACCGACACAGGAGGGACTTAGGGAATAACGCCTCTCTCTATACAGTAAAAGGGATGCCAAACATTACACTACCTGTGCTCAACCATGTGTAGGGAGTACACTGTGTGCATCCGACATAGGCAGCCCTGCAGCACCACCCTCAATACTGGGGTACCCAAAAGGTAAGTGACTCACACATGCAAGTCAGGGGGGTTCACATACCCAACAACAGTCACAGCCAGCAGGACAGGTGTAGACAACCTCTGAATGATGCCTATGGGTAATCCCCCCCCCCCAGGCCTACACACAGACTACGGCATGTCAGGCAGTGGGATGTCAGTTTTAAAGGGTAGGAAGTCTGAAACTAATATGTAGGTAAATACAGGCTAAGATCTGTAGTATACTGGTATGCCTCTAGGCAGCATGATTGGTAAAACTACAGAATGAAATAGAGTATCTGACGTACCAGTACAGTCATAGCAAATGCGTACAAGTGTCAGGTGTGTCCCCCCATCCTACATAGACATATGTAGTAACAGATGTGCCTCCCCAATCCTGTGTAGACATGTAGAAATAGGTGTGCCCCCCCATCCTGCGTAGAAATGTAGTAACAGTCAGATGTGCCCCCCCCAAACCTGTGTAGAAATAGTCAAATGTGCCCCCCCATCCTACGTAGAAATGTATTAAGTCAGGTGTGCCCCCCCACATCCTATGTAGAAATGTAGTAACAATCAATGCCAAGTGATCGGATACCCTGTAGAAACAGTATGCTACCTGTAGGTGTACAACACATAGGTCAGCACTGCAGTACAGATTACCTGGACTTGATCCACACATTCAGTACAGATGGGCATACTGAGCATGCTGACACACTTGATGAAGGCCATGTCTGCATCACCAGTGGACCAGACATATCTGTCGCGGATGTTAGTGCAGACACTCCTCCAGTATGCACCACACATGCTTTGCACACACACAGTGGACAGGAATACAGACATGTATCTAAGGACAACACACTGTAATAAGCCAAAGGTAGATGTACATAGATGTGTGGAAGGGGGTCACTGTGACAATGCGCCATCCAGGCCTGTCCCACCCAGCACACAGCCAAAGGGCCACAACCACATGAGGTCCAGCTGTCACTCACTGTAGATACTAGCCACCAGTATCTGTCAGCAGTGCAGACTGTGATGCACGTGCTAGCTGTGCAACATGACTGTACAGGGAAGTAGTCATCTAGCATCTGTATACACATACCTGTGAAATATGACCCTGCGTGTGGCCGCATGTGTGTCAACCTCTAGATTAATGGGTTATGACCCATGCACACACACTGCCCTCCCCATAGCCCTAATATGACAAGGCTGCTGAGATCATCCACTGTGCAATACACCCTTGGGAGAGTTGTAGCCCAGTAATCTCCATGGCGCGTCCCGTAACTGCATACTGCTATAGTGTGATAAACTAGTTAGGTAGGCGTTCCAATCCCAGGCATGGCATATGTGTGTCTGTCTGTGTGTGTGTGTGTGTGTGTGTGTCGCTGTAGTGAGCAATGCTTTTTAGGGTAGTCACAATCCCTACACTTAAAATGTTCAACTTTGGCAAGGCTGCTGATGTCATCCACCTAGAAATACACCTCTGGGAAGGTTGTAGCCCAGTAGTCTCCATAGTGCATCCTATAACTGTGTACTGCCGTAGTGTGATACATTAGTTAGGTAGGAGTTATAATCCCAGACTTGGCAAGTGTGTGTGTTTGTCTGACTCTGTCTGTGTAGCATTTTAGCCTAGCCACACTCCCTACAATTCAAATGGCCTACTTTGGCAATCCTGCTAATGTCATTCATTGTGAAATACACCTTTGGGAAAGGTGTTCTCCAGTAATCCCCGTGGTGCGTCCTATAACAGCTCCATGCTGTAGTGTGATATAGACCTCTTTTAGGGGTTCTATACCCACACATGTCGGTTGCGGATGTTTTGTGTGTGTTTCAATGTCTTTGTAGGGAGCAGTGCATTTTAGCCTAGCCACACTCACTACAATTCAACTGCCCTACTTTGACAATCCTGCTGATGTCATCCAATGTGAAATACACCTTTGGGGAAGGTGTACTCCAGTAATCTCCGTGACGCGTACTATAACTGCGTAGTCCTGTAGTGTAATAAACTAGTTAGGTATGAGTTCTAATCCCAGCATGACGTGTGTGTGTGTGACTTGTATCCTGTGTGGAGGTGGTTGTGAGTGTGTAACAACTGGGCCCAATGTGGAGCTGGTTTTGCAAATTTCTTATATGGTGGCCCTAGTATATATCACAATGTCCACGGTACAGGGATAACATGTGAAATAGCTGAGAGGCTGGGGTGCAGATCCATACCCATACATGTGACTTCAAGGCCAGGCAAACACAGTTAGCAACACCAGTATTACCCAGAGAACACACTCAACTCATGTCTCTCTCACACACACACACACACACACACACACACACACACACACACACACACACACACACTTGCTTAGGCAACAACCAATATGTTTGTAGTACACTGCATATTGCCTATTGATAGTAACTCTGGAGTGATTCCAGTGGGCTACAGAGGGCATGGCACCCTGTCCATCTGTCCAATAGGCACGTACATGCAGACAGTGTACTTTTCCCCATGTTCCCCACTGGACACCTGCAGCACCTGTGGTGCCATCAAATGTGACCCACAAAGGACATACCATGCCTGAAAACATGCCCTGTATGGACAGATACCACTGACACCAGGGAATGCCGTTAGCATACTAAACCTGCTGTCCATTACCTGTTCCTGCCACAGGTGGCCAAAACTTGGACATCTGATGATCATTTTTAACAACTGGGCCCAATGTGGAGCGGGCAGCTGAATTGTAGTGAGTGTGGCTACCAGACATCCCAGATACAGTTCCACATGTCACTGTACATGCATGTGGGAGGTATGCACATCCCAGAGACCGCCCATGTCATGGACTAAGGAACACATGGCAAGCGATACGCAGCAGTCACCCAGGTGACAGGTGGATACAATACTGACCTGTGTGTGCAAATCCAGAAACTACACCCCTTAGCCACAATGCAGACCATTGTCATGTGGCCTGATGCCAAGGTATACCCATCACCTAACCTTGTTTAGCCGTCTGGCACACTCAGCCACCACACACCCGTGAAGAATTGCACCCATGCATGTCAGTACTGGCACCCTGTGTGTGTTGTGTGATGCGAATGATAACATTCATAGGTTCATAGGTTCATAGGTTCATAGGTTTATACTAGGCTATCTGCCCGAGGCATTTTACAAGCCCTAGCCCATTTTTTGTGGCTTCATGCCCCTTAAAGTATGGATGAATACCCATTACTCACCTGGGGTATATCTCGCGATCTCATCAATTGGTCAAGATTTCTCTGAACAAGGCCAGCCGCTCTGCCTCACATGTGCAGGGATTTTGTTCACAGCATAGGGAGGGGAGTCTTGGGTATGAATCCCTCCCTCTCCGTCCTATTAATAGCGGCTTCGGGGTTTAAGTCTCTCCCCCGCCCTTGTGATGGATCTAGATTTTTTTTTTGAAAATTGAAGCATTCAAATCTGGGTTTGACATGGCCTTGTATGTTAGGCAAAAGGTCAAGGTCACCTCTGAGCAAGCGACTGAATCTGAAGCTGGTGTTCTTTCAGTCGAGCGCAGTCGGGCAGATTTTGAGACCCTTTATCCTTTTTGGTGAGGAACTTTTTGTCTTTTCTCCAGCTGCAGCAGATATCAGGTCAGATACATCCCAAATGGGGTGTGGGGTCTCAATGGTGATGAGTTGATCTGATGATGAGTGATGAGTAAAGATGATTTATCTGAATATGAATCCCGATGAGAATAAGTCATGATAAGAAAGGCTTCTAACTAAGTTGCTTTGCTACATATGTGTCTACATGGGTGTCCTAGGTCTAGAGGTCCATCATAACTTGTCCTGTTCTCCCTGATAACTTTTTCTGTGCTCAGTGGAGTGAGTAGTATAAAGTTTTTCCCAAAGGGTATTTGCATTTTTTTTTGGCATTTTTGCTTCAGGCAGCGGCAGAAGTTCCGTTTCTGGAGGAGACTTCAGGCCGTGGCTCAGATCCAGTTGCTGTTACTATTTTTGTACTACCAGCAGTCATCTGCAATCATCAAGCTTTGTCAGCAACCCTCCCCCCCTTTGTGTTTGTCTGCAAACTTTGTCAAACAAAAGTGTGGGCCAGGACACCACCCTGTCACTTAGGAACCAGACAGGTTTTTGAGTCTGACATGAAGCCAGCAGCCCAACTCGAATGGGTTCTGTCACTCAGCTGCAGCCAGTTTGCGCTTGTGATGTATGGGTTAACATTTAAGCTGATGAGTTTTTTTTTCAATGATACCAGTGGAATTGTTATGTCGAAGGCCTTAGCCAGATCGGGAGGCCAATGATACCCGAGTGGGGTGTTGGCTTTGGTGACTGTTTGAAGAAGTGAAGAAGTTGTAAAGGCATGATCTCCCTGCAAAACCAAAAAGGTGACTATCAGGAAAAATCCCTATGTCTTTATTAATATATTTGTTGCCTTTGTGAAAGCCCGTTAGATAGGGATCCAAAGCTTTGGAATTCCTATGTCTCAGATTATTGTGGTATGAATTTGGTGGAGTCGCGCCTTTGTGAAGTTAAGGCTTGTCAGGCTAATGCCCTGTAATTTTCATATAGAGTGGAAGCACAGATGAAACTTTGCTTAAACAGTTGCCTTCTAAGCCATTCCTTTCGCGTAGCCAGAGGACGAAGCAGACACCATGAAACAGCTGTCCATTAGGTTTTTTTAATGGAAGGCTGAGTTAAGTGGGAGGCACAGCCCGGAGGGACCATCAGGTCCATGGGGGGGTTGGTTTAGATAACCTTTTGGGGGAGGGGTCCACTTGGGGACTGGGGGAGATGTTTGGGGGCTGTGTTGCGTTTGTCTGAAATCTCTCTCCTTTCAGGGACATTCATCTAAGTTTACTAGCATATGGTGGGCCTTTCAGTTTATGCTATTTGTGGGATCAAGCTGGCCTTATGATTCTTTTGCTAGTTTTTTTTAATTTTGCTAGTTTTAATTTGGATGGATTTTGTTATTTTTACTCTTTTTTGAAGGCCTTATTGTAGATTTTTTTTCTTTTATTTATTTTTTTCTTGTAAAAGGCTGGGTTCCCATTTTATGAGTTTTTGTTTGTTTTCCCACTTATAGACCAGGGGGGTGACTTTGCTTTTGCCTATTAAGAGTCTTTCTTTGTTTGGGATTGCCTTATCCATGCAGTCCTGCAGGTGCTGGTAGAAGGCGTCTGTAAGTGATACAACCCCCAGTGGTATACTGAAGCATGCTGTCTGATGTCGGACACCTCCCCATACCCTTTTCCCATATAACCTCCGTATGACCCCTATGGTGCATGTGATATCTGTACAGTAATGTGTTGTGGCAATCTCACTAGTGATGAGTTGTATTCCTGGCCCTGCCAAGTGTGTCAATATGTGTACATCCCTGTGAAAGTGTGGCTGTGTTGGTCATGTGGATAGGCACGTGTACTACACCGACCGTATAGCTACCATATCCCTGTTGCAGATGTCACTCACCAGCACATATATGTTCTGAGGGCACCTCACCATGTAACCGATGTGGCGCATCCAATAACTGCATGGAAATGTGATAGCACTACATAGTCGTCAGGGGTTTGATACCCTGTGCTGGTAGGTGTGTGACACAGACATACTTAGGTTTTACTCTCCCACCCCTCCCTGACTTGTCTTTGACTCTGCCTCTCTCACTCCCTCTCTGGTGGATGTGGAGACCTACACCTGCTTTGCTTAGGCAGCAGCATGTGTATTTTAAGTGATGCTCATGATCAACTGATAGCTTCTACATGAATTGCAGCCCTCCTCTAGCTGATTGCATGTGGAACAGCTGTGGTAGCATTCCCATAGCCAGTTGCATGGAAACGCACTCCAATATCTAGGAACATCATATTGGTGTTGGGCCTTTCCATTCCCTGTGAGCAGGAAGTCGATCTGTTGTTTGGCAAACAGCATCTCGGATGGTTTGGGGATTTACCTCTAACAACATAGACTGTGGAAACAAGGCAACACACAGGGGGGGGGTGCCTGACCTGACTACAGACTGTAAGTGCTGCTATATTGCATTTGGAGTAATGTTGGTTTAACAGGGTGTGTGTGTGGATATGGCTGTCCTACATGTTGCAATACCTGCCATATCAGTGCTCTGTCATCTGCAGACTGGACAGTGTGTGGCGCCATTGGTTTCATGTGTTATCCACAGAGCATCTATCTGTGAACTGCAGAAGGTAGTGTGAGGATTGCAGTCTGTAGATGGTGGAACCGTGACAAGTTACTGACTTCATATCTCTCATAGGACATATGTTGTATTAGGTTATTACAGCAACATGTCAATATTGTCCCTGTGTATGTACTTCCAGCCACACCTCTGTCAACCTTTGTACATATGTCGAGCATTAAGAGATGCATATGTGCTGTACACCATAATTAGTGACATCATATCTGATAAGCCAGTGAGATATCAGACTGCTACACATGTTATGTACAGTAGGGGTTATATTTGACATAACCTGGACAATTCTGTGGTTGTGTGTACAGTACTGAGGTCTGTGTACTTATGGTGGATGTTGACAGTGTGTGTAATGTTAATATGTACTTTGGCCTGTGTACAGACTGCGGTAGATGTTATTGTCCTTGGTCCCAAGGCCAGACTGCGGTAGATGTTATTGTCCTTGGTCCCATCCTATCTGATGTTACATGCTCCTCCACTGTATGTTACCATATCGGCTTACATGTTTGTAGGGCCATATGCACACATGTCCCATACCACAGACCGGCATCGGACCACATTGTGTAGAGGCCCAGTATATGTAGGGTTTGTGTGTGAGTGGCACATATGAGGATGGTGTTGAAGAGATGGTCCATATACTGTAATAATGTGCTAGCGTACCATATGTGGCTGTGGTTGTGTTCACATTGGATATACCTATGCACCGTCACACAGGTGTATCTTCCCTGTGCTGTGACAAGCCTGTAGAGCCTGCTACATATGCAGGTACATATGTATTACCCCATAGGAAATATAGGCCAGTGTTGAGCCAGTCTGCCTGTAGCCTGCGTAGTGCTTTGTTACATGCCTAGCAGCATAGGGTACTTACTCAGTGAGATGTCATGTCCAGATACTTGCCAGATGTACTTCTGCTGGGCCTCCCTTAACAGTCATGTATGCCAGATAGAGCAGTGGGATGCTGTACAGATGTATGTCAATATCTAGTGGCTAGTATGTGGCCATGGCACCTCTGTACCAGCGGTTAGTATGTGTCAGGACAGACGGGTGTGTGAATGCATAACCTATGGGGGCATATGTATACCAGTCATTACGTGTTATACCCATCTAAATGGCTGACAGCCACATTGTCAGGCTTGGTCCACATGTTTTGCACTAAGAGTTTCTGTGTATACCTCTGGACTGTCTAGAGTGTGTCAGAATGTCCACATATATTGGCCGATATCTCTGCCGTAGTCCAAAGTAGCATTACGTGCTAGCAGCGGTACTGTACTATGATGTCCTTAGGATGTCTGTCAGTAGCCAATGGCGCACATGTGAAAAGCAGATGTGACCTCCCACACACACCATGTCTGTGAAGACAGTCACTATTACAGTAGCAATAGTCTACTGATATATCTGCTAGACATACCTGACATCCCCTTGCACTACGTAATTGGGACTATATGGGCTGAGGTGGGCCTACACTCCATATTCAGGGAATATGGTGGAAATATATGTATATATAATTATCCAGATATCTATATAGATATATACACATACATATCGACATATATAGATGGGTATGTATATGTACATATACACACCCAGATAGTTACATATACAGAGTGATATATGGCTACACATATACAGATAGTGATAGATATGCACTTATACATATATCACACTGCCATTCCTGCCAGCAGTCCACTGCTGTTGTATCCCCCACACATACGGTGGGGCTGGGACCATGTATGTGTTGGCTTCACCTACAACATACATGTGTGCCCATATGCACTCCAGAGGCCAGTGTATGTAACAGTGGTATATGGGCTTGTATTATTGAATCTGGGGGGGATGCACCGTAAATAACCTAGGCTGTTACAGTATGTGAGAGTATCAGGTGTGAGCTGCCTTAAGGTATCTGGGTGTACATTACCATACAATTCACCTATATTGACATTACTTACATAAATTGGGTTAATGCAGGCCTACTGCCTCCTGCCATACAGACTGTTCTGTTTGTCAGTGTGCTTGCGATGGTGTCAGTTATGCCTTGTTATGCAACAGTTACATCCCGTATGGTCAACTGAAGTCTTTACCACTTAGTGATTGTGTACAAAGTGTTGATAGAGGCTGCTGAACTGTACATCTGCATTACTTACTGTTGATTGTTTGGTATCCTGTAGCCCAGTCTCTTTACTATTGTACTATTTGAAGGGCTTGGCCTGGACAGCAACAGTTGTGAACCTTTCCAGACTACTGTATTAGTATAACTGTTTTACAGTTGCATTAGTTGCATTACTCTGTTTACATGGATGTCAGTGTCGAAACAGGTATATGACATGGCATATAAATCTGTAATGGTACACAAATAATGGTTTTCCATTTCTGCAGACCTGTGTGTGGTGTTTTATCCTATGACCTGTCTGTGGGTATATGTTGCAGGCAACAACTGTCATTTGTATGGGTGGCTCATCCAGTGTCCAGTCATTTAAGGTGTTAACTGTAGGCATAGTGGCTGTTCCATATTGTGTGCACCTACTACATAAGTATTGTACTGTACCCATCTCTGCGTTTGTATGTGTAGTCACATGTATATTTATATATAAATAATCTGCATAGTCACATGTATATTTATATATAAATAATCTGCATATATGTAACTGTGTATATCTATCCTGGGGATGTTGATAGTTTCCACTATTTACGTTTACTATGGGAGCCAGACTGTACTGCATGATATGTTAGCAATACCAGCCTGACATCATACAGGTGGGATGTAGTACTTTTAACACCTTGCACCCATGACATGTCAGGTCCTGGTTATGGGATCTGCAACACTTGGTAGTGTATTGCAGGGCGGACGTGTTTGGCTGTGGGGGGGCGGGTATACCTATTCGTGCAAGACATATATTGTTTGGGGCCTCTCAACCCCATTAACGGTACATGTGGACATGTATGTTTTAATCTCCCATTGATATATACACATGTATGTCCATGTACACCTATATAGATCTGTTTACTTATATATAGTTATGTCCGTATATACCTACATATATATCTTTTTACATATATGTAGCTTGCTGTGTATATGTTGACATATAGGTGTCGACATATATGTGTTGATGTAGCCATTTGCATGTATATATGTTCAGATATATTTCTATATATTTTATATATATATATATATATATATATATATATATATATATATATATATATATATATATATATGTGTGTGTATATATATATATATATATATATATATATATATATATATATATATGTGTGTGTGTGTGTGTGTGTATATATATATATATATATATATATATATATATATATATATGTTGTATCTGTTTAGATATTAATATATTTACACACACACATACATCTAAATGGTGGAATACATTCTCTGTACTGTTTAATGTCTGGTTTGGATGATATGTTTGTGAAAACATCAAGGTTATGTATGTCTGGCATGACTTAGTGGTAAATCACTGTGTCCATGGTGTGTAGGGTCCTGGATTCAAGCCTTGCGGAGGCTGTTTATTTTGTTGCTGGGTAGAAAATGGGCCATTGGATACAGAGTGATTAAGGGACTTTAAAGCAGTTGTAAGTGGGTTTGCGCGGACATAGGCACTGCTAACTTCCAGTTACAGTTTCTTATACTCGGCTTCTTCTGTGTTGCTTAACCTGTGTAGGCATTGCTTACCTCACGCAAACGGGCTTAAACCTGCTTACTGCTGCTTAACAGTGCTTACTCCTGCTTACCCCGTGCAAATTTCTTTAAAAGAAAAGAAAAGAGGGTTGATAGGAAAGTGGTGAAAAAAGGGCACCAAGAGGGAATATAGCTAGGGATGTGCAAGAAGGGTGTAGGGAAGGTCCATAGCTGCCCAATTCTTCTGCAGAAACAGCTGTGCATATACACTGAATTTGAAGGTAGGTTTGGACACTCAAACCCCTGGGAGAGGGGTGAGGACAACAATAATAAGTTGTGATGCCAATTAGACTGGATTACATGTGTCCAGTGGACACGTGTGCGAAATGGACAGCTGTGTATGGGGTGAGATTTTTTTGTGGGAACAGATTGCCCCCCCTTTTTTTTTCAGGTGAGAGTGAGATGTTTGGGAGGGGTAGTATGTATATTTGGGGAGGTAGGTTAACAGACAAGACAAGATGCATACAAGGATGGTATATGACACGTGGGGGGTAAACACCTTGATGGGCAGAGGTGTTGGGATATCAGAAGCCCACAAGACTCCTCCTAGTGGTAACAGTGGGACTGAAGTCCCCACCCATGGACAGTCACCACTGCACCTTCACAGCCCCGAAGGTGGCTGTGCTGGGGGCTGAGTCGCAGAGCCAGGCTGACTCTCTAATCATGACATGCGGCCCTCGAGCTGGCATAGATCACCAAACTGCTTCTTGTTTGCTCTACACAGCACAACCCTGACCTGGTGACAGGTGCCTGTCCACGCCCACTCCCGGGGGTGGAGTGAGCCCCATCCCCTGAGTTGGTTCCACCCGAAGGTGGTGCAGGACCAAAGGACAGGGAGGTCCTGGATTGGGCCCCAGATATGCTGGTGCCCAGTGCCACGGCCAGCTGAGGTGGGACCACTGGGACTGGCCTTGCCAAGCATGCTATAGTG